>NC_041386.1:190033002-190113967 GCF_002162155.2 Triticum dicoccoides | reverse complement strand
CCATCGCCGTGCCTTCGTCGTAGCCGTGCTCCCCGCCGCCCGTGCGTCCTCTCACCGTGTCCAGGAGCTCCGCCGCTGTCCACTCCATCGAGCAAGTCGAGCCCCGAGCGCTCGCAACGCCCGAGTCCACCGCAACGACCTCGCCCGAACCGCCGTCGTCGGAGATCCCCTTCAACGCCGTCGTCGCTCCGGTCCATCTCCGGCCGCACCAAGGGCTTCGTCGCACTCACTGTGAGCTTAGACATCTTCCCCTCCCTTCCGTTCTTGCTCCCGAGCCGTGTAACGACCTCCCGGAGCTCAACCGCACCCACCGCCGTGGAGCTCGTCGCCGACGTGCTCCCGGTCACCCTCCGGCCACAAGCTGGTGTCCATCATACTCACCGTGTCCCGTAGCACCTAGCTAGCTACTCCCCGAGCCCCACCGACCCCTCTAGCGTCAAGTTCGTCTTCGGCCGAACCCCGGTGGCCGCCAAAGTCGTCGCCGGCGCCAACTCCGGCCACCCCGACCCCAACGGACTCCACCAAGAGCTGCGGCTCGTCCTCAGCTCCACTCCGGTGGTCTCCGTGACCCATTTGGTGGCCGAAACGGCAAAAACCACTTCCGCCGCCGCGTTGGGCTCGCCGGCGGCTAAACGCCAGTGCAGCCGACCCGGGTTTGACCACGGGTGGGCCATGGTTGACTCCCCTGAGTCAATGACAGGTGGGGCCCAGCCCTGTTAATTAAACAGGTTTAGTTTTATTTAAACTTTAATTAAACTAATCACACTGACACGCGGGACCCACTGTCAGGTTTGGCCCGGACGTGTTCCGTTGACCTGCTGACGTCACACTAACGTCAGGCTGACGCAATAATTGATTTCCTGGAAATATTCTAATATAGGAAATTCCAGAATATAATTTAAACTTCAAAAATTCATAACTTTTATTCTGTAACTCCAAATCAGACAAATTATATATGAAAAATGATCAGAAAAATCCAATCTATCCATCTGTACTATTTTCATGCATGATTAAACAAGTTAACCTGATGTTTAATGCAGAACAAGGAAAAGCACTTTAAAAGGCCATGTTTGGGTTTGAAATTTGAATCTTTGATTCAAATTGGTTCAAACCCTTCTGGTTTTAGTTGCATTAGCCCAACACACTCATATTGCCATGTTTCATGCATGCATCATATTGTTGCACATTGTTTGGTGATGGTTGTGTATGGGTGTCCTTTGCGACAGGTTCTGCCTCCGAGGAGTATCATGATTACCCTAACGAAGAACCGTATCAGTGCATCGAACCATCAGGCAAGCAACCAACCATTTGATCATATCGATACAATCCCATGTTCTCGCTCCTGCTCTCTTTTACTGCATTAAGACAACGCGTTTCAAACTGCTGTGTGCTACGGTAGTTGAACCCACTTCCTCTGCATGACCTGTCATTGCCACAGTAACTAGATGAAACCCACTAGCATGTGTAGGAGTTGATTGAGCCATATGTATGTGTTGTTCCTACCTTGCTATGCCTGCTATGCTTAGAGTCGTGTCAGGTCTGGTTCATCTGGGTGATGGACTAGAGTGAAATGATTATGTCGGTAATGAAAGTGGTGTGGTGAACATGATTTGGTAAAGGTATCGATGAGAGGCCATGTAGGAGTACATGGTGGGTTGTTTCATTGAAGCCGAAATTAAGCACTGAGATCTGTATGTGTGATTTAAGATTCAGCTACTACCATGCATTGGGCCCGAAACCAATGGACCCTCTCGACTTCTTATTCACCCTAGTTCTCTGTCCAGGAGTTGCAAGTAGTTTCTGGTGTTTGTAGTATACTGGAGGCCGTGGACAGCGCTGACCGTAGGGGTGGGCTGTGATGCGGTAGGTACGTGGCACGGTGTACCAAATACCCGTTAGGTATCTCGGGAACCCTGTTCACATCGTTTGGGGCTGTGAGCGATACCTCGGCCGGATCTCCTCATGGATGGAACCCGAATAGGCGATAAACCTGGACTAGAGACTTAGGTGATTAGGTAGGTCGTGGCCGACACCCACGTTGGGCTTCCGCTTGAAGGTTGCCGAGTACATGTCGTGTAAACGACGATAAGTGGTGAGAGCGTGTATGAAGAAGTACACCCCTGCAGGGTTAACATGATCTATTCGAATAGCCGCGTCCGCGGTAAAGGACTACTTGGTTGCCTATACAGTTCATAGACAAGTAAATGGAAACTACTAAAAGCCTCAAGATAAGTGTGAGTGCCGAGGATGGCTCTTCCGTAGGAAGACGGAGGTGGATCCTCGGTAGTGTATTGAATTGGTGAGTAATGGACTCGTGTGCGCAAAACCATTTCAAGTTGGAGTCTCGTAGGTTAGCCTAGCCAAGAGTCAAAGCTGGCTTGCTGCAATAACTCCACCAACCCTTCTTGATAATATGCATGTATGTAGGATCTGATGTAAGTCTTGCTGAGTACCTTTGTACTCATGTTGCTATAATTTACATTTTTACAGAAGACGCTGCAACCCCTTCTGATGGGTTCTACGTAGACGTTGACATCAATGAGTAGGCTAAGGCCCAGGTGGTGATCCTGAGCTTGTGAAGGACCACGTAGTATAGCTAGGCTTTCCAAGCCTCTTTTATTTTACTAGTTGTCTGTACTCAGACAAGTTACTTCCGCTGCTGGTTTGTATGACTGTATGACTTGAATGCTAGGTCGTGAGACCCGTACCTTTGTGTATGTTATGTATGGCTCTATGAGCCTTAAATAAAGTACTTGTGTCGTAGAGTCATGTTGTGATGCTTTGTTGTATTTGCACATATCGAGCATATTGTGTGTATGATTGAAATGCTTGGTATGTGTGGGATCTGACTATCTAGTTGTTTATCTTTAGTAGCCTCTCTTACCGGGAAATGTCTCCTAGTGTTACCGCTGAGCCATGGTAGCTTGCTACTGCTCTGGAACACTTAGGCTGGCCGGCATGTGTCCTTCCTCGTTCCGGTGTCTGTCCCTTCGGGGAAATGTCACGCATTGAGTACCGGAGTCCTGTTAGCCCGCTACAGCCCGGTTTACCGGAGTCCTGCTAGCCCAGTGCTACAGCCCGGACCCACTTGCTGTTGACCGACACGTTCGAAGCTGGGTCATGAATGCCTGTCCCTGTAAGTCTGTGCCACTTTGGGTTTACGACTAGTCATGTCAGCCCGGGCTCCTTATCATATGGATGCTAGCGACACTATCATATACATGAGCCAAAAGGCGCAAACGGTCCCGGGCAAAGGTAAGGCGACACCCGTGGGGATACCGTGCGTGAGGCCGCAAAGTGATATGAGGTGTTACAGGCTAGATCGATGTGACATCGAGTCGGGGTCCTGACAGAAACATAGAACCAACAAAGAATAATATTTCGACAACAAAATGATACCACATTTCAGCAACATAGATAATCAGATTTCAGCAACAAACAGGAGCATATTTCAGCCATACATGGTTAAACAAGATGTCCAATTACACAAGTTCTAATATATAATTCTTGGTTCACAAATCAAAAGCACAAATGAGACAAAATAGTCCAATACATAAGTTTTGAAATAGAATTCATAGTTCACAAATCACTTTAAAGTAGGAATCATCATAGCATCTTTCACATCTCCAAGCCTTCAAAAGACTATCTTCAAAGCTTCCAAAGCCAAATCAAAGTGCCAAGTCCTAGAGAAGATCAAAATACGTTGAAGCTTGGTGAAAAAATGTATTTTGCCGGGTTTGCCGGGTTTCGGGTTCGGGGACTACCAAAACGGGTGTAAACCCATGAAACATGTCGGGTTGTATAATGTGCCCAACAACAGCCCCGCGGGGATGAAAAGACGCCCATCCCCATCCCCTAATAGGGTAAAAACCCGCGGGGACGCGGGTTTCGGGGCCCCATTGCCATCTTGAGGCAGGAGAGGGTGTGGGGATCGAGGGGAAAGAGGCTAGGGTTTGTCTGGCGGCTCATGTGGGAGCGGGACGAGTCAAGGGCAGGACTGCCTGCGAGGCGCGCACAGCGTATTGGCCCAAACCTTTTCCACACGGTGATAACGAACCCAGCCAACGAGCTTTCAACATGAGCCCACTCGTCATTTCCTAGTGAAAAACGATTGTAAGGTAAAAACTGATTTAACCGCCGTGAAGATCCAACAGCTCAGGCGTGTCCGAGAGCCAGATCCGACGGTCCACGAAGGTCCAATCGGGGGAGCCTTCTGGAGAGGTGTCAGTGTCAATACCGGCGGATCTCGGGTAGGGGGTCCCGAACTGTGCGTCTAGCCCGGATGGTAACAGGAGGCAGGGGACACGATGTTTTACCCAGGTTCGGGCCCTCTTGATGAAGGTAAAATGTCAGAGTAAATAACCACGGGTAGCCTAGCCGGCACTCCTGGCCCTTCTAAAAAAATTACGAGCCGATCCGGCCCTCAAGAATCCAAGATGCGGGGCCGCCTTCCCCTTGCCGGCTGTCCCCATGATCGTCTATCGGAAGGCGGCCCGACTTCAGCCCTCATGAAGAAAGCCGCGGGAGGGCCGGCTCCGAGAAGCCGGCCACGAGAAGGCCGACTCCAAGAAGCCGGCTCCCATAGAGCGGTCAAGATCGTACCCTCGAAGTCTGCATCCACATAACGGCGATGTGACGGGGCGTGGCTACAATGAAGCCTGCCACCCCCTAATCCCGGAGCACGCCTGGCGCAGTGCGCCGTACGGGTGGCCATGACCCGTCCGGCGCGGTACTGTTGCCACGTTGACCCTGATGCCATCCACGACGGGCTACCAGCGCGGCCCATGGGCGGTGGGCTTCGGGCAGAGAGACACCTGTGACGCCCCCGATTTAATCGTACACTAATCATGCACGCAAATGTGTACGATCAAGATCAGGGACTCACGGGAAGATATCACAACACAACTCTAAAACATAAATAAGTCATACAAGCATCATAATACAAGCCAGGGGCCTCGAGGGCTCGAATACAAGTGCTCGGTCATAGACGAGTCAGCGGAAGCAACAATATCTGAGTACAGACATAAGTTAAACAAGTTGCCATAAGATGGCTAGCACAAACTGGGATACAGATCGAACGAGGCGCAGACCTCCTGCCTGGGATCCTCCTAACTACTCCTGGTCGTCGTCAGCGGGCTGCACGTAGTAGTAGGCGCCTCTAGTGTAGTAGTCGTCGTCGACGGTGGTGTCTGGCTCCTGGGCTCCATCGTCTGGTTGCAGCAATCGGGTAAAGAAAGGGGGAAAAGGGGGAACAAGGCAACCGTGAGTACTCATCCAAAGTACTCGCAAGCAAGGAGCTACACTACATATGCATGGATATATGTGTAAAGGGCCATATCAGTGGACTGAACTGCAGAATGCCAGAATAAGAGGGGGATAGCTAATCCTGTCAAAGACTACGCTTCTGGTCACCTCCGTCTTGCAACAGGTAGAAGAGGGTAGGTTGAAGTCCTCCAAGTAACCTCACATAGCAATAATCCTACCCGGCGATCCCCTCCTCAATGCCCTGAGAGAGAGCGACCACCGGTTGTATCTGGCACTTGGAAGGGTGTGTTTTATTAAGTATCCGGTTCTAGTTGTCATAAGGTCAAGGTACAACTCCAAGTCGTCCTGTTACCGAAGATCACGGCTATTCGAATAGATTAACTTCCCTACAGGGGTGCACCAACTTACCCAACACGCTTGATCCCATTTGGCCGGACACACTTTCCCGGGTCATGCCCGGCCGTGAAAAATCAACACGTCGCAGCCCCACCTAGGCTCAACAGAGAGGCCAGCACGCCGGTCTAAACCTAAGCGCACAGGGGTCTGGGCCCATCGCCCATAGCACACCTGCATGTTGCGTACGCGGCCGAAAGCAGAACTAGCCCCCTTAATACAAGAGCAGGCTTACGTTCCAATCCGGCGCGCGCCACTCAGTCGCTGGCGTCACGAAGTGCTTCGGCTGATACCACGACGTCGGGATACCCATAACTACTCCCGCGTAGATGGTTAGTGCGTATAGGCTCGTAGCCAACTCAGATCAAATACCAAGATCTCGTTAAGCGTGTTAAGTATCCGCGAACGGCGAACAGGGCCAGGCCCACCTCTCTCCTAGGCGGTCTCAACCTGCCCTGTCGCTCCGCCACAAGGTAACAGTTGGGGGCCTTCGGGAACCCAGGCCCACCTCTATCGGGATGGAGCCACCTGTCCTTTCAGCCCCCATCTCCGAACAGTACCACATGTAATGTAATAGTGTAAAGTATATAGTATATACCCGTGATCACCTCCCGAAGTGATCACAGCCCAGTAGTATAGCATGGCAGACAGACAAGAGTGTAGGGCCACTGATGGAACTCTAGCATCCTATACTAAGCAGTAGGATAGCAGGTAAAGTTAACAACAGTAGTAGCAAGGACAGGCTATGCAGCAGTATAGGATTAACTGAAAGCAGTAACATGCTTCACTACTCTAATGCAAGCAGTATAGAGAAGAGTAGGCGATATCTGGTGATCAAAGGGGGGGCTTGCCTGGTTGCTCAGACAAGGAGGGGTCGTCGATGACGTAGTCGACCACAGGGGCATCAGCATCGGTCTCGGAGTCTACCGGAAAGGAGTAACGGAGGGGGAACACAATAAATAACAGAGCAATCAAATGTAACACAAAGCAAGACGCGGCAATACGTTGTGCTAGGGGTGACCTAACGTAGGGACAGGCGATACCGGTGAAGGGGGAAACATCCGGGAAAATATCCCCGGTGTTTCGTGTTTTCGGGCAGAGGAGCCGAAGGGGGAAAGTTGCGAGTTTGATATGTTAGGGGTGCGTGGCGGACGAACGGACCGCGTATCCGGATTCGTCTCGTCGTTCTGAGCAACTTTCATGTTGAAGATATTTTAATCCGAGTTACGGATTAAAAGATATGATTTTCTAAAGATTTTATTAATTCCTGGAATTTAATTAATTATTTAATTTAATTCAAAATTTGGTTTTATGACATCAGCATGATGTCATGATGATGTCAGCAGTCAACAGAGTTGACTGGTCAACCTGACCAGTGGGTCCCACTGGTCAGTGACACATTTTAATTAGACATATTAATTAACCTAATTAGTATTAATTAGGGGGTGGGCCCCACTGTCATTGACTGATTAACTAAAACAGATTAACTAGTTTAATTGTTAATTAGGTTAATCTAATCAGAATTAGTTAAGTTAATTAATTTAATTAATTAATTAACTGATCAATTACTATTTTTATTATTTTCTTTTAATCTTTCTTTTTGAAACGTTCTGGGGCTGGGCCCCGTTGGCAGTGGCCCAGAGGGGCGATGCGGTTTACAGGCGCTAGCGGGCGCCGGGTCTCGGGCGTCGCCCGAGCGAGGGGGGAAGCGAGGCAAGGCCAATAGCAAACGCCGGCGAGGAGCGTGGCGCAGGGACCGGCCGGACAGGGAGGGGTAAGGCGAAGGCCATGGCAGAGCTGGGCGGTCGTGGCGAGGCACCGACCATGGCCGCGAGCGGTGAAGGCGCGGGTCGCGGCAGAGGCAAGGCCACGGCGGGGCCGGGAAGCAGCGGGCGGGCGCTGGCTGCACGGGGTGTGGGCGAGGCACAGTCGTGACCCTGGGCCAGCATGCGGTAGGAGCCGCGGTTCAGGGCAAGTGGCGCGGGCGGAGCACGGCCACGGTGGCCTTGGGCGCAGGAAGGTGGTGTGGAGCGGTGAGCACGACGAGCGTGGCGCAGCCGGGTGGCCGCGGACGCGCAGCGACGGGCGTGGCGAGAAAGGGCGATGGTGGCGGACGGGCGTGGTGCAAGGAACGAGATAGAGATGGGGGAAAGCGAGGATCGAGGGCGCGCTCACCGGGCCCTGTAGGCGTGCAACAGCGTGCTCGGGGAGGGCTCGACGGTGGCATGCGCCGGCGATGCGGACGGCGTCCTCGGGCGCGAGTAGATCCGTCGAGGGAGAGGGAGAGGGGAGCGCGAGATGGCGGAGCCGTCAAGGGCGACGTCAGAGCCGGCGAGGTGGTCCCGGGCGGCGGCGAGCGTTGGGCGTCGGGGTCGGCGGGATCGGGGCCGATCCCGATCCAGATCGGTGGGGAAGAAGGGATCGTGGGGGGGGGAGGTGAAGTAGGGTGCGGTTAGGGTTTCGGCCGTGCTGACTGGGGGGTTGTAGGCTGGGGCGCTGGGTGGGCCGGCCCATTCGGGCGGCTGGGGCCAGCTGGGCCACTTGGCCCAGCGGAACAGGGGGGTTCTGTTTTCCCCCCTCTTTTTGTTTGTTTGTTTGTTTGTTTTGTTTTACTTTTTTTGTTTTAATTTTATTTCCTAATTTGTTTTAGTTTGGTAAAATATCCAATTAGCACCTAACATAGTAACATTAATTATACCACTGCCACAACAACTTTGGCACCTAGCTAAATAGCTTAGTATTTTGTAAAATATATTAGGAGTATAACTAATTGTTTTTGCTGTTGTTTTAATCACCTTAGGGTATTAATTATTTTATAAAGATGTTGCTCCACCAATAATATCCATGATTTATTTGTCACATTAAGAACATTTTAGTTTTGACTTTCGATAACTTTAATTGTTTGACTTGACTTTAAATTTGAAATTGAACGAGATTTGAATCATCGCAAGATTAACAACAGTAATCGTGGTGATGTGGCATCATTAGCAGAGGTTTACTGTAGCGTAACTATCCGGGCGTCACAATTCTCCTCCACTACAAGAAATCTCGTCCCGAGATTTAAGAGGTGGAATAAGGGGGAAAGATTTGGTTACGAAATCCTAACGAATCTTCTTGGTCTTGGATGCTCTTCACAAAGAGGTCGATCCATTATGTTGATGTCTTCATTCCTCTGCTTTAGGGCATCATGATGAAGTCGTCATCCTTTCTTCAGGATCTCCATCGTACTTACGAATAGGTAAGGGGCAGCTCGGCTACGACATAATGCTTATGAGGGAAACAATCTGGGGTTAACCCATGAATGAGCATAAGATTATCTCTCGAGTTGAACATATAAAATACATCGAGAGTAAGGTACGAAGGTACAATAAGAGGTTCCAAGCGGATAGGTGGTTGCTCGAAGTCCGAACCAGAGTGAGAAAGGGGTTCAGAGTAGCGACAGTAAATATTGCGTCTGATACCATAATAGAGCACTAGGAAGGTGGCCCATGAATTAAATACGAAGCCAAGCGTGGGGAATAACCACTAGAAACAGGGTTGTACAGGAGAGTCAGGTTTCGATCCAGTGGACCTGTGGGTTATGGGCCCACCATGTGGGTTAAAAGTAGGAAGGGCGGAGACGTCTTGCGTGATCATGCAAGCAAGGCATGTCAGGGGGGTAGCCTGTCGATTATGTCGGCGACAACGTCGATACCAAGGGCGAGGGACGAAGAGAACTATTTTCCTGCTCGTTGAACGAGGCGGGCCAAGAGGCAAAGTTCTCATCCATCGGCGGTTACCGAAATGCCATCAACAATAGAAACAGGGTCTCACTATCAGAGTTGTACATCGAGGTGTTTACCTACGCAGTGAATTATTACTGCTTAGATTATATAGATCACAAGAAAGGTTAAACCAAACAACGGAAAGGAAATATGGTTATCAAATTACACAGAACAAAGACAAGGAAAATGTGTTTAATCACATATTTCAGGGGTATAACCTTCCCAAGGACAAGCAGAGCATGATATCCATGACAGGATATAATGTAGAAAACTCTTTAGGTAGGGGAGAGAATTTTCATGACACTACCCATACAGCGGTGTTTGGATAATTGAGCAGGAAACTTTTAGCCTTGGGCTCCAAATGTTCTTGTTGGAAATCGGAGTATCACAAACAAGCTTTTGAGATAGCATTGACATGGTATTCAAACAAAGGTCGGACTTTAGATACTCAATGGATCCATCAGGAACAGCTTATAAAATAGGTCTTACAATTTCCTCCAGGAGGAGTGGTTATCCTTGCAAAAGAAATTATAACGATAGGTCCTCCACCTAGGGGGGGTGCTAGGCATGACATCATGTTACCGGGTCATTAAAGAACCAACATCATAACTCTTGGAAAGTTGTCCCAATCATCATATCTGACCGAGATTCAGATCCGATTGGTGTCATGATACCTCAGACTCAGGATGTCCGAGAAGAAAAGGGGCTGCACAACTCGACGAAATGACATTGCAAGATTCTCGGGAAATGAACTATGGGAGCGGGTTCCTGAAACAATAGTTCATCATTAAACCAAGGAGGGGATGAGAAGGTGGCTGATGGGCTCAGTGACAATTCATCGAGAATTCCAAGCGGATGGATTTTCCACAATAATGTGAACAAGGAGATAGCACTTGTCAGATCAAATGGTATAATGAAGCATGCTCAAGGACAACATACACAACTAAACATTGGTTGAAAGGTGCGCCCGAAATATGGGTTGGGCTGCACGCCCAATGTCAGAATGGTGATTCAATAATCAATAGTCTAAGAATGAACGGTTGACCATTAACTTCAAAGCAATAGGGTTGCTAGAAGTACAGAATCCAAACAGCACCGTTCACTTGTTGGTACCCCGGTTGAAATCAACACGAGGACCATGAAAGAATGGTGATGGTGAGAAGTAGCACTACACCAAGAACTCTCAAGAGGTGGAACAAATCTCAGAACATTCTTGACATAAAAGATGGTAATACTCCAAGATAAAGAAGAACAAAGGCTGGATAGCAAGGAACTCAAGGTATAACACAAAACATGAACAAGTTTGTGTTGGGGGAAGGCAAGAATGTCGTCGATGATAACACAATCATCGAGGGGCAAGGATGGTATTTCTCATCACGAATTCGATTGATATCCTATAAGAGCTCAGAATGTAGATGATGATTACGACACATTTGTCGAGAGGTTTCATGAAGATGTAATCGAATAACGATGACATCAAGTCAAAGGACTGATGAAGCGAAAGTTACTAAAACCAAGGGTACGACACGAACTCGAAATCAAGCTTGATGTTCAAGGCGAAATGATATGACAAGGAAGATCGACGTAAGTCTAGCTCATCGTCGAAAGTTGTGCTCCGAAAGAAGGACCAGGTAGCACAGTTAAAATTTTGCATGATAATGATATAGCTGATAAGGCTAGGAATGACTTGAAGGATTATTAAACTCATAAGCAACAAGAATTACTTAGAGTTATTGAATCGGAGTATGGAATCGATTCACTTATCGGTGTTCCCGAGTGTCTAATAACTCGGAGCCCGTGGAAAATTGGAATCAGCGAGAATGTAGTACTTGAACAAGAACTCATAAGAAGTAATGCAGTTCCAAGATAATCTCAAGATACCAGGGGGGTAATACTCGAAGACGGATCAAAGTAGAGGTTGGACTGGGGTATTAATCCGCAGAAGACAAATGTTTAAACTTGCCCGAGAAATGGGAACAAAGAAGAACAATATGGTCGAAACCATAACTACAAGGGGTCCAATTTAATAACACCGAAAGAATTACTCGAATGAGTAAATATTGGCAAGAAGCTTCCATGATAAGTTCCACATCAGGTCCATGGGCATGAACTCAGAGATCAAGGTCGACTCCCACTTCTTCAATGTATAACCTCCCATTCACTTCTCCCTTTGATAAAGGCATTAGTGTTGAAAGTTTTACCTGGTGTAATACCAGATGAGTATGACTCGTGAAAACTTTCGAGTTCACACATATTAAGGAAGGCATGCGTTCAACCCGTCAGGGTATCGTGGAAACATATACCACAAGCTTCAATCGTAAATACCACCAGCTCGAAATTAGAGCATGGTTGATAAAATAGAGGATACAATTTACCAAAAGCATTATGTATCAGAGGAAAGGCTCACGAGGTTATTGATTAAGGAGGACACTGTCGAATAATAATCCAATAAAGGATCCGACGGTCCATAGCGGAGCTGATGTGAGCATCGGCACACAATCAGTTGAAGAAAGGATGCAAGGGCATCAGATTATAGAACACCTGAATGATTTGATGCTTAGATATCAAAGGAATTACGATTCCCAAATAGAAGGATCAGAAGCAGACGCTCTAATCAAGGGTGGATAAGTTCAATAGACCTAAGGGTACAATTGACGGCGAACAGAATGGTCGAGAACAAGCTCATGTTCAAAAATGACGTCTGAGCCAGAAAGATAATTTAAAAGGATCAAATGATGATTGCGTGCATTCGCACTCATGTTGAATCAATAGGATCAAAATGACGGTGCCTAAGGATACTAACGAATATTGCCAGACATATGGAAAGCATCCACAATGCAAGCAAACAAGTATTGCAGAGCAATAAGCTACTAAGGATTTTTGGAGTATCGAATAGTATTTCGAAGACTTTTGTGAAACACATGAACAACTGGGGATAAGAGGATACTCGACAAGTGCGAGAATTATCCATAGGGGTATTCAGGTGACAAGGAATTGCAAGACAGTAGGCACAAGATATTCTCGGATCAATAGAGAGAATTTCGGGGTATCTTGTAATAACAAGATCAACTGGGAATAAAAGTAAGAACGTCAAGTGTATGTATTTGTCCATAGGGATATTTCGATGGTAGGGAATTGCAAAAGCAACGGGCACAAAGTCTCAAAAGAGTTTCGGCGAGTAACTTCGAAATCTTCTGGTGCAGCCGGCGATCACCTGGACTGAAGGGGCTCTCCGGGAGAAAGTATTTTCGAGAACCTAAAGTCAGATTTTAGTAAAAATCGTTTAACCCGAGTAGAAGAGAGTTCAGAGTCCCAGAGTAAAGGTCGAGGAGTAAAAGATCCTAGTACCACCCGATGGCGACGTGGGCCCGTAAGGCACACAGCCAAGTTAGTAAAAGTTTTGCAATGTCTAGACTCGACTTCGGCCAAGGAGTGTGGAAGGGGGAGTCCTACGGGCAGTTGGCTCTGATACCAACTTGTGACACCCCCGATTTAATCGTACACTAATCATGCACGCAAATGTGTACGATCAAGATCAGGGACTCACGGGAAGATATCACAACACAACTCTAAAACATAAATAAGTCATACAAGCATCATAATACAAGCCAGGGGCCTCGAGGGCTCGAATACAAGTGCTCGATCATAGACGAGTCAGCGGAAGCAACAATATCTGAGTACATACATAAGTTAAACAAGTTGCCATAAGATGGCTAGCACAAACTGGGATACAGATCGAACGAGGCGCAGACCTCCTGCCTGGGATCCTCCTAACTACTCCTGGTCGTCGTCAGCGGGCTGCACGTAGTAGTAGGCGCCTCCAGTGTAGTAGTCGTCGTCGACGGTGGCGTCTGGCTCCTGGGCTCCATCGTCTGGTTGCAGCAATCGGGTAAAGAAAGGGGGAAAAGGGGGAACAAGGCAACCGTGAGTACTCATCCAAAGTACTCGCAAGCAAGGAGCTACACTACATATGCATGGATATATGTGTAAAGGGCCATATCAGTGGACTGAACTGCAGAATGCCAGAATAAGAGGGGGATAGCTAATCCTGTCGAAGACTACGCTTCTGGCCACCTCCGTCTTGCAACAGGTAGAAGAGGGTAGGTTGAAGTCCTCCAAGTAACATCACATAGCAATAATCCTACCCGGCAATCCCCTCCTCAATGCCCTGAGAGAGAGCGACCACCGGTTGTATCTGGCACTTGGAAGGGTGTGTTTTATTAAGTATCCGGTTCTAGTTGTCATAAGGTCAAGGTACAACTCCAAGTCGTCCTGTTACCGAAGATCACGGCTATTCGAATAGATTAACTTCCCTGCAGGGGTGCACCAACTTACCCAACACGCTTGATCCCATTTGGCCGGACACACTTTCCCGGGTCATGCCCGGCCGCGAAAGATCAACACATCGCAGCCCCACCTAGGCTCAACAGAGAGGCCAGCACGCCGGTCTAAACCTAAGCGCACAGGGGTCTGGGCCCATCACCCATAGCACACCTGCACGTTGCGTACGCGGCCGAAAGTAGAACTAGCCCCCTTAATACAAGAGCAGGCTTACGTTCCAATCCGGCGCGCGCCACTCAGTCGCTGGCGTCACGAAGTGCTTCGGCTGATACCACGACGTCGGGATACCCATAACTACTCCCGCGTAGATGGTTAGTGCGTATAGGCTCGTAGCCAACTCAGATCAAATACCAAGATCTCGTTAAGTGTGTTAAGTATCCGCGAACGCCGAACAGGGCCAGGCCCACCTCTCTCCTAGGCGGTCTCAACCTGCCCTGTAGCTCCGCCACAAGGTAACAGTTGGGGGCCGTCGGGAACCCAGGCCCACCTCTACCGGGATGGAGCCACCTGTCCTTTCAGCCCCCATCTCCGAACAGTACCACATGTAATGTAATAGTGTAAAGTATATAGTATATACCCGTGATCACCTCCCGAAGTGATCACTGCCCAGTAGTATAGCATGGCAGACGGACAAGAGTGTAGGGCCACTGATGGAACTCTAGCATCCTATACTAAGCAGTAGGATAGCAGGTAAAGTTAACAACAGTAGTAGCAAGGACAGGCTATGCAGCAGTATAGGATTAACTGAAAGCAGTAACACGCTTCACTACTCTAATGCAAGCAGTATAGAGAAGAGTAGGCGATATCTGGTGATCAAAGGGGGGGCTTGCCTGGTTGCTTAGACAAGGAGGGGTCGTCGATGACGTAGTCGACCACAGGGGCATCAGCATCGGTCTCGGAGTCTACCGGAAAGGAGTAACGGAGGGGGAACACAATAAATAACAGAGCAATCAAATGTAACACAAAGCAAGACGCGGCAATACGTTGTGCTAGGGGTGACCTAACATAGGGATAGGCGATACCGGTGAAGGGGGAAACATCCGGGAAAATATCCCCGGTGTTTCGTGTTTTCGGGCAGAGGAGCCGAAGGGGGAAAGTTGCGAGTTTGATATGTTAGGGGTGCGTGGCGGACGAACGGACTGCGTATCCGGATTCGTCTCGTCGTTCTGAGCAACTTTCATGTTGAAGATATTTTAATCCGAGTTACGGATTAAAAGATATGATTTTCTAAAGATTTTATTAATTCCTGGAATTTAATTAATTATTTAATTTAATTCAAAATTTGGTTTTATGACATCAACATGATGTCATGCTGATGTCAGCAGTCAACAGAGTTGACTGGTCAACCTGACCAGTGGGTCCCACTGGTCAGTGACACATTTTAATTAGACATATTAATTAACCTAATTAGTATTAATTAGGGGGTTGGCCCCACTGTCATTGACTGATTAACTAAAACAGATTAACTAGTTTAATTGTTAATTAGGTTAATCTAATTAGAATTAGTTAAGTTAATTAATTTAATTAATTAATTAACTGATTAATTACTATTTTTATTATTTTCTTTTAATCTTTCTTTTTGAAACGTTCTGGGGCTGGGCCCCGTTGGCAGTGGCCCAGAGGGGCGATGCGGTTTACAGGCGCTAGCGGGCGCCGGGTCTCGGGAGTCGCCCGAGCGAGGGGGGAAGCGAGGCAAGGCCAATGGCAAACGCCGGCGAGGAGCGTGGCGCAGGGAGCGGCCGGACAGGGAGGGGTAAGGCGAAGGCCATGGCAGAGCTGGACGGTCGTGGCGAGGCACCGGCCGTGGCCGCGAGCGGTGAAGGCGCGGGTCGCGGCATAGGCAAGGCCACGGCGGGGCCGGGAAGCAGCGGGCGGGTGCTGGCTGCACGGGGTGTGGGCGAGGCACAGTCGTGACCCTGGGCCAGCATGCGGTAGGAGCCGCGGTTCAGGGCAAGTGGCGCGGGCGGAGCACGGCCACGGTGGCCTTGGGCGCAGGAAGGTGGTGTGGAGCGGCGAGCATGACGAGCGTGGCGCAGCCGGGTGGCCGCGGACGCGCAGCGACGGGCGTGGCGAGAAAGGGCGATGGTGGCGGACGGGCATGGTGCGAGGAACGAGATAGAGACGGGGGAAAGCGGGGATCGAGGGCGCGCTCACCGGGCCCTGTAGGCGTGCAACAGCGTGCTCGGGGAGGGCTCGACGGTGGCATGCGCCGGCGATGCGGACGGCGTCCTCGGGCGCGAGTAGATCCGTCGAGGGATAGGGAGAGGGGAGCGCGAGATGGCGGAGCCATCAAGGGCGACGTCAGAGCCGGCGAGGTGGTCCCGGGTGGCGGCAAGCGTTGGGCGTCGGGGTCGGCGGGATCGGGGCCGATCCCGATCCAGATCGGTGGGGGAGAAGGGATCGTGGGGGGGAGTGGGGTGCGGTTAGGGTTTCGGTCGTGCTGACCGGGGGGTTGTAGGCTGGGGCGCTGGGTGGGCCGGCCCATTCGAGCGGCTGGGGCCAGCTGGGCCACTTGGCCCAGCGGAATAGGGGGGGTTCTGTTTTCCCCCTCTTTTTTTGTTTGTTTGTTTGTTTTGTTTTACTTTTTTTTTGTTTTAATTTTATTTCCTAATTTGTTTTAGTTTGGTAAAATATCCAATTAGCACCTAACATAGTAACATTAATTATACCACTGCCACAACAACTTTGGCACCTAGCTAAATAGCTTAGTATTTTGTAAAATATATTAAGAGTATAACTAATTGTTTTTGCTGTTGTTTTAATCACCTTAGGGTATTAATTATTTTATAAAGATGTTGTTTCTCCACCAATAATATCCATGATTTATTTGTCACATTAAGAACATTTTAGTTTTGACTTTCGATAACTTTAATTGTTTGACTTGACTTTAAATTTGAAATTGAACGAGATTTGAATCATCACAAGATTAACAACAGTAATCGTGGTGACGTGGCATCATTAGCAGAGGTTTACTGTAGCGTAACTATCCGGGCGTCACAACACCCGAAGGCGGCCAGGCCTCCTCCAGTCGGCCCAAGATAGAGCCTGCTCCCCACAGCCGGCTTGCCACCTACCTCAAAGGAGACGCCCCATTAAGGAGACAAGACACGGTGAGGCTACAACGATCACCCGCCGGACGGCGGCACTGTAGTCACGCCCACCTCGGCGAAACCCTCGTCACCAAGATTGAGCAACAGTAACCAGCCCCCGACAAGGCCCTGGACAGTGGGGCCTGCCTGTCGACCAAGGAGCCAGCAGCCGGCGGGACCCACCAGCCGGCGGGCCCCAGCAGTCGGCGCAGAAGCCAGCGAGTGTAGACACAGACGGCTGGGCCCCACGCCCAGCCGGATTACCATTGTACCCCCGGGGGTAGGCCTATATAAACCCCCCGGGACACCCATGCAAAGGGTTGATCCCTGCTAGTCTTAGACACCACATAAGGAGGAGAAGAGAGCGAGTCGTGCCCTTCTTCTTCCTCTCGCCGAACAGCTCAAGGAGCATCGTGTAGCTACTTGTTCATCTAGTGATCATGCGGAGACCCCGCAGAGCAGCAGTAGGGGTGTTATCTCCACGGAGAGCCCCGAAGCTGGGTAAGATTCACCGGCGTGCATGTCTTCGCCTCATCCCGTTTCCAGGCACCGACGACGTCTTACTGGCTCCCACAATGATAAGCCACCCGTTGGCATATGTCGCACCTACCACCCGACATTTGGTGCCCACAGTGGGGCCAGGTGCACCATCGTCCGGAGACCTGTTCTGGATGGGAACCCTCTTCCTCCCCCACGAGCGCGGCCAGCCCAGCACGCCCGATGGCGCTTGCCACGATGCGCTGCAAGGCGTCACCAACGTCTGTGCGGCGAGCTGCCTCGCCGATCTCCTTGACAAGACCCTCATCTCCGATGAGCTCGCCTCCGACGCGGGCACCGACCACCTCGTCAACCTCCTCGGCCAGCTCCACGTCTCCGGCGAGCCTGCTGTGGACTTGGAGTCGGTTGGCTCCACCGATCCGATGCCTGTCGACTCCGACACGGCCTCACTCGACACTTTCCCCACCGACGTCACGATCTATAACGACCCGCTTCCCCGGGCCGATGGCTGCGACGCTGTCACCACCGAGGTGATGGTCATCGGCCATGGCGGCGCTTCTGACGAGAGCGCCCACGACGCCCCGCACGCGGCGGTCCACGACTTGTCCATCCCCCTCCCGGTCGATGCCGACGCTGAAGCACTGGAGGCTCGCCGCCTCGCCCTCCTCGCGGAGGGCCGGAAGTTGGTTTCCATGAGACGCCTCGCTGAGGCCCACCGACGCGAGGCCGACCGCGCCGCCTTTGGCACGCCGCCCCCAGGCAGGCCCAGTCGGGCCGGCGTTGTCAGACAGCGCGGCGCTGTCATCGCCGATACGCTAGGAGTCGACCGCCCAGTCTACGCCACTCCGCTCGAGAACCTGCGTGCCGCCCAGGCGGCCGTAGACGAGCTAGATGGACTGGGGGCCGAAGAACTCCCCCACATGACCCGACGCATCCAGCAGCTAATCGATGCAGCCACGCAGCGGCACGAAGCCGACACCCGCGCGGAAAGCCCTCCCCCGCACCGAGATCACGGTGCGACGTCCCGGACGCCGACTACGGGTAAAACCCGCGCGCAGCGCGAGAAAGAGCCGGCTGCCAGCCGAAGCCGAACCCGAATCTCCATCGAGCGAGACGCAGAAGGCCACCCCCGGGCCGTGGAGTGGCGGGGCAACCCGCCTCCGCCTCGGCCCCGTGGAGAGAGATATCCCACCCCACCGCCTGTTGCGCATTCGACTCTCAGCGGCCGGCTAGGCCGTCGCGAAGGAGTCGGCGAGAACGACACCCGCCATCGGATCGACCACCTGACGCGATCCCTAGCGCTGGAAGAAGAAGACGATGTCAGCCCGCCTTGCTTTGCCCCCCGCATCCGCGACGAGCCTTTCCCCAAAGGGTTCTCGCTCCCAAGAGACACGCCCAAGTACAATGGCTCCGTGAAGCCGGAAGATTGGTTGATCGACTACTCCACGGCGGTTAGCATAGCCAACGGCAATAGGCGCGTTGCCGTGAAGTACGTGCCCCTCATGCTACAGGGCACGACGCGGACCTGGCTCAATAGCCTCAAGCGATACAGCATCAATAGCTGGCTAGACTTCACAGAAGCCTTCGTCCGCAACTTCACCAGCACCTACAAGCGAGCTCCCAAGCCCAGACAGCTCTCCTTGTGCGTACAAGGCCCCGCCGAGTCCACTCGCGACTACCTCACGCGTTGGGCCAAGCTCTGCAACTCTTGCGAAGGGGTGCACGAGGTGCAAGCCATAGAATACTTCACTTCCGGGTGCCGAGAAGGCACCCTCGTCAAGCACAAGCTCCTCTGCGACGAGCCGACTACCCTCGACGAGCTTCTGGTCATAGCGGACAAGTACGCCACCGCCGACTCCTCAATGAAGACCGAACTCCGGGTAGACGCGTCCGAGAAGGTACTCAACCCGGCGCCCAAGATGCCGACTGGGGACTCCAGCCGACGCCCACACCAGAACGACCACAAGCGCAAGGGCCCCGTGCCGCCCTCCACCAGTCGGCAGGTGGCCACAGTCGAAGACGAGCAGCCCGAAGGGCGGCCCGCACCCAAGAAGCAGAGGGGCGGCAAGCCGGCTTGGCAGCCGGCCTTCTCCTACGAGCAGACTCTCGACGCCCCGTGCAAATTCCACAGCGGCGCGAAGCCGTCCAACCACACGACCCAGAAGTGCCACTAGCTCACCCGAATCTCCAAAGGCGAGGGCTTGCGCCGCCTCCTCCTGCCGGTCCGCCGCCTCCGGCTCCGCAGCCACCGACCGCTCGGCCCGTAGTCGGAGCCGTGCACGGTGAGTTCCCCGACAAGCATGCCGCCTATGTCATCTTTACAAGCCAGCCCGAAGACCGGCGCAGCAAACGCCGAGAGCACCAAGAAGTCAGCATGGTCGCTGCGAACCCTGCCGAGCACATGCACTGGTCAGAAAAACCTATCAGCTGGAGCCGGGCCGACCACCCAGAGGTGATGCTGTCTCCTGGCTCTTATGCGTTGGTTTTGGATGCCACCCTTGCAACGGATAGACGCATCGCCCGTTTCTCCCGCGTGCTGATAGACGGCGGGAGCAGCATCAACATCCTGTATCGTGACACCCTGGAGAAGCTGAATGTCAAGACGAAGCAACTCATGCCTACCCGGACTGTGTACCATGGCCGGCAAACAGTCGGCCTTGTCCCCCGATCCCAAGGAGCATGATGCTCAAGGATCTTTCCAGCCAGCCAAGGAGACGAAGAAGATACCTCTTGACCCCGAGCACCCAGAGAGGTTTGCCGTCATTGGGGCAAACCTAAACAGCAAATAGGAAGGCGAGCTCGCCGATTTCCTCCATGAGAATCGGGACATCTTTGCATGGTCCCCCAAGGACATGCCGGGTGTTCCAAAGGAATTCGCCGAGCACAAACTACACGTCCGAGAAGACGCAAAACCAGTCAAACAACCCCTCCGCCGACTGTCGGAGGAGAAGAGAAGGATTGTGGGAGAGGAGATAGCCCGGCTTCTGGCAGCCGGCTTCATTATGGAAGTTTCCTTTCTAGAGTGGCTCGCCAACCCGGTCCTCGTGCTAAAGAAGAACAACAAGTGGTGCATGTGCATAGACTACACGAGCCTCAACAAGGCCTGCCCCAAAGATCCCTTTGCCCTGCCAAGGATTGACCAAGTGATAGACTCCACGGCCGGATGCGAGCTGTTGAGTTTCTTGGATGCTTACTCAGGATACCACCAGATAAAGTTAGATCTGGCAGACCGCCTGAAGACCGCCTTCATCACGCCATTCGAAGCCTTCTGCTACCTGACTATGACATTCGGCTTGAGAAATGCCGGTGCCACTTTCTAGCGTTGCATGCAGAAGTGCCTCCTCAAGCAGTTCGGCAGAAATGCCCACGTCTACGTAGACGACATTGTGGTGAAGACGGAGAAGCTCGACACCTTGCTGGAAGACCTCAAGGAAACATTTGAGAACCTACATCGGTTCCAAATCAAGCTCAACCCCGAGAAATGCGTGTTCGGAGTGCCAGCCTGCCAGCTCCTAGGCTTCCTGGTCTCCGAACGCGGCATCGAATGCAACCCAGTAAAGATCAAGGCCATTGAGAGAATGGCGATTCCCACCAAGCTTCGAGACGTCCAGAAGTTTACCGGATGCTTGGCATCCCTGAACCGCTTCATCAGCCGGCTCGGAGAGAAAACTCTTCCCCTCTACCGCCTCATGAAGAAGACCAACCACTTCGAGTGGAATGACCAAGCCGACCAAGCTTTTCACGAGCTGAAGAAGATGATGGCCACGCCGCCTGTCCTGGCAGCGCCGACTGAGAAAGAGCCCATGCTCCTCTAAATTGCTGCAACCAGCCGGGTGGTCAGCACCGTCATCGTAGTCCAACACCCAGAAGAGGGACGAGCCCAACCGGTCCAGAGGCCGGTGTACTATTTGAGCGAGGTGCTGTCTACCTTGAAGCAGAACTACCCGCACTACCAGAAGATGTGCTATGGCGTGTACTTCGCTGCCAAGAAGCTGAAGCCCTACTTCCAAGAGTATCCCATCACGGTCGTATGCACCGCCCCGCTGGCCGAGATCATAGGCAGCCGGGATGCATCCGGCCGGGTGGCGAAATGGGCCATCGAGCTGGCCCCCTACACGATCTTCTACCAGCCTCGCACCGCCATCAAGTCCCAAGCATTGGCCGACTTCCTCGTCGACTGGGCCGAGACCCAGTACCTACCGCCAGCTCCCGACTCCACTCATTGGCGCATGCACTTCGATGGGTCCAAGATGCGCACCGGCTTGGGAGCCGGCGTCATCCTCACCTCTCCCAAAGGCGACAAGCTCAGATACACGCTGCAAATTCACTTTGCCGCCTCCAACAACGTGGCCGAGTATGAGGCGCTCATACACGGGCTCCGGCTTGCCAAAGAACTCGGCATTCATCGGATCCTATGTTATGGCGACTCGGACTCGGTGGTCCAGCAATCATCCGGCGACTGGGATGCCAAGGACGCAAATATGGCAAGCTACCGCTTCCTCATTCAACAAATCAGTGGGTATTTTGAAGGATGCGAGTTCCTCCACGTACCGCGAGCCGACAACGAGCCAGCTGATGCCCTGGCTCGAATAGGCTCCACTCGGCAAGCAATACCAACCGGTGTCTCTCTACAACGCCTCCTCAAGTCGTCTATAAAGCCGTCTCCAGAGTCCGATTCCATCTTCGTGCCGCCTGACCCTGACGCGGCTGGCTCAAAGAACCAAGCAGGTGACCCGGGGACTTTGATAGTCGGCCAGGGGACATCAGCAGGCGGCTTGGGGACTTCCATAGTTACGCTCGACCCGGGGACTGCCACACCCGGCTCGGGGACTGTGGTAGTCGGCCCGGAGACTACTCCAACACAACAGGTGGCGGCCGACTCCAGCATTTCACCGCCCAGCCCGCCCGCCCTGGTCGCAGTAGCCATGTTGGCAATAGAAGAAGTCGTAGCTCCATCTTGGGCTCAATCCATCCTCAACTTCCTAATAAACCAAGATTTGCCGACTGACGAAACAGAGGCAAGACAAGTCCAACGCCGAGCCGGAGCATACACAATCATCAACAGAGAACTCGTCAAGCGCAGTGTCACTGGAGTCCTCCAGCGACGCGTCGAGCAAGAGAAGGGCATTGCAATCCTCAGAGACATCCACCAAGGAGAATGGGGCCACCATGCGGCCTCAAGATCACTCGTCGCCAAAGCCTTCCGCCATGGTTTCTTTTGGTTGACTGCTTTGGATGACGCCAAGGGGTTAGTTAAACATTGCAAAGGATGCCAACTCTTCAGCTCCAAGCAACACATGCCGGCTTCAGCACTCAAGACCATTCCCCTCACTTGGCCCTTCGCCGTTTGGGGACTGAACATGGTAGACCCATTCAAGACGGCGCGCGGCGGCATGACACATCTGCTTGTCGCCGTGGACAAATTCACCAAATGGATTGAGGCAAAGCCGATCAAGAAGCTGAATGGGCCGACTGCCGTGACATTTATCGCAGATATAACAACTCGGTACGGCGTGCCACACAACATCATCACCGACAATGGCACAAATTTCGCCAAGGGAGCCTTGGCACGTTTCTGCGTGACGCAAGGCATCCGGTTGGACCTAGCGTCCGTTGCCCACCCGCAGTCAAACGGCCAGGTCGAGCGAGCCAACGGCCTCATCCTTTCCGGCATCAAGCCCCAACTGGTCGTATCACTGGAGCGTTCAGCCGGCTGTTGGCTCGATGAGCTGCCGGCCGTCCTCTGGAGTCTGCACACTACACCAAACAAGTCAACCAGCTTCACTCCTTTCTTCCTCGTGTATGGTGCCGAGGCGGTCATCCCAACTGACATCGAGTTCGACTCGCCTCGGGTAACCATGTACACGGAAGCAGAGGCCAAGGAAGCACGGGAAGACGGCGTCGACCTGCTGGAAGAAGGCCGGCTGTTAGCCCTCAGCCGGTCCGCCATCTATCAGCAGGGCCTGCGCCGCTACCACAGCCGGAAGGTCAAGCCAAGATCCTTCCAAGAGGGCGATCTTGTGCTCCGGCTGATCCAGCAAACAGCCCGCCAGCACAAGCTCTCGGCCCCTTGGGAGGGCCCCTTCGTCATCAGCAGAGCCTTAGGCAACGACTCCTACTACCTGATCGACGCGCAGAAGCCGAAGGCACGAAAGAGAGACGACTCCGGCAAGGAGTCGGAACGACCATGGAACGCCAACCTCCTCCGAAGATTTTACAGTTGAAATGCAGTATGTATCACGCTAACTTTTGTACTAAGTACGAGACAATAGGCCCCCGAGGAGAGCTCGGGGACTGCCATCTTTTATCTATGGATGAAGAGTATCATGCTTATGACCTTGTCATTACATTTACTTTTTCCGTCCGGCACCGGGTTCGACTAGTCGGCCCGGGGACTGGCCGCCTGGAGTTATATTAGAAGTCCTACCCGCAGTCAGACAAGTAGTGTGCCGGCTCCCAAGCCTTCTCTTGCCAAAAGTCGCAGATCAAAGAACCGTCTGTCCGGCTGGCAAGAGTTAAAGGCAGGAAAGGATGCCCACAAGAAAAACGGCTAGGGACTAACGGACTAATATAGCAAAAGCCGGGTTTTCTCCCACCACCGACTGACTACCAGAGTAGCTGGCCGGCCGGCCTCCATTCACCTCGCTTCAATCTAAGAAAGCTCGAGTACTTGCCTTCCCAAAAGGGGAAGGCGACAAAGGAAACAGCCTAAGGATAAAAAGCATACACGAATGGAAACCAAACACACAATAATATTTACATAAAAGACCTTCAAAAGGCCAGCATTCAGCATAGTTCAAATACACCCCCAGTGGGTGGAACTGCGCAAGTTTAATAAAATTGTTCAAAAGGCAACAAGCAGGAAAAAACAAGGACGGCAGATTAAGCCAAGGGAGCGACTGGCGAGTCGGGCAGGTCGGTGGAGACGGCAGTGCCGGCTGGAGGAGTGGCCGACTGGCGAACCTCGACATGATCACCGCCTCCTGCAGAGGGCGCGCTAGCACGCGCCTCGTTGCCGGAGGCACGATCAGGCTGAGGCTGGCTAGCCGTTTCACCGGTCGGCTTAACGTCTTCGCCTCCCTCTCCTTCATCGTCTTCGCCTTCATCGCTGGAGGCGATCTCCTCTGCCGAGTCTTCACCCGCTGCCGGGTCCAGCCCGAACCACTCCTCCGGCTGGGCAACACCGTCGTCATTAATTTCAGGAGCGAAGACGCTGATGTCAGTACACTCGGCGATCGTCGAAGCGCGCTGAGCGATAGCCGGCCGCACCTCCTCCATCTCTTCGTCGGCCTCCAGCCGCCAGGTGCGCAGCTGGTCCAGGTTCAGCCCCGGATACCAGGCTCGGACGAACTCCAGCGCCTGCCCAGCTCCAAGCCGGGCTGCCGATGCCTTCCAGGCCTCGAAGCGGCCAACCGCAACCTCCAGCCAGTCGGCAGTCCAACTCGGGGTGCGGGGAATCGTCTCGCTTGGCCAGAGGGCGGCCAACACCTGCGCCCCGGCACGCTGGAGGCGGCGGAGCATACGGTGAGTCGGCTACAGCCGGGCTTGGACCGCCAAGAGCTGCTCCTCAAGCGTCCGGCTCGCGTTCGGCGCGATTTCAGCCCCCGCCTGCCGGCGTGCCTCGCGATGGGCCTCGATGGATTGGGTGGCGAAGACGGAGTAGCCGGGAAAGTAGTCTGCACAGAGAACAAAAAGCAGCACAAGTCAGAACACAAAAAGGGATCAAGGGGCAAGCAGGGAGTGAAGAAGGTGGCTTACCGTCGATCAGATCCTCAATACGACTGAAGCCCTCGCTCAGCGCCTGCTTCGCTTCAGCCCAGCCCGCCGCTTCAGTCTCGAACTCGGCCTTCAGGGCATCCTCGCTATCCTGCGCCTTCTTCAGGGCCGCCTTGTGGCTCTCCTCCTGGTCGGCCAACTTCTTGGCCAGGCGGTCACACTCCAGGACCAAGGCGTTGTACTCGGCTTCCTTGGCGCGAAGGGCGGCCTGGGCCCCGCTGAGCTGCCCCTCAAGTCGGCATTGGCTCCTGCAAGCATGAAGACAAAGGAAAAATTAATAAGGAAGAAGTCGTCAAGGAAGATTCGACCCGGCTGCTCAGCAGTTGGCCCGAATCTCGGGGACTACACCCAGTGGGTGCGCCGACGCGCCCCAACAGGAGATGAACCAGACAAACACGCACTCCGGCTGCTGGTCAGGTCCTCGGTTCTTCGGCCCAGCTCCTGAGCCTGGGAGTTGAAGGCGGCTGCGCGGAGGTTATGATACTCCTGGAAGATTATACATGAGGCGAGGATAAGTTAAGTTGTCAGAAGCTAGTAAGTTCCAAGCTGCCTGCGCAGCAGCCGACTCGGAACTCGGGGACTACACCCAGTGGGTGCGCTGACACGCCCCCACGGAAGAAGTCAAAAGAGCAAAATAACCAAGGCCAGAAGACTCACCCGGATGACGGCCCGCATCGCGAGGAACTCTTGGGTGTATCGCTGCAGCGAGGCGGCCTGAGCTTGAAGCCGGTTCCGGACCTCCTGGGCCGCCGCGTTCAGCTCGCCCGTGCCCCCGCCGGGAGTCCACTCGGACATGCTGGCGCTGGCCACCTCCAGGGCCTCCGCCGTCTGGCTAGCGCCCGCTGCTCGGTGCGGTTCCGGCGCGGAGGCGCCACCCCCTGCGCGCCGGCGCAATGCCGACTGCACCTCGAGGCCGGCCCCTGCCTTCGGCTCGCCCCCGGACGGCTGCTCTGGCGCCGCAGCTGATTGGCCGCTTTGGCCCGCTCCATCGGCGCCGTCTGCGGCGCCCCCTCCATGAAGATCACGTGGTCCTCCCTCCTCTCCATCACCGGTGGGCCTTCGTCGACCTCCTCCAACGGGGGCACGGGAATATCGAGGGCCACGGCACGGAGGGGAACGACGAGCAGCGGAGGCTGGTTGTGCGAGGCCTCCGCCTCCGTCTCCGCGGCTGCCGCCTCCGCCCGGGCCTTGGCCGCCGCGTCGTCCTGCTCCTTCGTCGCCTGGGCGGTCCTTCGCTCCGCCGCCTCCCGCTCCTCCCGCGCCTCCCATGCGTTCCGCTCCGTGGCCTCCCTAAGGTCAGCGCGGGGATCCACGCGGCGGGAGCCTGAGGACCCTCCAGTCGGACCGACTACGGAGCCGCCAGGACCTCGCTCAAGGGAAGCGGCGCCCTGTCCGGCAAGCAAAGAAAGGTTTAGAAGAGCTTCGGTCCAAAAAGACAACAAAAAATATATGCAAGACATTCGACGACTTACGCCGAGATCGCCTGCGGTTGTTTCACCGCCTTGCGGAAGCGGGCCGCCTTCGCGGCCGCCTCATCCCGCTTGGTCGCCGCCGTGGAAGCCTTGGATTTCTTCGGCTGGCTGCTGAAGAAGGTCGACGTGGCCCGGCGCTTCTGCGCGCCGCCTCGGGCAGCCGGCGGGCAGACGGGCCCGCGCCTTGATGATCAAGCGTCGGCTGGCGGTGCGGGGCGGCTTCGACCTCGTCGTCGTCCGGCCAGTCCTCGAAGCCGGCTCCGAACCCCGTGCCTCCGGCCTCGTCGCCTTCCCCCATGATGGCGTCTTCCATGGCGGCCGCTCCCAGGTTCGGATCATCGGCGTCGTCCACCGTGCGGCCGGGGAGGAGTTGGCGCTCTACCCTCGTGGCCCCGGCTGTCGGCGGAAGAAGAGGGTTCTGCTAAAGGCAAACCAATTGATCAAGGGTCGGCTATCATGAGGCCGGCTACAAAAAGGAAGAAAAAGAAGAAAAACTTACGGCAGGTGGAGGGTTGGCGCGGGAATACGGCTCCTTGCCGTATCGCCAATCCTCGGCGAGCTTGCAGTTGGAGATGTAGTTCACCATGTAAGACACCTCTGCATGAGGCATCTCCATGGTGCTCAGCCGACACGGGTCAAAGCGGCCGCTCATCTGGCAAATCATGTGAGGCCGGCCTTGGAGCGGGAGTACCCGGCGCTCCATGAAGGCGGCCACCAAGTCGGCACCAGTTAGGCCCTCCGATTGGATCATCACCCGAAGCCGGGAGACGGCTGCGTTCCCGGCCTGGGACAACGACCTGGCTCGGTAGCTCCACGAAGGTTGCCTCCCAGCCGGCGGGCCAGCTACGTAAGCCGGCAGGTTGACGTAGTCGCCTTGTTGGGCGACGTTCTTCACGTAAAAGTAGGACTTCTGCCAGAGCTTCACCGACTGGATCAGCGGGATGGACGGGAACGGATTATTCTCGCTCGCCCGCCTCATGGCAATGAAGGCTCCGCAGGGGGCGGGCACGCCCGCGACGACGGTGCCGAGCTTGCTTTGGAAGAATTCCCCCCAGAGCTCGAGCGTGGGGAGAACCCCAAGAAATCCCTCGCACAGGGTGACGAAAGCCGACAGCAGCATCACCACGTTGGGCGTGAGGTGATGCGGCTGGAGGTGGTAGAATTCGAGGAAGGCTCGAAGGAATCCACTCGCCGGGAGGCCGAAGCCGCGCAGGCAGTGCGAGCGGAAGATCACCCTCTCGCCCTCCTCCGATGCCGGCGAAATCTCCCTCGCTAGCGCTTGACGAACCCGCACAAAGTTCTCGCCCGGCAGGCGCCGCGTCCGGCGGAGGAACTCGACGTGGTCCTCGTGGACGTTGGAGCCATCCCACGAGCTCGACAGCGCCATGGGAGCGATGCGGCGGGGAGCAAGACGAAGCGACGTCGGAACGACGCGGCAATGGGTTGCTGCGGCGCCGAAGAGAAGAAGAAGGAAGGCGAGAAGGGGCGGAGCGAGGGAGAGCGTGCGAGCCTCTACCGCTCCCCCTCCTCCTCCTACTTATAGACCCGCGCGGCGGAGCCGAGGAGGCGTGGCGTGGGGGAACGTGGGGATCAACTGCGCCCACTCCCCGCGTCCCGCGATTATTGTGCCCTGATGGCACAATAAAATCGCTGCGGGAAGGCGAGCAGTCCATGTGGGCCGCAAAAGATCCGCGCTCGGGCCGAGGCCTACGAGTGGCGGGCCCGGGCCTGCGGTGGCGTCCCGTCACGCGCATGCGTTGGCAGGATTTCCTTGCACGTGGCCCGCGGAATGGCGCGCGGTCAGCTCGCAGGGCGACCCGCGTTCCCTCTTACGAGAAACGGAGCTTTCCAAAGACGGCGCGCACAAGCAAAGCCGGTCCCTCGGGATAGGAAGCTGACCTAGCTTCTCGTCCCTTTGTCAGCCTCGAAGCTCGATCAGCTTCGGGGACTACTGTCGGAGTAAATAACCACGGGTAGCCTAGCCGGCACCCCTGGCCCTTCTGAAAAAATTACGAGCCGATCCGGCCCTCAAGAATCCAAGATGCGGGGCTGCCTTCCCCTTGCCGGCTATCCCCATGGCCGACTATCAGAAGGCGGCCCGACTTCAGCCCTCATGAAGAAAGCCACGGGAGGGCCGGCTCCGAGAAGCCGGCCGCGAGAAGGCCGACTCCAAGAAGCCGGCTCCCATAAAGCGGTAAAGATCGTACCCTCGAAGTCTGCATCCACATAATGGCGATGTGATGGGGCGTGGCTACAGTGAAGCCTGCCACCCCCGAATCCCGGAGCACGCCTGGCGCAGTGCGCCGTACGGGTGGCCATGACCCATCCGGCGCGGCACTGTTGCCACGTTGACCCTGATGTCATCCACGACGGGCTGCCAGCGCGGCCCATGGGCGGTGGGCCCCTTCGGGTAGAGAGACACCCGAAGGCGGCCAGGCCTCCCCCAGTCGGCCCAAGATCGAGCCGGCTCCCCACAGCCGGCTTGCCACCTACCTCGAAGGAGACGCCCCATTACGGAGATAAGACACGGTGAGGCTACAGCGATCACCCGCCGGACGGCGGCACTGTAGCCACGCCCACCTTGGCGAAGCCCTCGTCACCAAGATTGAGCAACAGTAACCAGCCCCCGACAAGGCCCTGGACAGTGGGGCCTGCCTGTCGACCAAGGAGCCGACAGCCGGCGGGACCCACCAGCCGGCGGGCCCCAGCAGTCGGCGCAGAAGTCGGCGAGTGTAGACACAGACGGCTGGTCCCCACGCCCAGCCGGATTACCATTGTACCCTCGGGGGGTAGGCCTATATAAACCCCCCGGGACACCCATGCAAAGGGTTGATCCCTGCTAGTCTTAGACACCACATAGGGAGGAGAAGAGAGCGAGCCGTGCCCTTCTTCTTCCTCTCATCGAACAGCTCAAGGAGCATCGTGTAGCTACTTGTTCATCTAGTGATCATGCGGAGACCCCGCAGAGCAGTAGTAGGGGTGTTATCTCCACGGAGAGCCCCGAAGCTGGGTAAGATTCGCCGGCGTGCATGTCTTCGCCTCATCCCGTTTCCAGGCACCGGCGACGTCTTACTGGCTCCCACAATGATAAGCCACCCGTTGGCATATGTCGCACCTACCACCCGACATAAAACCTACGTCCTGCTTGATTAATATTGATGATATGGGTGTTACAAGAGTAGATCTACCACGAGATTAGAGAGGCTAAACCCTAGAAGCTAGCCTATGGTATGATTGTATGTTGTGATTGTTTTTTTATGGAGTAAAACCCTTCGGTTTATATAGACACCGGAGAGGGTTAGGGTTACACAGGGTTGGTTACAAAGGAGGAGATATCCATATCCGTATTGCCTAGCTTGCCTTCCACGCCAAGTAGAGTCACATCCGGACACGAGACGAAGTATTCAATCTTGTATCTTCATAGTCTAACAGTCCGGCCAATGGAGATAGTCCGGCTGTCTGGAGACCCCCTAATCCAGGACTCCCTCAGTAGCCCCTGAACTAGACTTCAATGACGATGAATCCGGTGCGTAGTATTGTCTTTGGCATTGCAAGGCGGGTTCCTTCTCCGAATACATCACAGAAGAATTTGAATACGAGGATAGTGTCCAACCCTGTAAAATAAGTTTCGCATTCCACCATAGAGAGAATAATATTTTCGCAGATCTAATGTAACGCCCCGAGACCGATATGCCAGGTGTCCGCCAGTTATTTGTGTTGTTGCCTTGTCATCGCTTGCGTGTCATGCATTGCATATCATGTCATCATGTGCATTTCATTTGCATACGTGTTCGTCTCTTGCATCCGAGCATTTTCCCCGTTGTCCGTTTTGCATTCCGGCGCTTCTATCTCCTCCGGTGGTCATTTCTACCTTTCTTTCATGTGTGGGGATTAAACATTCTCAGATTGGACCGAGACTTGCCATGCGGCCTTGGTTTACTACCGGTAGACCGCCTGTCAAGTTTCGTGCCATTTGGACTTCGTTTGATACTCCAACGGTTAACCGAGGAACCGAAAAGGCCTCGTGTGTGTTGCAGCCCAACACCCCTCCAAAGTGGCCCAAAACCCATCTAAACCTCCTCCATCATCTAGAGCGTTCGATCATGATCGCGTGGCCGAAAACCGCACCTCATTTGGACTCTCCTAGCTCCCTCTACCTATAAAAGAGCACCCCTCCCCGAAATTTCGGATCATTTCGCGGATGAACCCTAACTTCGTCCTCTCCGCGTCGCCGGACACTTCTTCCACCGACAGACATGTCCAGTCGCCACCTCACTTCATCCAATCAGGGCGCGCCACGTCACCACGCCGCCCCTCTCCTCCAACCAGGCCACGCCACGTGTCCGCCGCCGTTCCACCGCCGCCGCAGCCCGCGGAGCCCATCCGGGGCCCGCGCGGGCCCAGATCCATGCCGCCGCCTGGGGAGCCACCCCGCCGCCCGGCTCCCTCCGCCTCGCCACATCGCTTCCTCAACGCCGCCGCCCGAAGATGCTCGCCGCCCGAGCCGGCCGGAGCAGTTCGCCACGCCACCACGACCCTTCGCCACCGCGCCTCGCCTCGCCGCCACCGGCCCTCTCCGCCACCAACCGCCGGCCCCGCGTCCGCCGGAGCTCCGCCCCGCGCCACCCTGCGTGCCGCGCCCCGGCCTCTCGCGGCATCCGCCTCTCGCCGGCGTCGAGCTCGCCGGAGCCCCGCTCCGGTCGGATCCGAGGAGGGTGGATGAGATCCACCCATCCCTCCAACCAAACGGCGTCCTCCGTCCCGGATCCGCGCCGTCCCGCACCACCTCATCCCATGTTGACTTTTCCCGTGGGGTAAAATTCCACCAAGTCCTCGAGATTTCCATGTTTCATATGCCCATATTCATCACGTCGTAACTCCGCATCCGTAACTCCGATTTGAGCATATAGCATATCAAAATGTTCGCCTCAGAGAGTACATCATTTCATCTCATTGCATCATTTTCATTTGAGTTCATCTTGATGCCCGAAATGCTGTTGGAAGAATGCTATTTGGGATAATTTTCAGATCTGCTGCTCCAATTAGATATTTGTCATTTTTGCCATGATTATTGTGTGCATGATATGCCCCTGAGCTCTACATGAGTTTTGTTATATGTTTTGCCATCTATCCAGAGGTGTAACCCATGTATTTTTGTGATGTGTGTGGTGACTAGCACAAGCTTGAAAAGTGGTGCATTCATTAATGCTGATTTCAGGGACTTAGCATTTCCACTAAGTCCTTGATCTGTTTATCTCAATATGCCATATGTTCTTGTTGTTTCCAAGTGATCCGTGCCTCTTTTGAGGATGATCAGTAAGGATGTTTTGTTAATCTTATAGTGCTCTATCCATCCATGTCTTTGTTTGCAATTATGGAGCACCCTAGCTTGAGTCAATCGAGCTCTACTTTTGTCATTTCGTGAGTCTGGGCAGATTGTCTACTTGTTAGCAATTTTGCCGAGGATGTTGTAGTTGATCCGTGTACGCTATGTTATTGTTCTTGCCATGTCTAGCTTGTATTTTGTGTATTCTTGATGGGTGTATGCTTAGATTATCATGTTTTGCTCTGTGGTGAGTGCATCAAGCTCGTAAACATGCCTACTTGATATCTGTTTCAGCATGCTCCAGTTTTCACTAAGTCTGAGAACTGATTATGTTTTGCCATGTTCACATGCTTGCAAATGTATTTTCTGATCCCTTTTGGCTCAAGGTCCCTAAGGGACTTTTGTTAAGCTCTTTGAGTAGCTCCATGCCATGATTTACTTTGCCATGTTCAGGTCCTGTAGCATATTGTTTTCATGCTCCAAAGAGTGCTATCTGATCTGAAATTCTAGACAAGTGTTAATTTCACTATGTCTGAAATCTGTTTACCAAATGCATTTTTGCCATGCTTGTTTGAACCTGTTAATGGATGAATTGGCCGTAGCTCAGTGTTCATCTTTTGTTAAGCATCATGAATGGATCCCTGCCATATATTTTGTTGCCATGTTTGAGTGCTGTAGCCTAATTATCTTGTTGCATTTAGATGGCTATGTGCTATATATCGCAGACCGGTGCCATATTTGAATTGCTTGCCATTTCCAAACCGTACCTCCGATTCCGGCGTTCTTTATATCGTTTTCAAGAGATTTCATCTCACCTTTCCAGTGGCACACTTGGATTTCCAAGTTGAGGCCAGGTTCAATCATTCTTTGTCAAATCATGCATATGCATCACATACCGCATTCCACATATCATACCATGTTCACGTGTTGGTTGTTTACTATGTTGTGTGCTTCTTTCCGGTGTTTGCTTCTTCGGGTTGATTCCGGTAACATCGTGTTTGTGAGGACCCGCTTGTCTTCGTCTGTTTGTCTTCTTCATGGACTCGTTCTTCTTCCTTGCGGGATTTCAGGCAAGATGATCATACCATCGAAATCACTACTATCTTTGCTTTGCTAGATGCTTGCTCTTTTGCTATGCCTATGCTATGATGCCTACCACTTGCTTATCATGCCTCCCAAATTGCCATGTCAAACCTCTAACCCACCTTGTCCTAGCAAACCGTTGTTTGGCTATGTTACCGCGTTGCTCAGCCCCTCTTATAGCGTTGTTAGTTGCAGGTGAAGATTGAAGTTTGTTCCTTGTTGGAACATGGAGTTGTTGTTCCCTGTTGGAACATGTTTACTTGTTGGGTTATCACACTATATCTTATTTAATTAATGCATCTATATACTTGGTAAAGGGTGGACGGCTCGGCCTTATGCCTGGTGTTTTGTTCCACTCTTGCCGTCCTAGTTTCCGTCATATCGGTGTTATGTTCCCGGATTTTGCATTCCTTACGCGGTTGGGTAATAATGGGAACCCCTTGATAGTTCGCCTTGAATAAAACTCTTCCAGCAATGCCCAACATTGGTTTTACCATTCGCCGCCTAGCCTTTTCTTTTCCCTTGGGAGTCGCGCTCCTGAGGGTCATGATTATTTTACCCCCCCGGGCCAGTGCTCCTATGAGTGTTGGTCCAACCTGTCAGCTGCCGGTGGCCACCAGGGGCAACTCTAGGCTGGCCTACCCGTACCTAAGACAATCTGAGTGTGCCCTGAGAAAGAGATATGTGCAGCTCCTATTGGGATTTGTCGGCACATTTGGGCGGTGTTGCTGGATTTGTTTTAACTTGTCAAAGTGTCTTGTTGTACCAGGATACCGAGTCTGATCGGAATGTCTCGGGAGGAGGTCTATTCCTTCGTTGACCATGAGAGCTTGTCATGGGCTAAGTTGGGACTCCCCTGCAGGGATTTGAACTTTTGAAAGCCGTGCCCGCGGTTATGGGCAGAAGGGAATTTGTTAATGTCCGGTTGTAGATAACTTGAACCTTAATTTAATTAAAATGAATCAACGGTGTGAGTTACCGTGATGGTCTCTTCTCGGGGGAGTCCGGGAAGTGAACACGGTGTTGGAGTAATGCTTGCGCAGGTTGCTCTCTAGTTTCTCGCTCGCGCTTTGCCTCCTCTTCTCGCTCTCTTTTGCGAACAGGTTAGCCACCATATATGCTAGTCGCTTGCTGCAGCTCCACATATTTACCTTGCCTTACCCATAAGCTTAAATAGTCTTGATCGCGAGGGTGCAAGATTGCTGAGTCCCGTGGCTCACAGATACTTCCAAAACCAGCTTGCAGGTGCCGATGAGTCCGTGCAGACGACGCAACCAAGCTCAAGGAGGAGCTCGATGAAGATCTTATCCTTTGTGTTGTTTCGTTCTAGTTGATCAGTAGTGGAGCCCAGTTGGTGTCGATCGGGGACCTTGTCGCATTTGGGGTTCTTCTTTTGTTTTGGTTCTGTAGTCGGACCTTGATTGTATCTCTTTGATGTAATGCTTTATTCATGTAATTGTGTGAAGTGGCGATTGTAAGCCAACCATGTATCCCTTTTTCCCTTATGTATTACGTGGGTTGTGTGAAGATTACCTCACTTGCGACATTGCTTTCAATGCGGTTATGCCTCTAAGTCGTGCTTCGACACGTGGGAGATATAGCCGCATCGAGGGTGTTACATCTAATTTGCTGGCTTGTTTTGGCAGCATGACGTTATGTCATGGCCCGGTGATTATTCAAACCGTTTCTTTTAACCAGCCCCGCACATAACGCGAGGCAGTTTTTCGACACGTCTTGTCAAAGCAGAGATCATGTCCCCTTATTACGGGATTCTCATCAATACGGGCGTTGGTAACCCAACCGCGCCATCAATTGCGGCGCTTGGGGGATAAGCGAGTTTTACCAGGCAAGTGGGGACGCTTAGTTTCGTCCGCCCATATAAAGGGATAAGGATCCACCTTTCTATCCACGCCTTCTTCCTCCTTTGCTCATCCGTTTTCGCACACTCGAGCTCTAGCGCCCAAGTCCGCACTTTCCACCTCGACCTTATCCAATCATGTCCGGAGCGGGAGGCAAGTGGATGGTCTCCTCCGTCACGGAGGGAGACATCAAGAAACTAAGGAGAGCCGGATATCTGCCCGACGACATCGCGCACCGACTCCCAGATGAGGGGCAGCTCATCCCCACCCCCAGGCCCCATGAGAGGGTAGTATTCCTCACCCATTTCCTCCATGGACTGGGATTCCCTCTCCATCCATTCGTCCGGGGGCTCATGTTCTATTACGGCCTGGATTTCCACGATCTGGCCCCGAACTTCGTCTTCAACATCTCGACGTTTATCGTCGTGTGCGAGGCCTTCCTCCGCATCAAGCCCCACTTTGGCTTATGGCTGAAGACCTTCAATGTCAAGCCGAAGGGGGTGGGCGGGCGCTAGACGGAGTGCGGAGGCGCCATGGTGGGCAAGATGCCCAACATAACATGGCTCGAGGGCTCCTTTGTGGAAACCATAAAGGGGTGGCAATCGGGGTGGTTCTATATCACCGAGCCGCGCGACCCCGCATGGGTAGCGGCCCCCGAGTTCCGATCTGACATCCCCATGTGGCTCACCTCCTAAAAAGAGAAGGGTCTGTCCTGGGTAATTCGAAAGAGCTGACCGGACTCCAAACATGTATTCAAAACATGGTGGACAAGAAGCTCAAGCTTGTCAACATAGTCCAGGTTATGCTCATCCGCCGGATACTCCCATGCCAACAACGGGAGTTCACCTTGTGGGAGTTCAATCCGGCGCAGCACCGAACTCTGAACAGGCTCTTCGACATGACTCATGAAGACGCCTGGAGGGTGCTGTTCAAAAGTGCCGAGGTCCCTCCCCCCATTACTGAGGATCGCGGATTCAGCGCGAAGCGCCAAGCCAGTGCGGTAAGCTGCTTTACCTTTCACAGGATACTTATTTTTTATATAGATTGACTCTATGCGGGATCTAAACTCCTGTACCCTTGATAGGACTGGCAGAAGATGGTCGGACAGATCGACTGTCCGGCTCCTTTGCCCGAAGGCCCCGCAGACGCTCTTCTGGCGAAGATGCTGACTCCGGCCCCTTATAAGGTGCCGTAGAAGACCAAGAAGGTCAAGGGAGCTCGAAAGAGTTCCCGACGCCAGGCGTCGTCGGACTCACCGTCCGATGACTCTGCGGCGCACTCTTCCCCCGAAGACGAGGAAGAAGAAGAAGACGATGCTCCCCCACCGACTGGGGGAGACAGAAAAAGGAAGGCCGCCCCAACTGGGGGGCTGAAGGGTCCAAGAAGGGAATGACTCTCCTTCCGGACAGCTCCACCGCCGCCGACGAAGGCGACGACGAGTGGTTGCCCAGGGCCAAGCCCCTGGGGAGATCGTAAGTATTCAGATACCAAAGTAACCCATAAGATTCCTTGGTCGCACTGCTTTCCCTAATTGCCGAACATAATTATGCAGGCCGCCATGAGCCAATATCGAGGTATCATCAGACGATTCCCTGGGCTCGTCGGACATGGATAGCTATCCAGTCCCGACCGCCACCTCCCCTCATCCTGCCGATGACACCGAGGTGTTGTCTCAAGAGGCACCGGATCGAGGGGAGACAGTCCCGGAGGCGCCTCAAGGCAACCTTCCGGACTCCGGAAGCCGAGGGGACGGCGCCCCCAAGAGCTCCGAGTTCGGCCCTCAGCCGAACATCGTGCCGGACCCTCCAGCGGTTCCGGGCTCGGGCAGGCGGTTTCCTTCTAAGAGGGGCCAGACGCCTGTGCCGGTGACCTCTGTCCATCCAGAGGCACCGGAAAATCTGCTGGAAGCGCTTCGCAGCGCTTCCATCGACGAGGAGCACCGCACTATCATGAGTGCGGTGATCCAGAAGGTTCAGTCCGCCAAGAGCGGATTGACTGAAGCCTGTGCCAGCCTTTTAACACGCTTTGAGGTAAGTGTTTTAAAATGTAGTAGAAATATTACCACATAGACAGTAGCCCCTGATGCTTTGTTCGGTGTTCACAAAGAAAAGCCGAACAGAGGATCAAATAATATCGCAGGAGTCTAATATAAGTATGTCAATATGCATATGCAGGCTTCGCTGCTGGCGTCCGCCGCACTAACTGCGGAGGTCGCCATACTGAAGCAGGACCTCGAGGGGTCCAACAAGGAGCTCGGCCTTGCCAAGAGGCAGCTTGAGGAGAACAAGGGTAAGTAATACCCCGTCTATAGATATGTATAAAAAAGGACGCGATTGCAAAATGACAGGATCATTGTATGTTTGCCAGGGGCCACGACTGAGGTGGCGACCCTGAAGCAAGCGCTGACCAAGGCCGAAGATACAGCGGCCAAGGAGCGCACCGAGCGAGAGAAGCACGAGGCTCGGGTGGGCGAGGTGCAGCAAGAGCTCCAGGCTCTTGTTACGAAGCACGAGGCATTAGAGCTTCACTTGAAGACACGAGAGTCTGAGCTTGCCGCGACCCGTGAGAGCGCACAGAGTGCCAAGGCCAAAGCCCAGAAGGCCCTCCAAGAGATCGACGCGATGAAGAAGATAGCGGCGGGTAAGGCTTTCTATATGCAAAGCAAGCATGTAAAAGTAAATTACCGATTACTTACCCGGATCCGGAGCTCTTCAGGAGCATTCGCAGATTTGCCCCGCAGTGTGTCTAATGCCGCACAATTTTACCAGGCCGAGGACGAAAGCTCGATGAAGAAGCTGTTCTGGTCTCAGTATGCTGAGGCCGAACATCCAGTGCCGATGAGCGACCAGCTGAAGCAGATGGTCGAGCTACATAAGACGGCCGATCAGGCCATGAAGGGCTTTATAGTCCGACTGTGGCCTGGCGACACCCTTCCGAACAGCTTCTTCGGCCTAGTGAGGCGGCTTGTGGATGCCTGCCCACGGCTGGAGGTCGTCAAGCGATCCGTCTGCATTGAAGGTGCACGCCGGGCTTTCGCCCGTGTAAAAATGCAGTGGGTCAAGCTAGACACCATGAAGCTGATCAAGGAGGGGCCGCCGGAGGGCAAGGAGCACCGCCACCCTGAGATGCACTACGAGGGTGTTCTGTCGGGTGCCTGTCTTATCACAGATGAGTGTTCGAAAGATGTAATATTTGAATGAGACTTGCTCGTTTTATCCTGTATGTATGAAAACTTGTTTCATATGCGCTATGCAACGCTTGTTTGAATTTAAAATATTACCTTCTGTTTGGCTGTTTATCCAATCTGAGAAATGGCTAGTCCTCGGCTTCTTCCCCCATGCCACGAGTGCTGGGGTGTTCGGGATAAACCTGAGCACTCTTGTTCCCATATTTGGGTCCTTCGAGGGAGGTGCTCAGCACAACGAACAAGGCAACCGGACTAATAATGCTTTATCACTCTCACTTAGGCATAGAATTCTATAATTTTAAATTTCGGCGAAGCCCCTGGTATTCGGAAGGCCGAATTCGGGGCGCGATACACGCCTGTAAGCCGGACTGGGCCGGCCCCTCGCCCTAAGCGGCATAAGTCTTTAGGGACTCGAAAAAAACCTCGCCGAACAGCGACCAGTCTCTCGCCTTATCATGACAGTCAGTTTTAGCTTTCTCTACTGAGGTGCTCAGCCCGGCAGAACCGGGGCACAATCGTAGTAGTTCTCCTAGCGCTACCTTAGCCGATAGAGCGGAACGTAAGGTACCAAAACATAGGAGCCGGGCAAACCCAACATTTGACCAAAGACATGATTCGGAGCTGATGCATATAATGCTATAAGTTCGGGGTGCCGCACTTGTGAAAGTGTTCGGACTTTTCACACCGCATTGTGGGGTACGTAAGCCCCTGGTGTATTGGCCGTACCAGAGTGTACGGTTGCAAGGCGTCAGTAATGAACACACACACACACACACACATATATATATATATATATATATATATATATATATATATATATAACAAGAATGCAATAATAGTCGTAATGTCATGCATTGTTTATTGAAAAATTGCGTTAAAGCGGAGTGATACAGATAGTGCGATAAGCAAAGAGTAGGACTATGTCCCTTCCAAGGGCAAGCTGAGGAATGGTATGAAATCGAATATTTCGCTCGTTACTATAATCAACCTGGGAATTCCGTGGTATAACATAGATGTCTGCCTCCTTGGTTGTTGCATCATGTGTTCGGCAATAGTGCTGTCGGACAGTGTTTCCAGAGATTAAGGTCCTGAAAGAAAAAGAAAAATAATCGAACGAGAAGCCCCTAGTGCGGTTTAGGTCGTGTCTTGGGGCGTGCCGCAGTTGTGCCCCCTCCCCACCTGTGCCCATGGTATTTTTAATGCGTAATTATGTACGCACGGCACGAGTTTCGCCACTGGGCTGGGATTGGGGTGGCCGCCGTATTGCTACGCGAGCTCAGATCGCGCCAGGCGGTCTATTTGCCGATTGCCCCGAGCGCGCTTGAAGGTGTCCGAGCTTTGAAATGCCGAACTGGTTGATTGCCTTGAGATGCTGCTTTGTGCTTCTGCTGCGAGGGCCGCGGTGTGCTCCTCTGTTCAGAGGGAGCACTCTGTGTTTCCATTGACTGTAATGACTCCGCGAGGTCCTGGCATCTTGAGCTTGAGGTATGCATAATTCGGTACCGCATTTAATCTAGCAAATGCGGTTCGCCCGAGCAGCGCGTGAGAACCACTGCGGAACGGGACTATATCGAAGATTAACTCTTTGCTTCGGAAGTTATCCGGGGATCCGAAGACCACTTCCAGTGTAATTGAGCCTGTGCAATGGGCCTCTACGCCTGGAATGACGCCCTTAAAGGTTGTTTTTGTGGGTTTGATCCTTGAGGGGTCTATACCCATTTTGCGCACTGTGTCCTAATAAAGCAGGTTCAGGCTGCTGCCGCCGTCCATAAGGACTCGAGTGAGGTGAAATCTGTCGATGATTGGGTCTAGGACCAGTGCGGCAAATCCGCCATGACGGATACTAGTGGGGTGGTCCCTGCGATCGAAGGTGATCGGGCAGGAGGACCAAGGGTTGAACTTTGGGGCGACTGGCTCCAACGCATATACATCCCTGAGCGCACGCTTCCGCTCCCTCTTGGGGATGTGGGTTGCGTATATCATGTTCACCGTCCGCACTTGCAGGGGAAACCTCTTCTGTCCTCCAGTGTGCGGCTGCCGGGGTTCCTCCTCATCATCGCTATGCGGCCCCTTGTCCTTGTTTTCGGCAATTAACTTGTCGGCCTGCTTGAACACCCAACAATCCCTGTTGGTGTGATTGGCTGGCTTGTCTGGGGTGTCATGTATTTGACACGAGCGATCGAGTATACGGTCCAAGCTGGACGGACCCGGCGTACTTTGTTTGAATGGCTTTTTCCGCTAACCGGGTTTAGAGCCTTTGAATCCGGCATTGACTGCCATATCCTCAGTATTTTCGCTGTTAATGCGGCGCTTATGCTTGTTGCGACGTGACCTGCTATTGCCGTCCTTGGTATCTGAGGTACCATGGTTCTTTGATATGTTATTACTGTGAGCCAGCCAGCTGTCTTCTCCCGCACAAAAGCGGGTCATGAGCATTGTGAGAGCTGCCATAGATTTCGGCTTTTCCTGACCAAGGTGCCGGGCTAGCCACTCGTCTCGGATGTTGTGCTTGAAAGCCGCTAAGGCCTCCGCATCCGGACAGTCGATGATTTGATTTTTCTTTGTAAGGAACCCAGTCCAGAATTGCCTGGCCGACTCTTCTAGGTGCTGAATTATGTGGCTCAAATCATCGGCGTCTAGTGGTCGCACATAAGTGCCCTGAAAGTTGTCGAGGAATGCGGCTTCCAGATCTTCCCAACAACTAATGGAGTCCGCTGGCAAGCTGTTAAGCCAATGCCGCGCTGGTCCTTTGAGCTTTAGTGGGAGGTATTTGATTGCGTGTAAGTCATCACCGCGGGCCATGTGGATGTGGAGGAGGAAGTCCTCAATCCATATTGCGGGATCTGTTGTGCCGTCATATGATTCAATGTTTACAGGTTTGAAACCTTCTGGGAATTGATGTTCCATTACTTCATCTGTGAAGCATAAGGGGTGTGCGGCGCCTCTGTATTGGGCTATATCTCGACGCAGCTCGAATGGGTCTTGCCCGCTGTGTTCGGCCCGGCCGGATTTGCTTTTGCTGTATCCGGCATGATGTTTGTCGTCTCACAGAGTGGTGCGCCCTCGTGATCCGTAGATCGATCTTGAATGCTTTGCCTTGTCCTCCAATATGTCTCACAGGTCTAGCGTATCTCCCCATGCCTTTTTATTTGAGTGGCGTTGGGGTGGAGGCTGAGTTTTGGCTGGAATGCCTCTCTATCGCGGCCACGAGGTGGCCGATCAGCCGTGTCATACGCTTCTTCCTCCAGTCGGGGTAGTAACCTGCGCCTTGGGTAACTCTTGGAGGGGCGCTCAAGTTTATATTCCTCGGCCGTGAGGACTTCAGTCCATTTGTCAGCTAGCAGATCTTGATCAGCTTGAAGCTGCTGCTGCTTTTTCTTCAGGCTATTTGCCGTGGCCATAAGCCGGCGCTTGAAGCGCTCTTGTTCGATGGGATCCTCTGGGACGGCGAATTCATCATCGCTGAGGCTTGCCTCATCTTCAGAGGGGGGATGTAATTGTCATCCTCCTCCTCTCCATCTGCCGCTCTCTCAGGAGAGCCGGCTCCTTCATCCTCCTGCTCTAAATCTTGCTGGAGGGGATTGTTGTTGTCTTCGGCACTGTCCGGAGTATTATTATCTCCTGTGCCGGTATCACCACTTTTGCTTTGGCGGGACTTAGAGCGGCGCCGCTGACGTCGGCGCTTGGGTTGCTTCTTGGAGGGGTCATCCTCCGCTATCTCGTCGCCATTGCCTTCATTCTGTGTATCCACCATGTATATGTCATATGACGAGGTGGCTTTCCAGTGCCCTATAGGTGCTGGTTCATGTTCGTCTCCTACATCGTCGTCCATACCGTCGATGTCTTCGGAGTCGAAGTCGAGCATGTCGGTTAAATCATCGACAGTGGCTACGAAGTGGGTGGTGGGTGGGCGTCGAATTTCTTCGTCGTCCGCATCCCAATCCTGTTGGCCATAATCCGGCCAGGGCTCTTCTGATAAAGAGAGAGACCTTAGTGAATTCAGAATGTCGCCAAAGGGCGAGTGCTGAAAGATATCCGCGGTGGTGAATTCCATGATCGGCGCCCAATTGGATTCGATTGGCAGGGGCGCGGGCGGTTCGGAGTCAGAAAAAGAGTCCGGCACCTTGGAGTCACGGGCTGCGTAGAGGATTACGCTGGTGTTTGGCTCGATCGCCGTTGAGACTGCAGCCCCTGAGGCGGTGTCTAACCACCTGTCCTCGATTGGCACAGCTGGCTCCGAGCTAAGGGTCGGAGCTGGTGCGGGCGCGGCCTCTGGGGTACTGTTCGGTAACAGAGCTAGGTCATACCCATCGCGACGATGCGGCGTGCCTGGCTGTGGCTCGAATCCGTTGAAGATCAAGTCTCTGCGGATGTCGGCCGTGTAGTTCAAACTTCCAAATCTGACCTGATGGCCAGGGGCGTAGCTTTCAATCTGCTCCAGATGGCCAAGCGAATTAGCCCGCGGTGCAAAGCCGCCGAATACGAAGATCTATCCGGGGAGAAAAGTCTCACCCTAGACCGCATCGCTATCGATGATAGTAGGAGCCATCAAGCCTAACGGTGACGACATAGAGGAACTCTCAATGAAAGCACCAATGTCAGTGTCAAAACCGGCGGATGTCGGGTAGGGGGTCCCGAACTGTGCGTCTAGGCCGGATGGTAACAGGAGGCAGGGGACACGATGTTTTACCCAAGTTCGGGCCCTCTTGATGGAGGTAAAACCCTACGTCCTGCTTGATTAATATTGATGATATGGATGTTACAAGAGTAGATCTATCACGAGATCAGAGAGGCTAAACCCTAGAAGCTAGCCTATGGTATGATTGTATGTTGTGATTGTTTTTCTACGGACTAAAACCCTTCGGTTTATATAGCACCGGAGAGGGTTAGGGTTACACATGGTCGGTTACAAAGGAGGAGATATCCATATCTGTATTGCCTAGCTTGCCTTCCACGCCAAGTAGAGTCGCATCCGGACACGAGACGGAGTCTTCAATCTTGTATCTTCATAGTCTAACAGTCTGGCCAATGGAGATAGTCCGGCTGTCCAGAGACCCCCTAATCCAGGACTCCCTCAAGGGGAGTTGGCTAGCCTCTTTTACCTTTTAAATGAGGTGAAAGTGGAGTCATGCCATGCTAACATGATAAAATGAGTAGGGATAACATTCGTTAATCATCGTATATTTTGAAAAGGTAAATATTATTTTTATATTCATGGATACTATTATGTTGATATTATTACTTCATCGTTTCTCGATATTTACAACATAAGAGACATTACATGATAAACATGCTAGGTAGCATTCAACATCAAAATTTCTGTTTTTATCATTTACCTACTCGAGGATGATCAATAATTAAGCTCGGGGATGCTGATACGTCTCCAATGTATCTATAATTTTTTATTGTTTCATGCTATTATATTTGTTGGGGAACGTAGTAATTTCAAAAAAAATCCTACGCACATGCAAGATCATGGTGATGCATAGCAACGGGAGGGGAGAGTGTGATCTACGTACCCTTGTAGATCGACAGCGGAAGTGTTAGCACAACGCGGTTGATGTAGTCGTAGGTCTTCACGGCCCGACCGATCAAGCACCGAAACTACGACACCTCCGAGTTCTAGCACACGTTGAGCTCGATGACGATCCCCGGACTCCGATCCAGCAAAGTGTCGGGGAAGAGTTCCGTCAGCACGACCGCGTGGTGACGATCTTGATGTACTATCGTCGCAGGGCTTCGCCTAAGCACCGCTACAATATTATCGAGGATTATGGTGGAAGGGGGCACCGCACACGGCTAAGAATATGATCACGTGGATCAACTTGTGTGTCTATGGGGTGCCCCCTGCCACCGTATATAAAGGAGCAAGGGGGAGACCGGACGGCCCTTGTGGGCGCGCCAAGGAGGAGTAGGATTCCTACTCCTAGTTGGAGTAGGTTTCCACCTTTCCTAGTCGAACTAGGAGAAGGGGGGAAAGGGGGGAAGAGGGGAAGGAAGGGAGAGAGGGGCCGCGCCCCAAACCCCTTGTCCAATTCGGAATGGGCTTGGGAGGGGCGCGCGCCACCTCCTAGTCCTTCCCACTAAAGCCCATTAAGGCCCATTGCTTCTTCCTCGTATTCCCGTAACTCCCCGGTACCTCCGAAAATACCCGAATCACTCGGAACCTTTCCGATGTCTGAATATAGTCGTCCAATATATCGATCTTTACATCTCGACCATTTCGAGACTCCTCGTCATGTCCCCGATCTCATCCGGGACTCCGAACTCCTTCGGTACATCAAAACTCATAAACTCATAATATAACTGTCATCGAAACCTTAAGCATGCGGACCCTACGGGTTCGAGAACAATGTAGACATGACCGAGACACGTCTTCGGTCAATAACCAATAGCGGAACCTGGATGCTCATATTGGCTCCCACATATTCTACGAAGATCTTTATCGGCCAGACCGCATAACAACATACGTTGTTCCCTTTGTCATCGGTATGTTACTTGCCCGAGATTCGATCGTCGGTATCTCAATACCTAGTTCAATCTCGTTACCGGCAAGTCTCTTTACTCGTTTCGTAATACATCATCTCGCAACTAACTCATTAGTTGCAATGCTTGCAAGGCTTAAGTGATGTGCATTACCGAGAGGGCCTAGAGATACCTCTCCGACAATCGGAGTGACAAATCCTAATCTCAAAATACGCCAACCCAACATGTACCTTTGGAGACACCTGTAGAGCTCCTTTATAATCACCCAGTTATGTTGTGACGTTTGGTAGCACACAAAGTGTTCCTTCGGCAAACGGGAGTTGCATAATGTCATAGTCATAGGAACATGTATAAGTCATGAAGAAAGCAATAGCAACATACTAAACGATCGGGTGCTAAGCTAATGGAATGGGTCATGTCAATCACATCATTCTCCTAATGATGTGATCCCGTTAATCAAATAACAACTCTTTTGTTTATGGTTAGGAAACATAACCATCTTCGATTAACGAGCTAGTCAAGTAGAGGCATACTAGTGACACTCTGTTTGTCTATGTGTTCACACATGTATTATGTTTCCGGTTAATACAATTCTAGCATGAATAATAAACATTTATCATGAAATAAGGAAATAAATAATAACTTTATTATTGCCTCTAGGGCATATTTCCTCCAGTCTCCTACTTGCACTAGAGTCAATAATCTAGTTCACATCGCCATGTGATCTAACATCAATAGTTCACATCTTTATGTGATTAACACCCATAGTTCACATTGATATGTGACCAACACCCAAAATGTTTACTAGAGTCAGTATCTAGTTCACATCACTATGTGATTAACACCCAAAGAGTACTAAGGTGTGATCATGTTTTGCTTGTGAGATAATTTTAGTCAATGGGTCTGTCATATTCAGATCCGTAAGTATTTTGCAAATATCTATGTCAACAATGCTCTGCATGGAGCTACTCTAGCTAATTGCTCCCACTTTCAATATAGATCAATACTTAGAGTCATCCAGATCTGTGTCAAAGCTTGCATCGACGTAACTCTTTACGACGAACCTTTTGTCACCACCATAATTGAGAAATATTTCCTTATTCCACTAAGGATAATTTTGACCGCTGTCCAGTGATCTACTCCTAGATCACTATTGTACTCCCTTTCCAAAAATAGTGTAGGGTATACAATAGGTACACAGCATGGCATACTTTATAGAACCTATGATTGAGGCATAGGGAATGACTTTCATTCTCCTTCTATCTTCTGCCGTGGTCGGGCTTTGAGTCTTACTCAATTTCACACCTTGTTACACAGGCAAGAACTCTTTCTTTGACTGTTCCATTTTGAACTACTTTAAAATCTTGTCAAGGTATGTACTCATTGAAAAAACTTATCAAGCGTCTTGATCTATCTCTATAGATCTTGATGCTCAATATGTAAGCAGCTTCACCGAGGTCTTTCTTTGAAAAACTTCTTTCAAAACACTCCTTTATGCTTTGCAGAATAATTCTACATTATTTCTGATCAACAATATGTCATTCACATATACTTATCAGAAATGTTGTTGTGCTCCCACTCACTTTCTTGTAAATATAGGCTTCACCACAAGTCTGTATAAAACTATATGCTTTGATCAACTTATCAAAATGTATATTCCAACTCCGAGATGCTTGCACCAGTCCATAGATGGATCGCTGGAGCTTGCATATTTTGTTAGCACCTTTAGGATTGACAAAACCTTCTGGTTGCATCATATACAACTCTTCTTTAAATCCATTAAGGAATGTAGTTTTGTTTATCCATTTGCCAGATTTCATAAAAATGCGGCAATTGCTAACATGATTGTGACAGACTTAAGCATCGCTACAAGTGAGAAAATTTCATCGTAGTCAACACCTTGAACTTTGTCAAAAACCTTTTTTGACAAGTCTAGTTTTGTAGATAGTAACACTACTATCAGCGTCCGTCTTCCTCTTGAAGATCCATTTATTTTCTATGGCTTGCCGATCATCGGGCAAATCCATCAAAGTCCATACTTTGTTCTCATACATGGATCATATCTCAGACTTCATGGCCTCAAACCATTTCGCGGAATCTGGGCTCATCATCGCCTCCTCATAGTTCGCAAGTTCGTCATGGTCTAGTAACACGACTTCCAGAACAGGATTACTGTACTACTCTGGTGCGGATCTCACTTTGGTTTACCTACGAGATTCGGTAGTAACTTGATCTGAAGTTACATGATCATCATCATTAGCTTCCTCACTAATTGGTGTAGTAGTCACAAGAACAGATTTCTGTGATGAACTACTTTCCAATAAGGGAGAAGGTACAATTACCTTATCAAGTTTTCTACTTTCCTCCCACTCACTTCTTTCGAGAGAAACTCCTTCTATAGAAAGGATCCATTCTTAGCAACGAATGTCTTGCCTTCGGATCTATGATAGAAGGTGTACCCAATAGTCTCCTTTGGGTATCCTATGAAGACATATTTCTCCGATTTGGGTTTGAGCTTATCAAGATGAAACTTTTTCATATAAGCATCACAATCCCATACTTTAAGAAACGACAACTTTGGTTTCTTGCCAAACCACAATTCAGATTGTGTCGTCTCAACGGACTTAGATGGTGCCCCATTTTTTAATGTGAATGTAGCTGTCTCTAATGCATGATCCCAAAACGATATTGGTAAATCGGTAACAAACATCATAGATTGTACTATATCCAATAAAGTACGGTTATGACGTTCGGACACACCATTATGCTGTGGTGTTCCAGGTGGCATGAGTTTGTGAAACTATTCCACATTGTTTTAATTGAATACCAAATTCGTAACTCAAATATTCGTCTCTGCGATCAGATCGTAGAAACTTTATTTTCTTGTCATGATGATTTTCTACTTCACTCTGAAATACTTTGAACTTTTTAGACTTATGTTTCATCAAGTAGATATACTCATATCTGCTTAAATCGTCTATGAAGGTCAGAAAATAATGATACTTGTCGCGAGCTTTAATATTCATCGGACCACATACATCAGTATGTATGATTTCCAACAAATATGTTGCTTGCTCCATTGTTCCGGAGAACGGAGTCTTTAGTCATCTTGCCCATAAGGCATGGTACGCAAGCACCAAGTGATTCATAATCAAGTGATTCCAAAATCCCATCAGCATGGAGTTTCTTCATGCGCTTTACACCAATATGACCTAAACGGCAGTGCCACAAATAAGTTGCACTATCATTATTAACTTTGCATCTTTTTGGTTTCAATATTATGAATATGTGTATCACTACGATCGAGATCCAATGAACCATTTTCATTGGGTGTGTAACCATATAAGGTTTTATTCATGTAAGCAGAACAACAATTTATTCTCTTACTTAAATGAATAACTGTATTACAATAAACATGATCAAATCATATTCATGCTCAACGCAAACACCAAATAACACTTATTTAGGTTCAACACTAATCCCGAAATTATAGGGAGTGTGCGATGATGATCATATCAATCTTGGAACTACTTCCAACACACATCGTCACTTCACTCTTAACTAGTCTCTTTTTATTCTGCAACTCCCGTTTCGAGCTACTAATCTTAGCAACTGAACTAGTATCAAATACTGAGGGGTTGCTATAAACACTAGTAAAGTACACATCAATAACATGTATATCAAATATACTTATGTTCACTTTGCCATCCTTCTTATCCGCCAATCACTTGGGGTAGTTCCGCTTCCAGTGACTAGTCCCTTTGCAGTAGAAGCACTTAGTCTCAGGCTTAGGACCAGACTTGGGCTTCTTCACTTGAGCAGCAACTTGCTTGCTGTTCTTCTTGAAGTTCCCCTTCTTCCCTCTGCCCTTTTCTTGAAACTAGTGGTCTTGTCTACCATCAACACTTTATGTTTTTCTCGATTTCTACCTTCGTCAATTTCAGCATTACGAAGAGCTTGGGAATCATTTCCATTATCCCTTGCATATCATAGTTCATCACGAAGTTCTACTAACTTGGTGATGGTGACTAGAGAATTCTGTTAATCACTATTTTATCTGGAAGATTAACTCCCACTTGATTCAAGCAATTGTAGTACCCAGACAATCTGAGCACATGCTCACTAGTTGAGCAATTCTCCTCCATCTTTTAGCTATAGAACTTGTTGGAAACTTCATATCTCTCAACTCAGGTATTTGCTTGAAATATTAACTTCAACTCCTGGAACATCTCATATGTTCCATGACGTTCAAAACGTCTTTGAAGTCCCGATTCTAAGCCGTTAAGCATGGTGCACTAAACTATCAAGTAGTCATCATATTGAGCTAGCCAAACGTTCATAACGTCTGCATCTGCTCCTGCAATAGGTCTGTCACCTAGCGGTGCATCAAGGACATAATTCTTCTGTGCAGTAATGAGGATAAACCTCAGATCACGGATCCAATCCGCATCATTGCTACTAACATCTCTCAACACAATTTTCTCTAGGAACATATCAAAATAAACACAGGGAAGCAACAACGCGAGCTATTGATCTATAACATAATTTGCAAAATACTACCAGGACTAAGTTCATGATAAATTTAAGTTCAATTTAGTCATATTACTTAAGAACTCCCACTTAGATAGACATCCCTCTAATCCTCTAAGTGATTACGTGATCCAAATCAACTAAACCATGTCCGATCATCACGTGAGATGGAGTAGTTTCATTGGTGAACATCGCTATGTTGATCATATCTGCTATATGATTCACACTCGACCTTTCGGTCTCCGTGTTCCGAGGCCATATCTATATATGCTTGGCTCGTCAAGTATAACCTAAGTATTCTGCGTGTGCAACTATTTTGCACCCGTTGTATTTGAACGTAGAGCCTATCACACCCGATCATCACGTGGTGTCTCAGCACGAAGAACTTTCGCAACGGTGCATACTCAGGGAGAACACTTCTTGATAATTAGTGAGAGATCATCTTATAATGCTACCGTTAATCAAAGCAAGATAAGATGCATAAAAGATAAACATCACATGCAATCAATATAAGTGATATGATATGGCCACCATCATCTTGTGCTTGTGATCTCCATCTTCGAAGCACCGTCATGATCACCATCCTCACCGGCGCGACACCTTGATCTCCATCGTAGCATCATTGTCGTCTCGCCAATCTTATGCTTCCACGACTATCGCTACCGCTTAGTGATAAAGTAAAGCATTACAGCGCGATTGCATTGCATACAATAAAGCGACAACCATATGGCTCCTGCCAGTTGCCGATAACTCGGTTACAAAACATGATCATCTCATACAATAAAATTTAGCATCATGTCTTGACCATATCACATCACAACATGCCCTGCAAAAACAAGTTAGACGTCCTCTACTTTGTTGTTGCAAGTTTTACGTGGCTGCTACGGGCTTAAGCTAACCAATCTTACCTACGCATCAAAACCACAACGATAGTTTGTCAAGTTGGTGCTGTTTTAACCTTTGCAAGGACCGGGCGTAGCCACACTCGGTTCAACTAAAGTTGGAGAAACTGTCACCCGCTAGCCACCTTTGTGCAAAGCACGTCGGGAGAACCGGTCTCGCGTAAGTGTACGCGTAATGTCGGTCCGGGCCGCTTCGTCCAACAATACCGCCGAACCAAAGTATGACATGCTGGTAAGCAGTATGACTTATATCGCCCACAACTCACTTGTGTTCTACTCGTGCATATAACATCAACACATAAAACCTAGGCTCGGATGCCACTGTTGGGGAACGTAGTAATTTCAAATAAATTCCTACGCACACGCAAGATCATGGTGATGCATAGCAACGAGAGGGGAGAGTGTGATCTACGTACCCTTGTAGATCGACAGCGGAAGCGTTAGCACAACGCGGTTGATGTAGTCATATGTCTTCATGACCCGACCGATCAAGCACCAAAACTATGGCACCTCCGAGTTCTAGCACACGTTCAGCTCGATGACGATCCCCGGACTCCGATCCAGCAAAGTGTCGGGGAAGAGTTCCGTCAGCACGACGGCGTGGTGACGATCTTGATGTACTATCGTCGCAGGGCTTCGCCTAAGCACCGCTATAATATTATCGAGGATTATGGTGGAAGGGGGCACCGCACACGGCTAAGAATATGATCTCGTGGATCAACTTGTGTGTCTATGGGGTGCCCCCTGCCCCCGTATATAAAGGAGCAAGGGGGAGGCCGGCCGGCCCTTGTGGGCGCGCCAAGGAGGAGTAGGATTCCTACTCCTAGTTGGAGTAGGTTTCCACCTTTCCTAGTCCAACTAGGAGAAGGGGGGAAAGGGGGGAAGAGGGGAAGGAAGGGAGAGAGGGGCCGCGCCCCAAACCCCTTGTCCAATTCGGACTGGGCTTGGGAGGGGCGCGCGCCACCTCCTAGTCCTTCCCACTAAGGCCCATTAAGGCCCATTGCTTCTTCCTCGTATTCCCGTAACTCCCCGGTACCTCCGAAAATACCCGAATCACTCGAAACCTTTCCGATGTCCGAATATAGTCGTCCAATATATCGATCTTTACATCTCGACCATTTCAAGACTCCTCGTCATGTCCCCGATCTCATCCGGGACTCTGAACTCCTTCGGTACATCAAAACTCATAAACTCATAATATAACTGTCATCAAAACCTTAAGCGTGCGGACCCTACAGGTTCAAGAACAATGTAGACATGACCGAGACACGTCTCCGGTCAATAACCAATAGCAGAACCTGGATGCTCATATTGGCTCCCACATATTCTACGAAGATCTTTATCGGCCAGACCGCATAACAACATACGTTGTTCCCTTTGTCATCGGTATGTTACTTGCCCGAGATTTGATCGTCGGTATCTCAATACTAGTTCAATCTCGTTACCGGCAAGTCTCTTTACTCGTTTCGTAATACATCATCTCGCAACTAACTCATTAGTTGCAATGCTTGCAAGGCTTATGTGATGTGCATTACCGAGAGGGCCCAGAGATACCTCTCCGACAATCGGAGTGACAAATCCTAATCTCGAAATACGCCAACCCAACATGTACCTTTGGAGACACCTGTAGAGCTCCTTTATAATTAGCCAGTAACGTTGTGACGTTTGGTAGCACACAAAGTGTTCCTCCGGCAAACGGGAGTTGCATAATGTCATAGTCATAGGAACATGTATAAGTCATGAAGAAAGCAATAGCAACATACTAAACGATCGGGTGCTAAGCTAATGGAATGGGTCATGTCAATCACATCATTCTCCTAATGATGTGATCCCGTTAATCAAATAACAACTCTTTTGTTTATGGTTAGGAAACATAACCATCTTCGATTAACGAGCTAGTCAAGTAGAGGCATACTAGTGACACTCTGTTTGTCTATGTGTTCACACATGTATTATGTTTCCGGTTAATACAATTCTAGCATGAATAATAAACATTTATCATGAAATAAGGAAATAAATAATAACTTTATTATTGCCTCTAGGGCATATTTCCTTCAATATTATCAATCTTGGATGCTTTATATGTGTTATTATGCTATTTTATATCACTTTTGGGGACTAACCTATTAACTTAGTGCCTAGTGCCAGTTCCTGTTTTTTTGCTTGTTTTTGGCTTTTCAGAAAATCAGTACCAAACGAAGGCCAAACACAATGAAACTTTGTGGTATTTTTTCTGGACTAGAAGGGACCCTAGAATGTTCGGGGGATGCCAGAAGATCTACGGGAGAGTGATGAGGTCACACGGCACGCCCCCTAGGGGCGCGCCACATGAGCTCATGGGTCCCACGCTACTCCCTTTGACCTCATTCCAGCTGTATAAATTCCCATAAATTCCCAAACCAATAGAGAGCCACCTGATACGTCTCCAATGTATCTATAATTTATGAAGTATTCATGCCATGTTTACAATAATTTTATATGTCTTTGGTATGATTTGAGTGGAACTAATCCGCACTGACACTGTTTTCAGCACAACTACCATGGTGTCTGATACGTCTCCAACGTATCTACTTTTCCTAACGCTTTTCCTCTTGTTTTGGACTCTAATTTGCATGATTTGAATGAAACTAACCCCCGGACTGATGATATTTCAGCAGAACTACCATGGTGTTGTTTTTGTGCAGAAATAGAAGTTCTCGGAATGGAATGAAACTTTGCTAGGATTTTTTATACAATAAATAAGAATTTCTGGAGCCAAGATCCATCGGAGGGGGCACCTGGGTGGGCACAACCCACCAGGGCGCCCCCCTCCTAGCACGCCCAGGTGGGTTGTCCCCACCTGGTGGCCTCACAAACCCTGAAACCGACGCTATAAAATTCTATTTTTCTAGAAAAAAATTCAGAGAGAAAGAATTATCGTGATCCATGAGACGGGGCCGTCGTCACCTCCTATTCTTCATCGGGAGGCCAAATCTGGAGTCCGTTTGGGGCTCCGGAGAGGGGGATCTTCGTTCTTAGTCATCACCAACCCTTCTCCATCACCAATTCCATGATGCTCCCCGTCAGGAGTGAGTAATTCCTTCATAGGCTCGCTGGTCAGTGAGGAGTTGGATGATATTCATCATGTAATCGAGTTAGTTTTGTAACGGCCTGATCCCTAGTATCCACTATGTCCTAAGATTGATGTTGCTATGACTTTTCCATGCTTAATGCTTGTCACTTTGGGCTCGGGTGCCATGATTTCAGATCTGAACTATTTATGTTATCACCATTATATCCATGTTCTAGATTCGATCTTGCAAGTTATAGTCACCTACTACGTGTTATGATCCGGCAACCCCGGAGTGACAATAGTCGGGACCACTCCCGGTGATGACCGTAGTTTGAGGAGTTCATGTATTCACCATGTGTTAATGCTTTGGTCCGGTTCTCTATTAAAAGGAGGCCTTAATATCCCTTAGTTTGCATATGGACCCCGCTGCCACGGGAGGGTAGGACAAAACATGTCATGCAAGTTCTTTCCATAAGCACGTATGACTATTTACGGAATACGTGCCTACATTATATTGATGAACTGGAGCTAGTGCTGTATCGCCCTAGGTTATAACTATCTCATGATGAATATCATCCAACAAGACACTGATCCAATGCCTACGAATTTATCTTATATTGTTCTTGCTAGGTTACTACTGCTATCGTTACTGTTGCACTTGTTACAAAACTATTGTTATCACTATTACCGTTACCATTGCTGCTGCTACTATTATCAAAACTATCATATTACTTTGCTACTGATCAGGTTGCTGCAGATAATTAATCTCTAGGTGTGGTTGAATTGACAACTCAGCTGCTAATACCTTCAAATATTCTTTGGCTCCCCTTGTGTCGAATCTATAAATTTGGGTTGCATACTCTACCCTCAAAAACTGTTGCGATCCCCTATACTTGTGGGTTATCAAGACCTTTTTCTGGCGCCGTTGCTGGGGATCATAGCTATATTTGTTGAGTCACTTGGGATTATTATCAATTTATCACCATGAAGAATCTGAAGGATACTAAGACTAAGATTTTTTCCTCAAAGACGAGGGGAGGTAAGGAACTGCCATCCAGTTCTGCTTTAGAGTCTCCTTCTATTATAAGTAAACTTGCAACACCACCACATGCTATTAATCCTGATATGTCGCAAGTTATTGATGATGCTACTTCTGCTATGGATAATGCTTATGATGATGCTAGTACCTTGCTTGATAATGATGATGTGCCACTTGGTGACTTTCTTGATGAAAAAATTGCTAGAGTAATACAACATGATGTTGTTGAATCTGATGATGAGCTTGAAACTGAAACTCCTACCTGCTAGAACTAGCCTTCCTAGATATGAATTACCTAAGGTACCGGAAGGTTATGTTATGAATGAGGAGACAACTAGAGATATTCTTGCTTGTAGGGATAGAGATGATCTAGAGAAATTATTATGCAAGTATAAAGAAAAATCTCTGAATGCTAGAATGAAATGTGATCCTAAGTTTGCTACTTCACCGATCTTTATTGATGATAAGGATTATGAATTCTCTGTCGACCCAGAGTTAATTACTTTGGTTGAATCTGATCCTTTCCATGGTTATGAAACTGAAACTGTTGTGGCACATCTTACTAAGTTGAATGACATAGCCACTCTTTTTACTCATGATGAGAAAACTCGCTATTACTTTATTCTCAAATTATTTCCTTTCTCATTAAAGGGTGATGCTAAAGCTTGGTACAATACTCTTGCTCCTGGTTGTGTACGTAGTCCCCAGGATACGATTTATTACTTCTTTGGAAAATATTTCCCTGCTCATAAGAAACAAGCTGCCTTGCAGGAAATATTTAACTTTGTGCAAATTAAAGAAGAGAGTCTCCCACAAGCTTGGGGGAGGCTTTGCCAATTACTTAATGCTTTGCCTGATCATGCTCTTAAGAAAAATGAAATACTTGATATCTTCTATAATGGACTAACCGATGCTTCTAGGGATTTCCTAGATAGTTGTGCTGGTTGTGTTTTCAGGGAACTAACTGTTGGGCAAGCTGAAGAATTATTGAATAATATATTGAAAAATTATGATGATTGGACTCTTCCTGAACCACCGCCTAAACCCACTCAGAAGAAGAGGAGTATATTATGTCTCAGTCCTGAAGATATGCAAGAGGCAAAGAAATATATGAAGGAAAAAGGTATTAAAGTTGAGGATGTCAAAAATTTACCTCCTATTGAAGAAATACATGGGCTTAATACACCACCACTACTATGATAGCCTAGCTTATTAGGGATGATAGACTACTCACATCAATAAGGAATTTCTTCTTTTCCGGGAGCCCATTTGGAAAGAACTCCAAAGTTAAGCGTGCTCAGCTTGGAGTAATTTCAGGATGGGTGACCGACCAGGAAGTTGCTTCCCGTTGTGCATGAGTGAGGACAAAGTGTGCAGAAAAGACTAGTATTGATTTGTGGGACTAGTCTAGATCCCACCAGGAGTAACGACCACCAGCGGGTGTGTCCGGGGTGTTACAAGTTGGTATCAGAGCTGACCCTCGCGGTTACACGGATGTTTGTGGACAGGTGCGCGGTCATGTTGTTCATGACGTTCGTGATCTGTCGTGGCACACGACATGGCACATGTACCGGACTAGATGCACAGACGTATGTGCCAAGAGGGAACGTTCCTGTGGCCCGACGAGGACGTCGGTTCCTCTGAGTGGGGGTGTATGTGATAGCCTGGCTTATTAGGGATGATAGACTACTCATATCAATAAGGAATTCCTTCTTTTCTGGGAGCCCATTCGGAAAGAACTCCAAAGTTAAGCGTGCTCAGCTTGGAGTAATTTCAGGATGGGTGACCGACCGGAAAGTTTCTCCCGGGTGCGCATGAGTGAGGACAAAGTGTGCAGAAAAGACTAGTATTGATTTGTGGGGCCAGTCTAGATCCCGCCAGGAGTAACGACCACTGGTGGGTGTGTCCGGGGCATTATAACTGCCTAAGGTGGTAGAGGTAAATTCTCTAATGAAGTTCAATGATAATGACAATCCTCACAGAATGCACCCTAGGTGATGTCTTTATGAGTTTCAAAACTATATTAGAAAACAAGATCACTTCAATGCAAATGTTATGAAACAATTGAAATATAATTCTGATATGATTGCTCGCTTGAGTGACTTGTTATTTAGAATCTCAAATGATGTTAGAGGTGTTGGAAAGCATGCTTCTATTGTTCAAACTCAGTTAGGACAAGTTGCTAAATCTCAAAGAGAGTTGCTTGATGAAATGAAAAATAATAAACATGACTTTGTTGTTAGAGTTGCAACTAGAGGAGGTAAAACGACTCAGGAACCACTTTATCCTGATGGACACCCAAAAAGAATTGAACAAGACTCAAAAAGAAATAACACTAGTGCACCTAGTCCTTCTAGAAAGAAAAATAAGAAGAAAAATGATAGGACTCTACATGCTTCTAGTGAACCTGAAATAGAAAAACCTCCTGATAATGATAATGAAACTTCTATCTCTGATGCTGAAACTCGGTCTGGTAATGACCATTCACCTAGTGATAATGAAAAACATAATGCTGATGTTCATGAAGACTCTCAACCAAATAATAAAGAACCAGACAATGATGTTGAGATAAAACCACTTGTTGATCTTGATAACCCACAACCTAAGAATAAAAGGTATGATAAAAATGACTTTGTTGCTAGAAAACACAGTAAAGAAAGAGAACCGTGGGTTCAAAAACCAATGCCATATCCACCTAAGTCAACTAAAAAGAAATATGATGAAGAATTTGAACGCTTTACTGAAATGACGAGGCCAGTCTTTTTGCGTACTCGCTTAATTGATATCTTGAAGATGCCTCCTTATGAAAAGTATATGAAAGACATCATCACTAATAAGAGAAAAATATCAAAAGCTGAAATCTCCACTATGCTTGCTAATTATACTTCTAAATATGGAGTACCTAAAAACTTGGAGATCCAGGAATACCAACTATACCTTGCTCTATCAAAAAGAATTATGTGAAAACTGATTTATGTGATTTAGGATCTGGTGTTAGTGTTATTCCGTTGTCTTTATATAAAAGACTTGATTTGAATAAACTCACACCTACTGAAATATCTTTGCAAATGGATGACAAATCAACTGCCATACCTATCAGTATCTGTGAGGATGTGCCCGTTATTGTTGCTAATGTTACTATTTTAACTGACTTTGTTATACTTGAGATGCCTGAGGACGACAACATGTCGATTATCCTTGGTAGATCCTTCTTGAATACTGCAGGGGCTATTATTGATTGCAATAAAAGCAAGGTCACTTTTCATATCAATGGTAATGAGCGTACGGTGCACTTTCCGAAGAAACAATTCCAAGTGAATGGTATTAATGTTATTGAAAAATCTTCGACAATCACTCTTGGAAGTTTTCAAATACCTCTACCTACTATCAATAAGAAATATGAAATGCTTATTGTTGGGGACATTCATATCCCCATTGAGGTAACTTAGTGATTTAAGAAGGTTCTTCGGTTTCATGCTAATCGAAAGTGGTTGTTAATAAGACTTGATCAACCTTATTAATGGATCATTTTTGAGAGGTATGAAGTTGATGAATTTAGTAAGCACTACCTTCTGTCCCTACTTTTTGTTTTCTATTTTTATTAGTTAAATAAAATAAAATGCCATGTTTTGACTGTTTTCTGAATTTCCCGTGCAATACAAAATGACCCAAAAAATAGAAGTTCTCAGAATGCTCTGAAAATTTAATACGATTTTTTCTGAATATTTAAGAATTTCTGGTGCAAATAATATCGGAGGGAGGTGCACCAGGTGGGCACAACCCACCTGGGTGCGCCAGGACCCCCAGGCGCGCCATGGTGGGTTGTGGTCCCCATGTGGTCCCCCTCACTTATCCCTTCACACCACATCATCACTTACCTCCAGAAAAAATTCTCCATTGTTCTCTCTCCCGTGTTCTTGCTCTCAAACCCGTGGATTTCGATCTCTTTACTCGAAGCTCCATTTCCGAAACTGTTTCGGGATATTGTTGCTTGGTACGTGACTCCACCGTTCGTCCAATTAGTTTTTGTTTTGGTGGTTTATATTTTGAATAATTACTACTCTTGGTGTTGTCCTAGATGGGCTTGCATGTTGAATTCTTAGAGTTCTAAGTAGTTTGAATGCTTGCTATGGCCTCTATGTATCCCTATGAGTAGTAGGTATCACTTTTTTTGAAGGTTTGTTGAGAAAATTTTGTGGACTAAAAATTTCAGAATTTTTTTCATAGGAAAAACATGAATATCTTTAGGAAGTTTGGTTCCAAGAAGAACTACAAGGGAGTTATCGGGGAGTCATCTGACAGTGATCTCCACCCCAAGAGATTGTCGGAAGTATGGCCATGCGAATGGCCGCACACCCCGTTCATGGAAGAGGTGAGAATCCTTCAGGAGTTCACACAATATGCTACTGATGCCGATCTCACGACTTCATCGCAGTTGAATGTGAACAGTATCATCTACTCACAAATATCTTTGTTCAAAGTTTTACTTTCCTTCCTAGGATTAATCCCCCCGAGGTGCAGTTTAGTTTATATGCCGAAACCCGTCAGATACCACTTACTGAATTTTTTAACATATGCATGATCCCTTCTGACGGGAGCTTAGTTGAGCCTATATCTGCAGAGTTTGAGGCCTTTTATCGTACCTTAACAGTGGGAGATGAGAGAGGGGTGTCAGCTATCACTACCGTTGGCTTGCATTTTCCTGCTGTTCACTACTTTTCTCTTTTCATTACAAAATTCTTGCTTGCTAGAGAGAAGGTGGGTGCACTCAGTTCACCAGACCTTGCTGTTTTACGTCGTGCACTAGAGGGCGACAACACTTATAGCTTGGGAGCTATTTGTGGCTCATCGCCTTCACATTAATAAGTCCAAGGGTAAAATACATGGTGGGATTTTTGCTACTTGTTTGGTGACTCACTTTAATGTTGAGATATGCCTTCATGATTACCATTTGACCAAGGTTTACCTAGATCGTGCAGCCATGGACCACCACCACTTCACTGATAACGATTCTCCTAACATCCCTATTCCATATAACCTGGTTTTCAGCATTAACACTCATGATATTATTCCATTGCCTGCTCCTGCTCTGTTTGATCCTGTTGCCAGGGGCGGATATAGGATTATGCCTATGGACATCATCGCCTACCGGAACGATCAGGCTTCAGAGGAAGAGGAAGAGCCTTAGCAGTGGGATCGGTGGATGACCGCTCCTCAGTACCCCAACTACTATTCAGGCTACTGATCGATTACCAAGTTAGGCCAAAAGCCTAAGCTTGGGGGAGTACGTGTTTCTCACTGACATTACATTCATTTTTACTTATTTCATTTGTCGGTGTTCACACTTTTTCATTGTATCATCCATGCTTAATTTTATTTTCTTGCTTTCTTCTGGTGTGTTTGAAAAACTTCAGAAAAACAAAAAAAATAGTCGTAGTTAATTTACTTTCTATGCATGCTTAGTTGTAATACTAAAAAGAAAACCCAAAAAGATTTCCTTGTTCTTATTTTGCTTGTTGGGAGCTTTCCCGTGTAAATAGTTTTTTTCGCTTTCACTTTTCCCTTTTATTCCCTTGTTCAAGAAAACCAAAAACTCGAAAAATATTTCAATGTGTTTCTCTGGATTTCTTTTCTTTTTATTCGAGTTGTACCGAGGGGAAGACCACGATGAAAATGTTGAGTGGCTCTCATATGAATAACTGTTGATCTAATAAAGAGCCCATTTTACCTTGGATTCTCATGTTGAATAAGATGTTTGCAGATTCCAGCTTAGTCCACGACACTCTTGCACTGTTATTATTTTCATATTGTTCGGTCGTGCAAGTGAAAGGCAATAATGACGATATTCGATGAACTGGCCGTGGCAGGGAGAAACGGGTATGAACTCGACTTGTTCTGTTTGTGTAAATATGTTTAACCTAGTATCCATGATTCAACCCACTATGATTAAACATGTTTGCAATGAAAATTAGAGATTATAGTTTCCCATGCCATGCATAAGTAGCTAGGAGTGGATAATGATTTATATTGGATATCAACGTTGCGTTAAAATGATTGTGATGTAGTATGATGATATGGTATCCTCCTTTGAATGTTCGAGTGGCTTGACTTGGCACATGTTCATGCATGTAGTTGAATCAAAACCAACATAGCCTCTATGATATTTATGTTCATGGTATTCATTTCCTACTCATGCTAGTGTCCAATGTTACTTATGCATAGTGCATGTTCATGACTGTTGTTGCTCTCTAGCTGGCCGCTTCTCATTGCTAGCCTTCGCCCGTACTAAGTGGGAATTATGCTTGTACATCAAAAACCTTGAACCCAAAGTTATTCCAGATGAGTCCACCATACCTACCTATATGTGGTATTACCCTGCCATCCTAAGTAAATTTGCATGTGCCGCCTCTAAAAACCTCTAATAAAAATCTTTTTTGTGTGACTGGATCGTTTATGGAACGACAGGAGGTGGTCGGTATCTTCCATGCTAAGTGGGTTATTCTCAGGTCGAGTGTTTATTCACTCGCCATCGCATGAGAAAAGGGCGGTAATAGGGATGCCCAGTCCCAAACTACAAACAGAAAAAGCTTACAAATAATCAAATAAAAACTCCCAATGGAGTCAAAACCTTTACTTTTATCACTTGGGAACCGTCACTAGCGTGCTTAGCATGGAAGATATTGATAACTGGTGGTCATGAAGTAAATGAGAAGGGTGCATGTCTCAAAATATCATTTACCTCTGTTTTAAAAACTTGAGCTCTGGCACCTCTGCAAATCATTGCTTCCCTCTGCGAAGGGACTATCCATTTACTTTTATGTTGTGTCATCACCTTCTAAAACAAGCGCTAGAACTTGAGAGCACTGCTGTCATGACTTATGCATTGTGTGTAGCTAATGTTGGGTGCATCATGACTGGATCTTTTCTACCATGAATTACAATGTTTAGTCACTGCTTGGACTTTGGAGGTGCTCTGCATTTATGTTTTGCAGTCTCAAAAAGGGTAGAGAGATACCACTATTGTCATATTATATCATGGTTGTTTTGACAACATGTTGTTGTCTGAGATATCTTATTATTGCTCGCTAGCTGATTATGTCATTGATATGAGTTAATATAATCTTTAAGAGTTATTATCGGCATGGTTAGTTATAATGTTGGCTGAAAACCTAGGTGCTCATTTAAGCTTATTTATGCAAACAATAGCAAAAGAGTTCGTAAAAGTTTTTATTTTTCACTTTCAATTTATCATCTGAATTGCTTGAGGACAAGCAAAGGTTTAAGCTTGGGGGAGTTGATACGTATCCAACATATCTACTTTTTCTAACATTTTTCCTCTTGTTTTGGACTCTAATTTTCACGATTTGAATGAAACTAACCCCGAATTGACGTTGTTTTCAGCAGAACTACCAAGGTGTTGTTTTTGTGCAGAAATAAAAGTTCTCGGACTGGAATGAAACTTTGCGAGGATTTTTATACAATAAATAATAATTTCTGGAGCCAAGATCCACCGGAGGGGGCACCTAGGTGGGCACAACCCACCAGGGCATGCCCCCCCTCCTGGCGTGCCCAGGTGGGTTGACCCCACCTGGTGGCCCCGCAAACTCTAAAACCGATGCTATAAAATCCTATTTTTCCAGAAAAAATCAGAGAGAAAGAATTATCATGATCCATGAGACGGAGCCGCCGTCACCTCATGTTCTTCATCGGGAGGCCAGATCTGGAGTCCGTTTGGGGCTCCGAAGAGGGGCATCTTCGTTCTTTGTCATCACCAAACCTTCTCCATCGCCAATTCCATGATACTCCCCACCGGGAGTGAGTAATTCCTTCATAGGCTCGCTGTTCGGTGAGGAGTTGGATGAGATTCATCATGTAATCGAGTTAGTTTTGTTAGGGCCTGATCCCTAGTATCCACTATGTTCTAAGATTGATGTTGTTATGACTTTGCCATGCTTAATGCTTGTCACTTTGGGCCCGGTGCCATGATTTCAGATCTTAACCGTTTATGTTATCACCATTATATCCATGTTCTAAATCCGATCTTCCAAGTTATAGTCACCTACTACGTGTTATGATCCAGCAACCCCGGAGTGACAATAGTCGAGACCACTCCCGGTGATGACCATAGTTTGAGGATTTCATGTATTCACCGTGTGTTAATGCTTTGTTCTGGTTCTCTATTAAAAGGAGGCCGTGATATCTCTTAGTTTTTGTATGGACCCTGTTGCCATGGGAGGGTAGGACAAAAGATGTCATGCAAGTTCTTTCCATAAGCACGTATGATTATTTACGAAATACATGCCTACATTATATTGATGAACTAGAGCTAGTGCCGTATCGCCCTAGGTTATAACTGTCTCATGATGAATATCATCCAACAAGTCACCGATCCCATGCCTACAAATTTATCTTATATTGTTCTTGCTAAGTTACTATTGCTATCGTTACTGTTGCACTTGTTACAAAACTACTGTTATCACTATTACCGTTACCATTGCTGCTGCTACTATTATCAAACTATCATATTACTTAGCTACTGATCACGTTGCTACAGATAATTAATCTCCAGGTGTGGTTGAATTTACAACTCAGTTGCTAATACCTTCAAATATTCTTTGGCTCCCCTTGTGTCGAATCTATAAATTTGGGTTGAATACTCTACCCTCGAAAACTGTTGTGATCCCCTCTGTATCCATGAAAACTCAATCGAGGCCCTATTCCAGCACCCTGCTGGAGGGGGAAATCATCACCTGAGGCCATCTTCATCATCCCGGTGGCCACCATGATGAGGAGGGAGTGGTTCACCCTTGGGGCAGAGGGATGTACCAGTAGCTATGTGTTTGTTATCTCTCTCTCGTGTTCTTGATTTGGCACGATCTTGATGTACTGCGAGCTTTGTTAATATAGTTGGATCATATCGTGTTTCTCCCTCTCTATCTTGTTGTGATGAATTGAATTTTTACCTCTGAGGTTTCACTATTACCGGATCGAATACTTTTATGGATTTGAGAACACTTGATGTATGTCTTTCATATGAATACCCATGGTGACAATGGGGTATTATATTGATTCACTTGATGTATGTTTTGGCATTCAACTCGCGGATTCTCGAGATGACATTGGGGTAATCTATGCATAGGGGTTGATGCACGTTTTCATCATACTTTCTTCGGTAGAAATCTTGGGGCACTCTTTGAAGTCCTTTGTGTTGGATTGAATATTATGAATGTGAAGTTATTTGATGCATGTCAAATAATCAACTCACGGATACTTGTGGTGACATTGGAGTATCTAGGTGACATTAGAGTTGGTTGATGTGTATCATATGGTGTTATTTTAGTACGAACTCTAGGGTTGTTTGTGACACTTATAGGAATAGCTCAATGGATTGACCGGAAAGAATAGCTTTAAGGTGGTTTCGTACCCTCCAAACAATTTCATCTTATGTTCTCCGGTAGATAAGAACTTTGGAGTGACTCTTTGTCGCATGTTGCGGGATTGTTATATGACTCAATTATGTTAGCACTGTTGAGAGATTGCACTAGTGAAAGTATGAACCCTAGGCCTTGTTTTCAAGCATTGAAATACCATTTGTGCTCCATTTTATCACTTGCTACCTTGCTGTTTTTATATTTTCAGATTACAAAAACATATATCTACTATCCATACTACACTTGTATCACCATCTCTTTGCCGAACTAGTGCACCTATACAATTTGCCATTGTATTGGGTGTGTTGGGGGCATAAGATATTTCTTGTATTTGATTGCAAGATTGTTTGAGAGAGACCATTTTCATCCCACGTCTCCCACAGATTGGTAAACCTTAGGTCATCCACTTGAGGGAAAATTGCTACTGTCCTACAAAACTCTGCGCTTGGAGGCCCAACACGAGTCTACAAGAATAAATTGTGTAGTGGACATCAAGCTCTTTTCTGGCGTCGTTGCCGGGGAGGTGAGTGCTTGAAGGTATATCTTTAGATCTTGCAACTGAATGTTTTAGTTTCTTGTTTTATCACTTAGTTTGGTTTTGTAAAAGAAAACAAAAAATGAGGTTGCCTCATATTATTAATCTTTATAATGTCTTTCTCGAAAATGATGGATCGGAAAATTGTGATCACTTGATAGAAGAAGAATTCAATAAAATGTTTGGCATAAAAACTTTGAATGATGAGCATGATTGCAATGTTGCAAGTATGAATTCTCTAAATATTCATGATGCTAGTGATATGCAAAGCCATAAGCTTGGGGATACTATATGTTTGATGAAGATGATATTTTTAGTCCCCCAAGTTTTGATGTGCAAATTTGTTATGATGATTGCATGCCTCCTATTTATGATGATTGCAATATTTATGAAAGTGGGTTTGGAAGAGTGTCAACTCTAAGTAATGATCCCACTATTTTGGAGGGTGTTGAATCTTGTTACAATATTGATAAAAGTGGATTCGGAGAGGTCATGACTTTATTTAATGATGATTCCACTATTTTGGAAGAGGTTTCAATTGATTGTGACAACAAAGTTGGTATGTATGATGATTATTGCGATCACATGTATGCTATAAAGAATAGTGATAACCATGAAACTTGTCATCATGATTTTAATGTTCATTTTGATTATGCCAATCAAGTATCTCATGATAGTTATTTTGTTGAGTTTGCTCCAACTACTATTAATGAGAAGGAAATTGCTTATGTGGAGAGTAATGAAATTTCTATGCTTATGCATCATGAAAAGAGTGCTTTATGTGATAGTTATATTGTTGAATTTATTCATGATGCTACTAAAAAATTACGAGAGGGGAAGATATGCTTATATATATTTCAACAACATCAAGTTTCCGCTCTTTATGTTGAAAGATTTGAAGTTGCACTTGTTTTTCCTTCTTATGATAGTTGATTTTTGTTCCCATAAATTGTTTGCTCACAAAATCCCTATGCATAGGAAGTGGTTAGGCTTAAATGTGCTAATAATATGTTTCATGATGCTCTCATTATGTTTCAATTCTTTACTTTTATGTGAGCATCATTTGAACCATCATGCCTAGCTAAAAAGGCATTAAAGAAAAGCGCTTGTTGGGAGACAACCCAACACTTGTACCTACTGTTTTTGTGTGTTCACATGATTAAGCTACTGTAGTAATCATGTTTTATAGTTTTTGTTTCAATAAAGTGCCAAGTAAAGCCTTTGGGATAGTGTCGATAATAGTTGACTTGATTTTGTGCAAAAACAGAAACTTTTGGGTCTAGTAGCAGAATTGTTGAGATTTTCTGGAGCGTGATAAAATTCTGATTTTTTACACATGATTTATATACAAATTTCCTGTGTTTTCCTAATTTGTCAGAACTTTTGGATTTACAGAAGTATGGTCATTGTTCAGATCATTACAGACTGTTCTGTTTTTGACAAATTATGTTTTCAGTGCCTAGTTTGCTTGTTTTATAGTTTCTATGGCTTTATAAAAATTATAGGGTACAGTAGGAATTATGTGGAAACAATTATGAATCTTGTCTTTAACAGTACCAAAGTGAATGATTTACTCTTTATCATACTAACCTATCTCATGAAGTTTCGTTCAGTTTTGAGTGATTGAAGTTTTCAAGTTTTGGGTAAGATATCGATATGAGGAGAATAAGGAGTGGCAAGACCCTAAGCTTGGGCATGCCCAAGGCATCCCAAGTTAATATTCAAGGAAGACCCAAGAAACTAAGCTTGGGGATGCCCCGGAAGGCATCCCCTCTTTCGTCTCCAACATTATCAATAACCTCACTTGGAGCTATATTTTTATTTGTCACATGATACGTGTTTTTCTTCGAGCATCATTTTATTTTATTAGGATTTGCTTGCTGTTATTTAGAATATTATTTTGTATCTTTTATTTCAATAAAAGTGTCAAGTATAGCCTTTACCATGCTTATTTTGCAAGCCTACATGTTGCTGTTTGAAAACAGAAAGTTTTCTATTATTGTTTAAATTCTTCTGGAAAGTCAGAACGTGATAAAATCTTGAAATTTTTACAAAATAAGCTATGATAAATTTTATACAGTGTGGTAATTTTTCAGAATTTTTGGAGTTAAATAAGTATGAATCTTCTTGCATACTTTACAGACTGTCCTTTTTTGACAGATTGTTGTTATGTTTGCATTGTTTGCATATGTTTGCTTGTTTAATGATTCTATTTGAGGGTAGGAGTATTAATGCAGAGGCATTTAGTATGCAATGTTGAATAATAATCTTAGTGATTTGCTACAGTAAATAAGGATAAGGTTTTGCATTGATTTATACTAACTTATCTCACGAGTTCTTGTTGAGTTTTGTGTGGATAAAGTTCTTAATATTTAAGGGAACCGTGATATGAGAGGAATTAAGGAGACACAAGAGCTCAAGCTTGGGGATTCCCAAGGCATCCCAAATTAATATTCCAAGAAGTCTCAAGCATCTAAGCTTGGGGATGCCCCAGTAGGCATCCCACCTTTCTTCTTCAACAACTATCGGTCAGTTTTGGTTGAGTCTAAGTTTTTGCTTCTTCACATGATATGTGCTATTCTTGAATGTCATTTTATTTTGTTTTCTCTGTTGTTTGAATAAAATACTTAAGATCTGAAGTTGTTAAATGCGGGAGAGTCCTCACATAGCTACATAATTGTTTGACTACTCATTGATCTTCACTTATATCTTTTTAGAGTAGATTGTCATTTACTCTTGTTCTTCACTTATATCCTATGAGTAAATTGTTGAATGAATTGAATATCATGAAGTTGTGCTTCATATGCTTGTATCATGTTTAGTAGTCGTTTCACATTTGGTTAGAAAGTGAAATATATTGAAGTTTGACAATCATAATATTAGTCATACAAGAAATTCATGAATGATTAGTATAAGGAAGAGAACTTTAACATATAAATACATTATCTTGGACAACTTTTATGATTGTGAATACCCATTAATTATTTTCAAACTTGAGAAAATTAGTTGAAGTTGGACAAGGAAGACAACGTAATGAGTTATGTTTGGTATATTTGTATAGAAGTTATATTGTTATGGATCCTCCAACATGTGGTTCTTGCTTAGGATCTTTTGCTAGCCAAAAATTCATACTAAGTAGAGATACTACTTGTGCATAAAAAAACCTAAACCCAGTTTCTTGCCACGAGAGTCCACCATATCTACCTATGGATTGAATAAGACCCTTCAAGTAAGTTGTCATCGGTGCAAAAAGCAATAAAATTGCTCCTAAATATGTATGATCTTTTATTACAAGGGGAAATAAGCATTTTACGAACTTGTGATGGTAAAGAAATAAAAGCGATGGACTGTGTAACAAAGTTTGCTATCACAAGAGGCAATATAGTGTGACTTTCCTTTGCATTAAGGGCTTGCACCCAAAAAATAAAAAGTGCATGACAACCTCTGCTTCCCTCTGCGAAGGGCCTATCTTTTACTTTTATGCAAGAGTTAATAATGTTCATCCCTATTCCACTCTATTTATTCTCTAGTGTGCAAGCATCATGTGGTGGGGAAATATCCATACATATATGGCCAATCAAATATATTTGATCATAGTTTATTATTGTTGACAATTATCTCTATGATAAATAAGTTGGGAGGCGAAACACGAAGCCCCTATCTTTCTTTATGTTCGATGGATGCCATTTGTTCTAAAAATATGCTTTGAGTACTAGCAATCATAGAAGACTAAATGATAATTGAGTGTGTGGAGCTCTTACTTAGACTTTGTTGAAAATAAGTTAATGCAATTATTTGGTGACTAAGAACATAGGTTGTTAAGTTTCAAGAGAATGCATTGTTTGAACATAACATGTGAGTTGATTGCTACTTTATCATGATGAGTTTTATGAGAACGAATTGCTATTATGATGTTAGGAAAAGTGATTAAAATTATCATTGATCAAACTTATGCACTATGCTAGCATTCACACTTCATAAATTATTTCTTTTATTATTTACCTACTCGAGGACGAGCAGGAATTAAGCTCGGGGATGCTGATACATCTCCAACATATCTATGATTTATGACGTATTCATGCCATGTTTACGACAATTTTATATGGTTTTGGTATGATTTGAATGGAACTAATCTGGACTGGCGTTGTTTTCAGCAGAACTATCGTGGTGTCATTTTTTGTGCTGCAGAAATAAAAGTTCTCGAAATGGGCTGAAAATTTACAGTGATTTTTTGTAGACCAAAAGAGACCCCCGAAGCACCAAGGACTAGAAGCTTCATGAGGAAGCGACAAGCCTGGGGGCGTTCCCTACCCCTCCGGGAGCCCCCCCCCCCGAGCTTCTCGCTCCCTCGTGGGCCCCCTTGGCATGAGACTGATGCTAAAAATTCCTATAAATACTCAAAACCCTGAAAAGAACCCTATATGAGAAGTTCCGCCGCCACAAGCCTCTGTATCCATCAAAACTCAATTAGGACCCTGTTCCGGCACCCTGCTGGAGGGGGAAATCATCACCGGAGGCCATCTTCATCATCCCGGCAGCCACCATGATGAGGAGGGAGTAGTTCACCCTTGGGGCTGAGGGTATGTACCAGTAGTTATGTGTTTGATCTTTTCTCTCGTGTTCTTGATTTGGCATGATCTTGATGTACCGCGAGCTTTGTTAATATAGTTGGATCATATGGTGTTTCTTCCTGTCTATCTTGTTGTGATGAATTGAGTTTTTACCTTTGAGGTTTCACTATTATCAGATTGAATACTTTTATAGATTTGAGAACACTTGATGTATGTCTTGCATTTGAGAACACTATTATATTGATTCACTTGATGTATGTTTTGGCACTCAACTCACGGATTACCAAGGTAACATTAGGGTAATCTATGCATATGGGTTGATGCACGTTTTCATCCTACTTTCTCCGGTAGAAATCCTGGGGCACTCTTTGAAGTTCTTTGTGTTGGATTGAATATTATGAATCTGAAGTTGTTTGTTGCATGTCGAATAATCAACTCATGGATACTTGTGGTGACATTGGAGTATCTAGGCGACATTAGAGTTGGTTGATGTGTATCATATGGTGTTATTTTAGTACGAACTCTAGGGTTGTTTGTGACACTTATAGGAATATCTCAATGGATTGACCGGAAAGAATAGATTTGAGGTGGTTTCGTACCCTCCAAACAATTTCAGCTTATGTTCTCCGCTAGATAAGAACTTTGGAGTGACTCTTTGTGCTCCGTTTTATCACTTGCTACCATGTTGTTTTTGAAGGAAATATGCCCTAGAGGCAATAATAATGTTATTATTTTATTTCCTTATATCATGATAAATGTTTATTATTCATGCTAGAATTGTATTATCCGGAAACATAATACTTGTGTGAATACATAAACAAACCAAACGTCACTAGTATGCCTCTACTTGACTAGCTCGTTAATCGAAGATGGTTATGTTTCCTAACCATAGACATGTGTTGTCATTTGATTAATGGGATCACATCATTAGGAAAATGATATGATTGACATGACCCATTCCATTAGCTTAGCACCCGATCGTTTAGTATGTTGCTATTGCTTTCTTCATGACTTATACATGTTCCTATGACTATGAGATTATGCAACTCCCGTCTGCCGGAGGAACACTTTGTGTGCTACCAAACGTCACAACGTAACTGGGTGATTATAAAGGAGCTCTATAGGTGTCTCCAAAGGTACATGTTGGGTTGGCGTATTTCGAGATTAGGATTTGTCACTCCGATTGTCAGAGAGGTATCTCTCGGCCCTGTTGGTAATGCACATCACATAAGCCTTGCAAGCATTACAACTAATGAGTTAGTTGCAAGATGATGTATTACGAAACGAGTAAAGAGACTTGCCGGTAACGAGATTGAACTAGGTATTGAGATACCGACGATCGAATCTCGGGCAAGCAACATACCGATGACAAAGGGAACAACGTATGTTGTTATGCGGTCTGACCGATAAAGATCTTCGTAGAATATGTGGGAGCCAATATGAGCATCCAGGTTCCGCTATTGGTTATTGACCGGAGACGTGTCTCGGTCATGTCTACATTGTTCTCGAACCCGTAGGGTCTGCACGCTTAAGGTTTTGATGACAGTTATATTATGAGTTTATGCATTTTGATGTACCAAAGTTTGTTCGGAGTCCCGGATGTGATCACGGACATGACGAGGAGTCTCGAAATGGTCGAGACATAAATATTGATATATTGGAAGCCTATATTTGGATATCGAAAGTGTTCCGAGTGAAATCAGGATTTTACCGGAGTACCGGGAGGTTACCGGAACCCCCCAGGAGGTATATGGGCCTTAGTGGGCTTTAGTGGAAGAGAGGAGAGGTGGCCAGGGCTGGGCCGCGCGCCCCTCCCCCCTAGTCCGAATAGGACAAGGAGAGGGGGGCGGCGCCCCCCTTCCTTCTCTCTCTCCTCTTTCCCCCTCCCGAATCCTATTCCAACTAGGAAAGGGGGGGAATCCTACTCCCGGTGGGAGTAGGACTCCTCCTGGTGCGCCCTCCTCCTGGCTGGCCGCACCTCCCCCTGCTCCTTTATATACGGGGGCAGGGGGCACCCCTAGACACACAGGTTGATCCACGTGATCATATTCTTAGCTGTGTGCGGTGCCCCCTTCCACCATAATCCTCGATAATATTGTAGCGGTGCTTAGGCGAAGCCCTGCAACGGTAGTACATCAAGATCGTCACCATGGCGTCATGCTGACGGAACTCTTCCCCGACACTTTGCTGGATCGGAGTCCGGGGATCGTCATCGAGCTGAACGTGTGCTAGAACTCGGAGGTGCCGTAGTTTCGGTGCTTGATCGGTCGGGCCATGAAGACGTACGACTACATCAACCGCGTTATGCTAACGCTTCCACTGTCGATCTACAAGGGTACATAGATCACACTCTCCCCTCTCATTGCTATGCATCACCACGATCTTGCGTGTGCGTTGGAATTTTTTTGAAATTACTATGTTCCCCAACAGTGGCATCCGAGCCTAGGTTTTATGTGTTGATGTTATTTGCACGAGTAGAACACAAGTGAGTTGTGGGCGATATAAGTCATACTGCTTACCAGCATGTCATACTTTGGTTCGGCGGTATTGTTGGACGAAGCGGCCCGGATCGACATTACGCGTACGCTTATGCGAGACCGGTTCTCCCGACGTGCTTTGCACAAAGGTGGCTATCGGGTGATAGTTTCTCCAACTTTAGTTGAACCACGTGTGGCTACGCCCGGTCCTTGCGAAGGTTAACACATAACCAACTTGACAAACTATCGTTGTGGTTTTGATGCGTAGGTAAGATTGGTTCTTGCTTAAAGCCTGTAGCAGCCACGTAAAACTTGCAACAACAAAGTAGAGGACGTCTAACTTGTTTTTGCAGGGCATGTTGTGATGTGATATGGTCAAGACATGATGTTAAATTTTATTGTATGAGATGATCATGTTTTGTAACCGAGTTATCGACAACTGGCAGGAGCCATATGGTTGTCGCTTTATTGTATGCAATACAACTGTGCTGTAATGCTTTACTTTATCACTAAACGGTAGCGATAGTCGTGGAAGCATAAGATTGGCGAGACAACAACGATACTACCATGGTGATCAAGGTGTCGCGCCGATGACGATGGTGATCACGATGGTGCTTCGAAGATGGAGATCACAAGCACAAGATGATGATGGCCATATCATATCACTTATATTGATTGCATGTGATGTTTATCTTTTATGCATCTTATCTTGCTTTGATTGACGGTAGCATTTTAAGATGATCTCTCACTAGTTATCAAGAAATGTTCTCCCTGAGTATGCACCGTTGCGAAAGTTCTTCGTGCTGAGACACCACGTGATGATCGGGTGTGATAGGCTCTACGTTCAAATACAACGGGTGCAAAACAGTTGGACACGCGGAATACTCAGGTTATACTTGACGAGCCAAGCATATACAGATATGGCCTCAGAACACGGAGACCGAAAGGTCGAGCGTGAATCATATAGTAGATATGATCAACATAGCGATGTTCACCAATGAAACTACTCCATCTCACGTGATGATCGGACATGGTTTAGTTGATTTGGATCACGTAATCACTTAGAGGATTAGAGGGATGTCTATCTAAGTGGGAGTTCTTAAGTAATATGATTAAATTGAACTTAAATTTATCATGAACTTAGTCCTGGTAGTATTTTGCAAATTATGTTATAGATCAATAACTCGCGTTGTTGCTTCCCTGTGTTTATTTTGATATGTTCCTAGAGAAAATTGTGTTGAAAGATGTTAGTAGCAATGATGCGGATTGGATTCGTGATCTGAGGTTTATCCTCATTGCTGCACAGAAGAATTATGTCCTTGATGCACCGCTAGGTGACAGACCTATTACAGGAGTAGATGCAGACGTTATGAACATTTGGCTAGCTCAATATGATGACTACTTGATAGTTTAATGCACCATGCTTAATGGCTTAGAATCGGGACTTCAAAGACGTTTTGAACGTCATGGACCATATGAGATGTTCCAGGAGTTGAAGTTAATATTTCAAGCAAATACCCGAGTTGAGAGATATGAAGTCTCCAACAAGTTCTATAGCTAAAAGATGGAGGAGAATCGCTCAACTAGTGAGCATGTGCTCAGATTGTCTGGGTACTACAATCGCTTGAATCAAGCGGGAGCTAATCTTCCAGATAAGATAGTGATTAACAGAATTCTCTAGTCACCATCACCAAGTTAGTAGAACTTCGTGATGAACTATAATATGCAAGGGATAACGGAAACAACTCCCAAGCTCTTCGTGATGCTGAAATCAACGAAGGTAGAAATCAAGAAAAACATCAAGTGTTGATGGTTGACAAGACCACTAGTTTCAAGAAAAGGGCAAAGGGAAGAAGGGGAACTTCAAGAAGAACGACAAGCAAGTTGCTGCTCAAGTGAAGAAGCCCAAGTCTGATCCTAAGCCTGAGACTAATTGCTTCTACTGCAAAGGGACTGGTCACTGGAAGCAGAACTACCCCAAGTGATTGGCGGATACAAAGGATGGCAAAGTGATCATAAGTATATTTGATATACATGTTATTGATGTGTACTTTACTAGTGTTTATAGCAACCCCTCAATATTTGATACTAGTTCAGTTGCTAAGATTAGTAACTCGAAACGGGAGTTGCAGAATAAACAAAGACTAGTTAAGGGTGAAGTAACAATGTGTGTTGGAAGTGGTTCCAAAATTGATATGATCATCATCGCACACTCCCTATACTTTCGGGATTAGTGTTGAACCTAAATAAGTGTTATTTGGTGTTCGCGTTGAGCATGAATATGATTTGATCATGTTTATTGTAATACGGTTATTCATTTAAGTAAGAGAATAAATTGTTGTTCTGCTTACATGAATAAAACCTTATATGGTTACACACCCAATGAAAATAGTTCGTGGGATCTCGATCATAGTGATGCAAATAAACATAATATTGAAACCAAAAGATGCAAAGTTAATAATGATAGTGCAAACTTATTTGTGGCACTGCCGTTTAGGTCATATTGGTGTAAAGCGCATGAAGAAACTCCATGCTGATGGGCTTTTGGAATCACTTGATTATGAATCAGTTGATGCTTGCGAACCATGCCTCATGGGCAAGATGACTAAAACTCTGTTCTTCGGAACAATGGAGCGAGCAACAGATTTGTTGGAAATCATACATACTGATGTATGTGGTCCGATGAATATTGAGGCTCGCGACAGGTATCATTATTTTCTGTTCTTCACAGATAATTTGAGCAGATGTGAGTATATCTACTTGATGAAACATAAGTCTGAAACATTTGAAAAGTTCAAAGAATTTCAGAGTGAAGTGGAAAATCATCGTAACAAGAAAATAAAGTTTCTACGATCTGATCATGGAGAAGAGTATTTGAATTATGAGTTTGGTCTTCAGTTAAAACAATGTGAAATAGTTTCACTACTCACGCCACCTGGAACACCATAGTGTAATGGTGTGTTCGAACATCGTAATCGTACTTTATTTGATATGGCACGATCTATGATGTCTCTTACAGATTTACCGCTATTGTTTTGGGGTTATGCATTAGAGACAGCTACATTCACGTTAAATAGGGCACCATCTAAATCCGTTTGAGATGACACCGTATGAACTATGGTTTAGCAAGAAACCTAAGCTGTCGTTTCTTAAAGTTTGAGGTTGCAATGCTTATGTGAAAAAGTTTCAACCTGATAAGCTCAAACCCAAATCGGAGAAGTGCGTCTTCATAGGATACCCAAAAAGAAAATGTTGGGTATACCTTCTATCACAGATCCGAAGGCAAGATATTCGTTGCTTTGAATGGATCCTTTCTAGAGAAGAAATTTCTCTCGAAAGAAGTGAGTGGGAGGAAAGTAGAACTTGATGAGGTAACTGTACCTGCTCCCTTATTGGAAAGTAGTTCATCACAGAAATCTGTTCTTGTGACTACTACACCAATTAGTAAGGAAGCTAATGATGATGATCATGTAACTTCAGATCAAGTCACTACCAAATCTCGTAGGTAAACCAGAGTGAGATCCGCACCAGAGTGGTACGGTAATCCTGTTCTGGAAGTCATGTTACTAGACCATGACGAACTTGCGAACTATGAGGAAGCGGTGATGAGCCCAGATTCCGCGAAATGGTTTGAGGCCATGAAATCTGAGATATGATCCATGTATGAGAACAAAGTATGGACTTTGATGGATTTGCCCGATGATCGGCAAGCCATAGAAAATAAATGGATCTTCAAGAGGAAGACAGACGTTGATAGTAGTGTTACTATCTACAAAGCTAGACTTGTCGAAAAAGGTTTTTGATAAAGTTCAAGGTGTTGACTACGATGAAATTTTCTCACTCGTAGCGATGCTTAAGTCTGTCCAAATCATGTTAGCAATTGCCGCATTTTTTATGAAATCTGGCAAATGGATAAACAAAACTACATTCCTTAATGGATTTAAAGAAGAGTTGTATATGATGCAACCAGAAGGTTTTGTCAATCCTAAAGCTGCTAAACAAAATATGCAAGCTCCAGCGATCCATCTATGGACTGGTGCAAGCATCTCGGAGTTGGAATATACGCTTTGATAAGTTGATCAAAGCATATAGTTTTATACAGACTTGCGGTGAAGCCTGTATTTACAAGAAAGTGAGTGGGAGCACTACAGCATTTCTGATAAGTATATGTGTATGACATATTGTTGATCGGAAATAATGTAGAATTATTCTGCAAAGCATAAAGGAGTGTTTGAAAGGATTTTTTCAAAGAAAGGCCTCGGTGAAGCTGCTTACATATTGAGCATCAAGATCTATAGAGATAGATCAAGACGCTTGATAAGTTTCTTCAATGAGTACATACCTTGACAAGATTTTGAAGTAGTTCAAAATGGAACAGTCAAAGAAAAGAGTTCTTGGCTGTGTTACAAGGTGTGAAATTGAGTAAGACTCAAAGCCCGACCATGGCATAAGATAGAAAGAGAATGGAAATCATTCCCTATGCCTCAGCCATAGGTTCTATAAAGAATGCCATGCTGTGTACCAGATCTATTGTATACCCTACACTGATTTTGGCAAGGGAGTACAATAGTGATCTAGGAGTAGATCACTGGACAGCGGTCGAAATTATCCTTAGTGGAATAAGGATATATTTATCGATTATGGACATGACAAAAAGGTTCGTCGTAAAGGGTTACGTCGATGCAAATTTTGACACTGATCTAGATGACTCTAAGTCTCAATCTGGATACATATTGAAAGTGGGAGCAATTAGCTATAGTAGCTCCGTGCAGAGCATTATTGACATAGAAATTTGCAAAATACATACGGATCTGAATATAGCAGACCCGTTGACTAAACTTCTCTCACAGGCAAAACATGATCACACCTTAGTACTCTTTGGGTGTTAATCATATAGCGATGTGAACTAGATTATTGACTCTAGTAAACCCTTTGAGTGTTGGTCACATAATGATGTGAACTATTGGTGCTAAATCACATGGCAATGTGAACTAGATTATTGACTCTAGTGCAAGTGGGAGACTGAAGGAAATATGCCCTAGAGGCAATAATAATGTTATTATTTTATTTCCTTATATCATGATAAATGTTTATTATTCATGCTAGAATTGTATTATCCGGAAACATAATACTTGTGTGAATACATAGACAAACCAAACGTCACTAGTATGCCTCTACTTGACTAGCTCGTTAATCGAAGATGGTTATGTTTCCTAACCATAGACATGTGTTGTCATTTGATTAATGGGATCACATCATTAGGAAAATGATATGATTGACATGACCCATTCCATTAGCTTAGCACCCGATCGTTTAGTATGTTGCTATTGCTTTCTTCATGACTTATACATGTTCCTATGACTATGAGATTATGCAACTCCCGTTTGCCGGAGGAACACTTTGTGTGCTACCAAACGTCACAACGTAACTGGGTGATTATAAAGGAGCTCTACAGGTGTCTCCAAAGGTACATGTTGGGTTGGCGTATTTCGAGATTAGGATTTGTCACTCCGATTGTCGGAGAGGTATCTCTAGGCCCTCTTGGTAATGCACATCACATAAGCCTTGCAAGCATTACAACTAATGAGTTAGTTGCAAGATGATCTATTACGAAACGAGTAAAGAGACTTGCCGATAACGAGATTGAACTAGGTATTGAGATACCGACGATCGAATCTCGGGCAAGTAACATACCGATGACAAAGGGAACAACGTATGTTGTTATGCGGTCTGACTGATAAAGATCTTCGTAGAATATGTGGGAGCCAATATGAGCATCCAGGTTCCGCTATTGGTTATTGATCGGAGACGTGTCTCGGTCATGTCTACATTGTTCTCGAACCCGTAGGGTCCGCACGCTTAAGGTTTTGATGACACTTATATTATGAGTTTATGCATTTTGATGTACCGAAGTTTGTTCGGAGTCCCGGATGTGATCACGGACATGACGAGGAGTCTCGAAATGGTCGAGACATAAAGATTGATATATTGGAAGCCTATATTTGGATATCGGAAGTGTTCCGAGTGAAATCGGGATTTTACCGGAGTACCGGGAGGTTACCGGAACCCCCGGGAGGTATATGGGCCTTAGTGGGCTTTAGTGGAAGAGAGGAGAGGTGGCCAGGGCTGGGCCGCCCCCCCCCCTAGTCCGAATAGGACAAGGAGAGGGGGGCGGCGCCCCCTTCCTTCTCTCTCTCCTCTTTCCCCCTCCCGAATCCTATTCCAACTAGGAAAGGGGGGAATCCTACTCCCGGTGGGAGTAGGACTCCTCCTGGCGCGCCCTCCTCCTGGCCGGCCGCACCTCCCCCTGCTCCTTTATATACGGGGGCAGGGGGCACCCCTAGACACACAAGTTGATCCACGTGATCATATTCTTAGCCGTGTGCGGTGCTCCCTTCCACCATAATCCTCGATAATATTGTAGCAGTGCTTAGGCGAAGCCCTGCGATGGTAGTACATCAAGATCGTCAGCACGGCGTCGTGCTGACGGAACTCTTCCCCGACACTTTGCTGGATCGGAGTTCGGGGATCGTCATCGAGCTGAACGTGTGCTAGAACTCGGAGGTGCCGTAGTTTCGGTGCTTGATCGGTCGGTCCATGAAGACGTACGACTACATCAACCGTGTTATGCTAACGCTTCCGCTGTCGATCTACAAGGGTACGTAGATCACACTCTCCCCTCTCGTTGCTATGCATCACCATGATCTTGCATGTGCGTAGGAATTTTTTTGAAATTACTATGTTCCCCAACAGTTTTTATATTTTAAGATTACAAAAACCTATATCTACTATCTATACTACACTTGTATCACCATCTCTTTGCCGAACTAGCGCACCTATACAATTTTCCATTGTATTGGGTGTGTTGGGGACACAAGAGATTTCTTTATTTGATTGCAAGGTTGTTTGAGAGAGACCATCTTCATCCTACGTCTCCCACGAATTGATAAACCTTAGGTCATCCACTTGAGAGAAAACTGCTACTGTCCTACAAAACTCTACTGAAAGCACAAGTGCTCCATGGGTGATTTTGGTAATTAATGTCAACATATCTCTTGTTGGACTAATGCTTTCATATAGTATGTTTCAGATAAGTTCAACAATGGAGTGGCATGGACTAGAGGATGTGGAACCCCTTCGAGACGATAAGGACAAAGGATTGGCTCAAGCTCAAAGCTCAGGACTCTACATTTTTCATTTTAGTGATCCAAGATCACATTGAGTCCATAGGAAAGCCAATACTATTAAGAGGGGATGAGGTGTTGCTTAATGGCTTGCTTTCTCAAAATGCTTAGTGATATGCTCCAAAGCCCTCAACCACTTTCTCACACCCACATATGTCCCAAAGCAAAATTCAAACTCGGCCCCATCGAAACTTTCTATCCGGGGCCACCGAGTTCTCTTGACATAGCCACTGCCAGAAACCCTAATCAATTCGGTCTCACTGATGGGATCTCAGTCTTACCGAGATGGGCTTGCAAACTCTCTGTTGCCTATTGCATTAATTTTCGTCTCACCAAAATATGAAATCGGTCCCACCGAGTTTGCTTGGCCAACTCTCTGTTTATCTTATTACCAAAATCGGTCCCACCGAGTTTGTGTAATCGGTCCAATCGAGATAAGGCTTTACCCTAACCCTAGCACATCGGTCCCACCGAGTTGATCATGCCGGTCCCACCGAAATGCCTAACAGTCACATTATGAACCAAATCAGTCTGATCGAGTTTTACAATTCGGTCCCACCGAGTTTGGTGATTTGCGTGTAACGGTTAGATTTTGTGTGGAGGCTATATATACCCCTCCACCCACTCTTCATTTGTTGAGAGAGCCATCAGAACATGCCTACACTTCCAACATTAATTTTCTGAGAGAGAACCACCTACACTTGTGTTAAGGTCAACATATTCCATTCCAACCACATAAATCTTGATCTCTAGCCTTTCCCAAGTTGCTTTCCACTCAAATCATCTTTCTACCAAATCCAATCCTCTGAGAGAGAGTTGAGTGCCGGGGAGACTATCATTTGAAGCACAAGATCAAGGAGTTCATCATCAACACACCGTCTATTACCTTTTGGAGAGTAGTGTCTCCTAGATTGGTTAGGTGTAACTTGGGAGCCTCCGTCAAGATTGTGGAGTTGAACCAAGGAGTTTGTGCGGGCAAGGAGATCGCCTACTTCGTGAAAATCTACCCTAGTGAGGCAAGTCCTTCGTGGGCGATGGCCATGGTGGGATAGACAAGGTTGATTCTTCGTGGACCCTTCATGGGTGGAGCCCTCCGTGGACTCGCGCGACTGTTACCCTTCATGGGTTGAAGTCTCCATCAACGTGGATGTACGATAGCACCACCTATCGGAACCACGCCAAAAATCTCTGTGTCTCTAATTGTGTTTGCACACTCAAATCCCATCCCTTTACATTGTTGCAACTTGCATGATTTACTTTCCGCAGCTCATATACTCTTATCATGCTTGCTTGATATGTATTGTGAATGTTTGAACTTGTGCTAAAACTCCACTTCAACTCAAAGAACTTAAAAACTGCAACTTTTCTTGCTAAGATTGTATTCACCCCCCCTATAGACACCTCTTCTCAATCCTTTCATCTACGCTTGGAGGCTTAACACGAGTCTACAAGAATAAGTTGTGTAGTAGACATCACCACCTGGAACACTTTCCCTGCTGCCGCAAGCTTCTGTTCTTCCGCGATCCCATCTATAGCACTTTTTCGGTACTATGCTTGAGGGGGAATCGATCACGAAGGGCTTCTACATCATCCTTGTTGACTTTCGATGATGCGCGAGTGGTTCACCACAGACCTACTGTAACACCCTCGATGTGACTATAGCTCCCACGTGTCGAGGCACGACTTAGAGACATAATCGCATTGAAGGCATATGTCGCAAGTTAGGCAATCTTCACAAACATCCCATGTAATGTAAATAATAAAGGGGAGAACATAGTTGGCTTACACTCGCCACGTCACATCAAAGTACATAAATAACATTACATCATCCAAAACACTCATGGCCCGACTACGGCGCCAAAATAGAAGAAAACCCAACATGCGACAACGGTCCCAATCACCCCCAACTGGGAACCACTACTGATCATCGGGAAAGGAAACATAGTATCGTTGAGAGTCTTCGTCGAACTCCCACTTGAGCTCGTACTCGTCACCTGGAGCGGAATCACCTGGACCTGCATCTGGAGTTATAGTATCTGTGAGCCACAGGGACTCAGCAATCTCGCACCCTCATGGTCAAGACTATTTAAGCTTATAGGAAGGGTAAGGCAAATATATGTGGAGCTGCAGCAAGCGACTAGCATATATGGTGGCTAACTTATACGCAAAAGAGAGCGAGAAGAGGAGACAAAGCGCGAGCGAGAGTCTAAAGGAACAACCTGCGCAAGCATAATTCCAACATCGTGTCCACTTCCCGGACTCCGCCGAGAAGAGGCCATCACGGTAACCCACTCAGTTGATTCATTTTAATTTAATTAAGGTTCAAGTTATCTACAATCGGACATTAACAAATTCCCATCTGCCCATAACCGCGGGCACGGCTTTCGAAAGTTCAAACCCTGCAGGGGAGTCCCAACTTAGCCCATGACAAGCTCTCACGGTCAACGAAGGAATAGACCTCCTCCCAAGATGTTCCGATCAGACTCGGTATCTCGGTAACTCAAGACACTTCGACAGGTTAAAACAAGACCAGCAACACCGCCCGAATGTGCCGACAAATCCCGATAGGAGCTGCACATATCTCTTTCTCAGGGCACACTCAGATGAGACATCCTATGAGTAAAACCAACCCTCAAGTTGCCCCGAGGTGGCCCCGCAGTCTACTCGGTCGGACCAACACTCAGAGGAGCACTGGCCCGGGGGGG
>NC_041386.1:190030520-190032755 GCF_002162155.2 Triticum dicoccoides | reverse complement strand
CCTTGGGCTCCGGTAACCCAAGGGAAAAAGAGGCTAGGTGGCGAAAGGTAAAACCAATGTTGGGCATTGCTGGAAAAGCTTTTATCAAGGCGAACTATCAAGGGGTTCCCATTATAACCCAACCGCGTAAGGAACGCAAAATCCGGGAACATAGCACCGATATGACGGAAACTAGGGCGACAAGAGTGGAACAAAACACTAGGCGAGAGGCCGAGCCTTCCACCCTTTACCAATTATATAGATGCATTAAGATAACATAGCAATATAATGATATCCCAACAAGTAATTAAATGTTCCAACAAGGAACGGCTCCAATCTTCACCTGCAACTAGCAACGCTATAAGAGGGGCTGAGCAAAGCGGTAACATAGCCAATCAACAGTTTGCTAGGACATGGTGGGTTAGAGGTTCAACAAGGCAATTGGGGGGCTGACAAGCAAAATGTAGGCATCGTAGCGTTGGCAAGCAAAAGAGCGAGCAAACTAGCATAGCAAAGATAGTAGCGATTTCGAGGGTATGATCATCTTGCCTGCACAGTTGTCAGAGGTGACTGGATCCTCAAGAGCAAACTCAACGGGCTCCCCGTTAGCGAACTCGTCTCCCGGCTCTATCCAAACAAGACAAACAAGAAACAAGGATACAATCAACCACGTGCAAGGATCAAGCGATACGATGCAATGATGATATGCTATGCGGGATGCGATGCGGGATGCAAAATGCAAGATATGACAGGAAATGCATGAACCTGGCCTCAACTTGGAATTCCAAGGGTGCCACTGGAAAGATGAGATGAAATTGCTTGAAAACGATATAAAGAACGCCGGAATCGGAGTTACGGTTTGGAAATGGCAAGCGTTTCAAAAATGACACCGGTCTGCGTTTACAGCAAGTAGGCATCTAAATGCAATGAGATGAACATGCTACAACACCCAAACATGACAACAAAATGCATGGCAGGGATGTACACAAGATGCTTAACAAAAGTCTAGCACTGAGCTACGGCCAATTCATCCATTATGAGGTTCAAACAAGCATGTCAAAAACGCAAATGCAAAACAGATTTCAGACTTAGTGAAATTAACACTTGTCTGAAATTTCAGATCACGAAGCCCTCTTCGGAGCAGCAAAACAACATGATACATGACCTGATTAAGACAAGTAAGAACATGGCATGAAGCTACTCAACAAGCTTAACAAAAGACCCAAAGTGACCTGGGGCCAAAAGGGTTCACAAAATATACTAACGGGCACACGAACATAGCTAAAACACAATCAGTTTTCAGACTTAGTGAAAACTGGGACATGCTAAAACATAACTCACGAAGGCATGTAAACGAGCTCGATGCACTCACTATGGTGCAAGTCATGGCAAGGCAAGAATACACCCATTAAGAAGGCACAAAATTCTAGCTAGACATGGCAAGAACAATGGCATAGCATGCACGGATCAACTACAATAGCATCGGCAAAATCGCAAACGAGTTGACGATCTGCCCAGATTCACCACGAAGCAAAAGTAGAGCCCGATTAACTCAAGCTAGAGTGCTCCATAATTGCAAACAAAAACATGGATGGATAGAGAATAACATGATTAACAAAACTCCTTTACTGATCATCCTCAAAAGAGGCACGGATCACTAGGAAACAAGCTGAACATATGGCATCATGAACCAAATAATCCCAGACTTAGTGAAAACTACTAAGTCCCTGAAAACAGATTTACCAGGTGCCTCACTTTGCAAGCTTGCACAAGTCACCACACACATCCTAAAAATGCATGGGTTGCACCTCTGGAAAGATAACAAAATGCTTAACAAAACATATGAAGGACTCACAGGCATATCATGCACACAACAATCATGGCAAAAATGACAAAAGTCTAAGATGAACTAGCAGATCTGACAATTAACTCACGAAGCCTCCTTCTAACAGCATTTAGGGCATCAAGATGAGCTAAAATGAAAATGATGCAATGGAATGAAATGATGTACTCGTCGAGGCAAACATTTTGATATACTATATGTCCAAATCGGAGCTACGGATGCAAAGTTATGGCAGGTCAAAGTATGCACAAAATTATAAGGGAGAGGGGAAAAGGTCAACCAAGATCTAGGGTTCCTCGCGGGCGCGCGAACCGAGGCGAGATCCGAGCTCGCCGGAGAAGACCTGTTCGCCGGAGATGGTGGCCGCCGAGGGGTGGAGAAGCCGGGGCGGCTCCGGCCGGCGTGGATGCGGC
>NC_041386.1:190013931-190030143 GCF_002162155.2 Triticum dicoccoides | reverse complement strand
GTGGCGGGAGGAGAGTGGCTGAGGCAGCGGCGGACGGACACGTCCGGCTCGCGCGGACGTTGTCCGGCGGCGGCGGAGAGGTTTTTTTTAGGGTTTCGTGGGGGAGGAGATCCGAAAATGGAGGGGGTGTATTTATAGGCATAAGTGGAGCTAGGAGAGTCCAAATGAGGTTCGGTTTTCGACCACGCGATCGTGATTGAATGCTCTAGATGATGGAGCAGAGTTTGGTGGGTTTTGGGCCAAATTGGAGGGGTGTTGGGCTGCAACACACACGAGGCCTTTTCGGTCCCTCGGTTAACCGTTGGAGTATCAAACGAAGTCCAAATGATACGAAACTTGACAGGCGGTCTACCGGTAGTAAACTAAGGCCGCATGACAAGTCTTGGTCCAATCCGGAAATGTTTAAACCCCACACGCGAAAGAAAGCTAGAAATGACCACCGGAGGAGAACGAAGCGCCGGAATGCAAAACGGACAACGGGGAAAATGCTCGAATGCATGAGATGAACACATATGCAAATGCAATGCACATGATGACATGATATGAGATGCATGACAAAGAAAATAACACACGGAGACAAAGACTTGAACCCGAGAAATAAATATAACTTAACGCCAGAAACGGCAAGAGTTGGAGTACAAATTGGGAAAGTTATATCCGGGGCGTTACACCTACGAGTCCATAGCTAGCAGCTAGATGACTTCTTCTCTCTCTTTGATCTTCAATAAAATGCTCTCCATGATCTCCATGGTGTTCTATTCGATGTAATTGTTTTGCGATGTGTTTGTTGGGATCTGATGAATTGTGGGTTTATGATTGGGAATATTCATTGAAAGTAATGGAGTCTTTGCTAAACTTTATTCCGCATGATTGTTATAGCTTTGTATTTCTCTCCGATCTATCTGTTTGGTTTGGCCTCAATGGGAGAGGTGCTTTGTGATGGGTCCAATCTTGCGGTGTCCTCACCTTGTGACAGAAGGGGTAGAGAGGCACATATTGTATTGTTGCCATTAAGGGTAAAATGATGGGGTTTAATCATATCGTTTGTGTTTACTTGGTCTACATCATGTCATATTGCTTAAAGTGTTACCCTATTTGTTATGAACTTAATACCATAGGTGCATGCTAGATAGTAGTCGATTGGTGGAGTAATAGTAGTAGATGCAGAATCATTTCAGTCTACTTGTCATGGACATGATGCCTATATACATGATCATTGCCATGAATATCATCATAACTATGTGTTTTGTTATCGATTACCCAACAGTACTTTGTCTACCCACCGTATGGTATGTTTAGAGAGAGAAGCCTTAGTGAAAACTATGGCCCTCAGGTCTAATTTAGTCATATTATTAAAACCAAAAATATCTTGCTGCAATTTATTTACTTTACTTTAACCTTTTATTTTATCTATCTACCACTATAAGATTTAATCGCTGCAAGTAACGAGCTCAAGGGGATTGACAACCCTCTTGCCCGTGTTTGGTGCAAGTATTTGTTCTTGTGTCTGTAGGTACTGTTGACGGGTGTTTGCGTGGTTCTCATATTGGTTCGATAACCTTGGTTTTAACCGAGGGAAATGCTTCTCCACTACTATATTGCTTCACCCTTCCTGTTCGGGGAAAATCCCAATGCAACTCACAAGTAGCACGACGCTATAAATTCCCTAAAATCCAGAAACCCCCTAGAATGAGACCAAATCTATTTTATTGCCACCGCAAGCCTCTGTTCTTCAGCAGCCCGATTTGGAAGCCTCCGCCGCTACTCCGTCGAAGGGGGAATCGATCATGGAAGCCATCTTCATCAACCTTGTTGGTTAACGTAGCATGTAATTTCAAAAAATTCCTATGCTCGCGCAAGATCTATCTAGGAGATGCATAGCAACAAGAAGGGGAGAGTGTGTCCATGTACCGTCGTAGACCGAAAGTGGAAGTGTTTGCTTAACGCGGTTGATATAGTCGAACGTCTTCTCGATCCGACCGATCAAGTACCGAACGTACGACACCTCCGAGTTCTGCACACGTTCAACACGATGACGTCCCTCGAGCTCTTGATCCAGCAGAGTGTCGAGGAAGTAGACGAGTTCCATCAGCACGACGGCGTGGTAATGGTGATGGTGATATGATCCGCGCAGGGCTTTGCCTAAGCACCGTGAGAATATGACCGGAGGCGTAAACTATGGAAGGGGGCGCCACACACGGCTTGGAGCAATTGATGTGTGTTCTAGGCACCCCCTCCCCATGTATATAAATGAGGGAGGGGGAGGAGGCCGGCCCTAGGCGTGCCCCAATTAGGAGGAATCCTACTTGGGCTCCTAGTAGGATTCGGCCCCCCTTTTCCTTTTACCGGAGGGGAAAAGGGGAAAGAGATAGAGAGGGGGGAGAAGGAAAGGGGGGCGCCGCCCCCTCTCCTAGTCCTATTCGGCCTCCTTCCCTGTGGGGGGGGGGCGTGCCACCCCTTTGTGGGCTGGTGTGCCTCCCTCCTATGGCCCATATCTTCCCCCTGGGGGTTCCGGTACTACGATATGTACCCGATACATTCGGAAACACTTCTGGTGTCTGAATATTATCATTCAATATATCAATCTTTACCTATCGACCATTTCGAGACTCCTCGTCATGTCCATGATCTCATCCGGGACTCTGAACAACATTCGGTCACCAAATCACATAACTCATATAATACAAATCGTCATCGAATGTTAAGGGTGCGGACCCTGCGGGTTCGAGAACTATGTAGACATGACCGAGACACCTCTCCGGTCAATAACCAATCGCGGAACCTGGATGCTCATATTGGTTCCCACATATTCTACGAAGATCTTTATTGGTCAAACCGTAATGACAACATACGTCATTCCCTTTGTCATCAGTATGTTACTTGCCCGAGATTCAATCATCGGTGTCTTCATACCTAGTTCAATATCGTTACCGGCAAGTCTCTTTACTCATTCCGTAATGCATCATCCTGCAACTAACTCATTAGTCACATTGCTTGCAAGGCTTATCACGATGTGCATTAATGAGAGGGCCCAAAGATACCTCTCCAATACTTGGAGTGACAAATCCTAATCTCGATCTATGCCAACCCAACAAACACCTTTGGAGATACCTGTAGAGCATCTTTATAATCAACCAGTTATGTTGTGATGTTTGATAGCACACAAGGTATTCCTCCGGTATCCGAGAGTTGCATAATCTCATAGTCAAAGGAATATGTATAAGTCATGAAGAAAGCAATAGCAATAAAACTTAATGATCATTATGCCAGGCTAACAGATGGGTCTTGTCCATCACATCATTCTCCTAATGATGTTACCCTATTTATCAAATGACAACTCATGTCTATGGTTAGGAAACTTAACCATCTTTGATTAATGAGCTAGTCCAGTAGAGGCTTACTAGGGACACTGTGTTTTGTCTATGTATCCGCACATGTATCAAGTTTTCGGTTAATACAATTCTAGCATGAATAATAAACATTTATCATGATATAAGGAAATATAAATAACAACTTTATTATTGCCTTTAGGGCATATTTCCTTCAGTCTCCCACTTGCACTAGAGGCAATAATCTAGTTCACATCGCCATGTGATTTAACACCAATAGTTCACATCACCATGTGATTAAAACCCATAGTTCACATTACCATGTGACCAAAACCCAAAGTGTTTACTAGAGTTAGTAATCTAGTTTCACATCGCCATGTGATTAACACCCAAAGAGTACTAACATGTGATCATGTTTTGCTTGTGAGAGAGGTTTAGTCAACGTGTCTGCCACATTCAGATCCGTATGTATTTTGCAAATTTCTATGTCTACAATGCTGTGCACGAAGCTACTCTAGCTAAATGCTCCCTCTTTCAATACGTATCCAGATCGAGACTCAGAGTCATCCAAATCGGTGTCAAAGCTTGCATCAACGTAACTCTTTACGACGAACTCTTTATCACCTCCATAACCGAGAAATATTTCCTTAGTCCTCTAAGGATAATTTTGACCATTGTCTAATGATCTACTCCTATATCACTACTATACTCCCTTTCCAAACTCATGGCAAGGTATACAATAGGTCTGGTACATAACACATGGCATACTTTATAGATCCTATGGTTGAGGCATAGGGAATGACTTACATTCTCTCTCTATCTTCTGTCGTGGTCGGGCTTTGAGTCTTACTCAACTTCACACCTTGCAACACAGGCAAGAACCCTTTCTTTGACTGGTCCATTTTGAACTTCTTCAAAATCTTGTCAAGGCATGTGCTTTGTGAAAGTCCTATTAAGCGTCTCGATCTATCCCTATAGATCTTGATGCCCAATATATAACTAGCTTCACCGAGGTCTTTCATTGAAAAATAAATCTTATTCAAGTATCCTATGCTATCCAGAAATTATATATCATTTCCAATCAATAATATGCCATCCACATATAATATCAGAAATGCTATAGAGCTCCCACTCACTTTCTTGTAAATACAAGCTTCACCATAAGTCTGAATAAAACCATATGCTTTGATCATCGTATCAAAGCGTACATTCCAACTCCGAGATGATTGCACCAGTCCACAGATGGATCGCTGAAGTTTGCACACTTTGTTAGCACCTTTAGGATCGATAAAACCTTCTGGTTGCATCATACACAACTCTTCTTTAAGAAACACACCAAGGAATGCAGTTTTGACTTCCATTTTCCAGATTTCATAAAATGTGGCAATTGCTAACATGATTCGGACAGACTTAAGCATCACTATGAGTGAGAAAAACTCATCGTAGTCAACACCTTGAACTTGTTGAGAATCTTTTGCGACAAGTCGAGCTTTGTAGATAGTAACACTACTATCAGCGTTCGTCTTCCTCTTGAAGATCCATTTATTCTCAATGGCTTGCCGATCATCGGGCAAGTCCACCAAAGTCCACACTTTGTTCTCATACATGGATCATATCTCAGATTTCATGGCCTCAAGCCATTTATCGGAATCTGGGCTCATCATCGCTTCCTCATAGTTTGTAGGTTCGTCATGGTCTAGTAACATGACTTCCAGAACATGATTACCGTACCAATCTGGTGCAGATCGTGCTCTGATTGACCTACGAGGTTTGGTAGTAACTTGATCTGAAGTTTCATGATCATTATCATTAGCTTCCTCTCTAGTTGGTGTAGGCATCACATGAACGGTTTTCTGTGATGAGCTACTATCCAATTCGAGAGAAGGTACAATTACCTCATCAAGTTCTACTTTCCTCCCAATCACTTCTTTCGAGAGAAACTCCTTCTCTAGAATAGATCCATTCTTAGCAACAAATATCTTGCCCTCGGATCTGTGATAGAAGGTGTACCCAACAGTTTCTTTTTGGGTATCCTATGAAGATGCACTTCTTCGATTTGGGTTCAAGCTTATCAGGATGAATCTTTTTCACATAAGCAAACCCCAAACTTTAAGAAATTACAACTTAGGTTTCTTGCCAAACTACAATTCTAACGGTCTCATCTCAATGGGTTTAGACGGTGCCCTATTTAACGTGAATGCAGCTATCTCTAATGCATAACCCCAAAACGATAGTGGTAAATCGGTGAGAGACATCATAGATCACACCATATCTAATAAAGTACGGTTACGACGTTCGGACACACCATTACGCTATGGTGTTCCAGGTGTCGTGAGTTGTGAAACTATTCCACATTGTTTTAAGTGAAGGCCAAACTCGTAACTCAAATATGTGCCTCCGCAGTCAGATTGTAGAAACTTTATTTTCTTGTTACGATGATTCTCTACTTCACTCTGAAATTCTTTGAATTTTTCAAATGTTTCAGACTTGTGTTTCATTAAGTAGATATACCCATATCTTCTCAAATCATCTGTGAAGGTTAGAAAATAACGATACCCGCCGCAAGCCTCAACACTCATTGGACCACATACATCGGTATGTATTATTTCCAATAAGTCAGTGGTTCGCTCCATTGTTCTGGAGAATAGAGTTTTAGTCATCTTGCCCATGAGGCATGGTTCGCAAGCATCAAATGATTCATAATCAAGTGATTCCGAAATTCCATCCGCATGGAGTTTCTTCATGTGCTTTACACCAATATGACCTAAACATCAGTGGCACAAATATGTTGCATTATCATTATCAACTTTGCATCTTTTGGCATCAATATTATGAATATATGTATTACTACGATCGATATTCAATAAACCATTTATATTGAGTGTATGACCATAGAAGGTTTTATTCATGTAAACAGAACAACAATTATTCTCCGACTTAAATGAATAACTATATCACAATAAACATGATCCAATCATATTCATGCTCAACACAAACACCAAATAACATTTATTTAGGTCCAACACTAATCTTGAAGGTAGAGGGAGTGTGCGATGGTGATCTTATCAACCTTGGAATCACTTCCAATACACATCGTGACCTCGCCCTTAACTAGTCTCTGTTCATTTTGCAACTCATGTTTTTAATTACCAATCTTAGCAACTGAACCGGTATCAAATACCCTGGGGTTACTATGAACACTAGTAAAGTACACATCAATAACATGTATATCATATATACCTTTGTTCACTTTTGCCATCCTTCTTATCCGCCAAGTATTTGGGGTAGTTCCGCTTCAAGTGACCATTCCCTTTGCAGTAGAAGCACTCAGTTTCAAGTTTGGGTCTAGCTTTGGGCTTCTTCACGGGAGTGGCAACTTGCTTGTCATTCTTCTTGAAGTTCCCTTTCTTTCCCTTGCCCTTTTTCTTGAAACTAGTGGTCATGTTAACCATCAACACTTGATGCTATTTCCTGATTTCTACCTTCGTTGATTTCAGCATCGCGAAGAGCTTGGGAATCATTTTCGTCATACCTTGCATATTATAGTTCATCACAAAGTTCTAGTAACTTGGTGATAGTGACTAGAGAACTTTGTGAAAGGATCGAGAAGAGGTGTATAGAGGGGGGTGAATAGACTCTTAGTAAGAAAAGTTCCAGTTTTCAAATTCTTTGAGTTGAGGTGGAGTTTTAGCACAAGTTCAAACATTCACAATACATATCAAGCAAGCATGGCAAGAGTATATGAGCAGCGAAAAGTAACTCATGCAAGTTGAAAGAATGTAAATGGATGGGATTGGAGTGTGGAAACGCAATTGGAGACACAGAGATTTTTGGCGTGGTTCCGATAGGTGGTGCTATCATACATCCACGTTGATGGAGACTTCAACCCACGAAGGGTAACGGTTGCGCGAGTCCACGGAGGGATCCACCCGCGAAGGGTCCACGAAGAAGCAACCTTTTCTATACCACCATGGTCATCGCCCAAGAAGGACTTGCCTCACTAGGGTAGATCTTCACGAAGTAGGCGATCTCCTTCCCCGTACAAACTCCTTGGTTCAACTCCACAATCTTGACGGAGGCTCCCAAGTGACACCTAACCAATCTAGGAGACACCACTCTCCAAAAGGTAATAGATGGTGTGTTGATGATGAACTCCTTGCTCTTGTGCTTCAAATGATAGACTCCCCAACACTCAGCTCTCTCTCATAGGATTGGATTTGGTAGAAAGATGATTTGAGTGGAAAGCAACTTGGGGAAGGCTAGAGATCAAGATTCATGTGGTCGGAATGGAATATCTTGACCTCAACACAAGTGTAGGTGGTTCTTTCTCAGAAAATGTGTGTTGGAAGTGTAGGCATATTCTGATGGATCTCTTCACGAATGAAGAGTGGGTGGAGGGGTATATATAGCCTCCACACAAAATATAACCGTTACACACAAATCACCAAACTCGGTGGGACCGAAGTATAAAACTCGGTCAGACCGATTTAGTTCATAATGTGACCGTTAAGAATTTCGGTGGGACCCACATGATCAACTCGGTCGGACTGATGTGCTAGGGTTAGGGTAAAGCCTCATCTCGGTTGGACCGATTACACAAACTCGATGGGACCAATTTTGCTAATAAGCTAAATAGAGAATTGGCCAAGTAAACTCGGTGGGGCCGATTTCATATTTTGGTGGGACCGAAATTAATGCAATAGGCAACAGAGAGTTTGCAAGCCCATCTCGGTGAGACCGAGATCCCATCGGTGAGACCGAATTAATTAGGGTTTCTGGCAGTGGCTATGTCAAGAGAACTCGGTGGCACCAAATAGGAAATTTCGGTAGAGCCGAGTTTGACTTTTGGTTTGGGACATATGTGGATTGAGAAAGTAGTTGAGGGCTGTGGAGCATATCACTAAGCACTTTGAGCAAGAAAGCCATTAAGCAACACCTCATCCCCTCTTAATAGTATTGGCTTTCCTATGGACTCAATGTGATCTTGGATCACTGAAATAGAAAAAGTAGAGTCCCGAGCTTTGAGCTTGATCCAATCCTTTGTCCTTATCATCTCGAAAGTGTTCCACATCCTCTAGTCCATGCCACTCCATTGTTCAACTTATCTGAAACATACTAGATGAAAGCATTAGTCCAACAAGAGATATGTTGACATTAATTACCAAAATCACCAAGGGAGCACTTGTGCTTTCAATCTCCCCCTTTTTGGTAATGGATGACAACATACATCAAAGCTTTAGATAAAGATACAGAGAATAACAAGTAAAGCTTTGGAAAGACATGAAACATGCATAGGCTCCCCCTATATGTATGCAATCATGTAAATATGGAATATAAGAGCATGTGAATGCATAGGCATGACAGAGTAAGCAATATGTTACATGTATCTTGGCTATATGCATCAGAGCAAAAGATGTGAAAATAGGAGATGTACCTACATGCTCATGAGTCCTTCTTGCAAACAATATGTACATCAGCAAGAAATCCTCATGCACATGAGTGTGATGCATATACTTACCTTGTGGTCTTGAGTTGGCTTAGGAAGGAATGAACCTGAGTAAACAAGGTTAGATAACACAGATACATTTACAAGCCAGAGCAACCAAAACAAACCACAAGAGTACCAAGACTGGGATGACATGTAGAGAGTGAGTACTGAGTACTCTATTTGATATAGACATGTCCCCAAAAGGTAAAGATATGCAATGAATTCAAGGATTTCCTTCCCTAGCAGTCTTTCTCCCCCTGAATCTTATACTGGATAATGGGAGAACATGGGGAAACAAAATCAGAGCGAAACAGATCATAAACGTAAACATACACATGTCTTTCCCCTCTTAAAGACATGTGACTTCTCTTCTCTTGAACACCAAGCATCTGGGGCCTTTGAAGTGAGTACCTATCTCTCCCTTTTTCCTTTTCTCTCCCTTTGAAGAGAATAAGCTTTGATGTGATCTCTCTCCTCCTTTGACTTCAATTTCCAAGAAGGGATCTTCTGGAGTGTGAGTCAAAATAGGTTTGGTCCTTGATTCACATACCAAAGCAGCATATAGATTGTGATGCTGGTAGAGGACAAGAATCATCGAGTGGAGCTGGAATAAAACTATAGGAACATATGGCAAATTGTCTTCTCTACGGTGAAATCGATGATACTGAGTTGTAGTCTTCGGTGGTACCGAACTGGTTCAGTGTGACCGAAAGCAACAGATTGGTATGACCGAGTTCAACACAGAGAGAACACTTGTCACCTCAGCTCACTAGGCAAGTAAGATCTCACAAAGATTTGCAAGGAATTAACTGAAAGATTTGCAATGAATTGGATGCAGGGAATGCAGAACAACACAGAGAAAAGAAAATCTAGATGAAGTTTGCAAATGAAAAAACTCAAGGAAACACTAGAGAACTTCATCTAGAATTGGGCGGTGACAAAGTCGCCTATGTTAGAGTATATTGACTGAGGAGTCAAGTGAGAACACTTGATCATAAGTCATACTCATCATTTAAGCTCAAAATGGGGTTACCATTTTTCGTTTAAGCATTTGATGTATTCTCATCTTGTTGAGTTGCTTTGACCTATGACTTGAGGTAAAGCTTCTCTAAGATGGAATGACATACCTTAGGTGGTGGTGTTGATCTTGATCATGTAGTTGAACTTGCGTGGGGTGCTCAAGGTTGATGTAGCGCAAGAATGGTTGGGAGCACCACTTGGATTTGAGTTCATCTACCTACATGAGTTAGCTTTGCAAGGAAGAGCACTTGTGTATCCAAAATGACAATCATGAAATTTGATACATAGAATTTGTCAAAGGATATGTTGAAAGATTTCATGCTTCCTCGTCATCAACCACCATTGTGTAGAGACTTGGTGATGTAGAGATTGCTCAAGATGTGAGTGAGTTGCAATCTCATAGATTTAGATTCATCCAAGTACCTACAAGGGTTAGATAGCATGCAAGGGTGCAAGTATATCCAGGACATATGAATATCATCATAAGAAGTATCAAGGATTAGTCATAGATTCATGCCTTGCATGTTTCCAAATGGAGTTCCTACTCCAAGTTCGAAGCATCAATGATGTTCAATTCGCCTCTCAAACGGCAAAAGACTTTCTCATCAAGCGGTTTGGTGAATATATCCGCCAATTGCTTATCGGTACGAACATGTTTAAGATCAGTGTCCCCTTTAGCAACATGATCTCGAACGAAATGATGACAAACTTCAATATGCTTAGTTCGAGAATGTTGCACGGGATTGTGAGCAATCTTAATAGCACTTTCATTGTCCAAAGCAAAGGAACATGTTTCACATTGATCCCATAATCTTTAAGAGTTTGGGTCATCCAAAGTAATTGAGCACAACATGAACCGGCGGCAATGTATTCTGCTTCGGCGGTGGATAAGGATACCGAGTTTTGTTTCTTGGAGAACCAAGATACAAGAGATCTACCAAGAAATTGACAAGTACCCGAAGTGGACTTTCTATCAACCTTGTCTCCGACATAGTCCGAGTCGGAATAGCCAACAAGATCAAAAGAAGACCTCTTAGGATAACAAAGGACAAAATTTGGTGTATGTATCAAGTATTCACTTTCCTTTTCACAGCCTTAAGATGACATTCTTTGGGGGCCGCTTGATAGCATGCACACATGCACACACTTAGCACAATATTGGGACGAGAGGCACATAGATATAACAATGAACCAATCATAGTGCGATAAACCTTTTGATCAACCGGTTTACCATCCTTAGTCAGATCAAGATGTCCACTAGTAGGCATGGGAGTTTCCATACCTTTGCTTTCTTGCATGTTGAACTTCTTGAATAAGTCCTTGGTGTACTTTGTTTGAGAAACAAAGGTGCCTTCCTTAGTTTGTTTGATTTGCAAACCAAGAAAGAACTTGAGTTCACTCATCATAGACATCTCAAACTTATCCGACATTAGCTTTCCGAACTTTTCACTAAAATGAGGGTTAGTCGAACCAAATATGATATCATCAACATAAATTTGGCACACAAACAATTCACCATTAACCCTTTTAGTAAAAAGAGTAGAACCTATCTTTCCAATCTCAAAGCCTTTTTTCAGTAAGGAACTTGGTCAAGCATTTGTACCACGCTCTATGAGCTTATTTAAGACCATAAAGAGCTTTGTGAAGTTTGTAAACATGATCGGGTTTCTTAGGATTGACAAAGCCAGGAGGTTGTTTGACATAAACTTCCTCCTCAATTTCACCATTTAGAAAAGCACTTTTAATGTCCATTTGGTATAAAGTGATATCATGGTGATTAGCATAGGCAAGCAAGATGCGGATGGACTCAAGTATAGCAACGGGGGCATATGTCTCACCTCCATACCTTCGACTTGAGTGCAGCCTTGGGCGACTAGACGAGCTTTGTTGCGGATGACTTGACCATCTTCATCTTGCTTGTTGCGAAACATCCATTTGGTACCAATGATGTTGTGGTTGTTGTCGGGCTTCTCGACCAATGTCCACACTTGATTTCCCTCAAAGTTGTGTAGCTCTTCATGCATGGCGTTTATCCAATCCGGATCTTCCAATGCTTCTTCAATCTTCATAGGTTCAATACTAGAGATGAATGAATAATGTTCACAAAAATTAGCCAGACGAGATTTAGAGCGAGTGATTCTCCCGGTTTGGATATCATTGTAGATTTGCTCGACGGAATGGTCTCTAGTGACTCTTGCTCGAACTTGTGAGAGCTTTTGTTTTGCTTGGGGTGGAACATCTTCTTCATCATCTTGTCCTTCTTCATTGTTGACGTTGTCATTTCCTTGTCATGGTGTAGAAGGAGGTTGATGAGGTTCATCTTGGTGTACTTCCTTGTTTTGTTCATCTTGGTGTGTCCCACTCATGGATGCTTCCATGTCGACTCTTGGTTCACCTTGTTGTGAGGTAGAAGCTTCCACTTGGACGGACAAGGTACTGTCCTTCACCTCCGTTGGACGGATCTTGCCAATAGATAAGTCTTGGATTGCTTCCAAAGGATCTTTATCCCCTACATCAATTGTCAATTGCTCTACTTGCAAGCCGTTAGATTCATCAAACTTCACATCTACCGTCTCTTCAACCTTTCGAGTCAAATGGTTGTAGACATGGTAAGTGTGAGAGTTTGACCATAACCAAGTAGGAAACCTTCGTGAGATTTAGGAGCAAATTTAGAACGACGATGCTTGTCAAGAATGTAACACTTTGAGCCAAATACTTGTCGGGGGTTGGGTGCGACATATGCCAAAGGATGGCTTATCATGGTGGGGGCGAGTAGAACGTCGCCGGTGCCTGGAAACGGGATAAGGCAAAGGCATGCACGCCGGCGAATCTTACCCAGCTTCGGGGCTCTCCGTGGAGATAATACCCCTACTGCTGCTTTGCGGGGTCTCCGCATGATCACTATGGCAAAGTGTGTACACGGTTGCTCCTTGAGCTGTTTCCTGGAGGTAGGAGAAGGCAAGGCTAGCTCTCTCCTTCCTATATGATTTGGTCTAGTGCTAATGGATTCCAACCCTCTGCATGGGTGCCCTGGGGGGTTTATATAGGCCTACCCCCAGGGGTACAATGGTAATCCGGCTAGACGCGGGCCCAGCCGTCAGTCTCTCTGGCCGCCATCTTATCCGCCGACTCCTGGGGCCCGCCGACTGGCTTGGTACGGAGCCGACATGCCGCGTCCGCCACGGGCGGGTCTTGCCGGCGGCAGATTACTGTGGTCGTGCTTCTAATGACGCGAGCTCGGTCATGGGGCCATGGCAACAGCTCCAACGTCTGCCGGGCGATCACTATTGCCACTCCCTGTCGTGTCTAGTTAATGGCGCGTGGGGCCCGTGGGAGGGGTCGGCCGACTCCTGGGTGCCGACTCCCAACTGGGCCGACTGGTGGCGCTCTCGCCGTCTTCCGTACGCCCGCTGACTGGTGGGACCCATCATCCCTGGGTCGTACCGGCAGGCCGTCGTGGGCACAGGACTCCGCCCACTGGGCTGACGTCAGGGCCGGCATGGCAACAGTGTCGCGCCGGGCGGAGATCTCCGCGGGTACGGCATACTATGGCCACGCCTGCCCTTGGAAAAGTGGCGGGAGTGGACCTTACTGTGGCCACTCCCCGTCCCGTCCCTCTTTATGAGTTCATGGGGGTTGTTGGCGTCGCGAGCTGACTCCCCATGGTCGGCTTCTCTGGAAGTCGTCAGTCAGGAGTCGGCTCATCCTAAAGTCGTCCTCTGGACTCGGCTGCGAGTGGGCAGTCGGCTGCCTCGCAGCCGACTCTCAGAAGGTGGCTCTTCATCCTGGGGTCTTGAGGGGTGCAGCCTGCCCCGATGTCTTGAAAGGTTCTGGGCCTGGGTTAGCCTACCTGTGGCCCATTACTCCGACAGTAGTCCCCGAAGCTGGTGGGGCACCGAGGGCGATATGTCGAGGAGCCTCAACAGCTTCTTCTTTCCGGCGGTTGGATCTGGGCCTCACTAGCCATCTTCTGTCAAGCCGACTAGTTGGAGCCGGACTTGCTTAAGGCCGACTTGCCCCTAAAAAAGTTTGAACGTCGCGGCAGAGTCCAGGCGGCGTGCCTGATAAGCCTCCGGGTTGCCGCCCGTTGTGGACCCGTCGCGAGGTGCCACGTGGCTGTGCTAGTCTGTCCACCCACGCGCGTGATGAGACAGGCCTATAAGCGGAGCCCGCCACTACCGCGCCTCGGCATGTGAACGGATCCGTTGTGGCCGTGCGGACGGTTGGGGTTCCCAAGGGGTTATTGCACGCAGTAACTTCGTGTGGTAAATCGTGGGGGTCGTGGGGTCCTGGGCGCAGTTAATCCCACGACTGCCCCCTCGGCTTCTTAGCCCACGAGCCTACAAGTAGGCGGGGGGAGGGGGGCGGCGAAGCACGCGCGCCCATCCTCCCTACTCCCTTTCGCTCCTTCTTGCTTCTTCTTCCTCTCGCCGCTGCTGCTCCGAACCACGCCGCGCCCGCAGCGATGAGCTCTTCCTCCGTCGCCGCGCCTCCTGCTGTGCGCTCCGAAGTGTGGGACGGCTCCGAGGTCGATGACGACGACGTCGAGATCCTCCGCAAGACACGGCGGCTGCCCGGCAGGGGCTTAGTGCGGGTCCGCCTCGCGCCGGAGGGGGAAATATCACCGGCGCCGGAGGAGGGCGAGCGGGTCATATTCCGCTTGCACCTTATGCGCGGCTTGGGGCTACCGACGAGCGGCTTCTTCTGCTCCTTCTTGGAGTTCCACGGGCTCCAGCCGCACCACCTTACTTCGAACACGGTGGTGCTGCTGGCTGCCTTCGCCACCCTGTGCGAATGCTTCCTCGGCGTTCTCCCCACCATCGAGCTCTGGGGTGAGTTCTTCCAGTCCAAGCTTGGCACACACGTCGCCGACGTGCCGGCCCAGTGCGGTGCGTTTATCATGATGCGGAGATCAGTGGCCGACAATCCATTTCCCACCATCGCGCTGATTAAGTCGGTGAAGATGTGGCAGCGGTCCTACTTTTATGTGAAGAACGTCGCCCCAGAAGGCGACTGGGTCAACCTGCCGGCTTACGAAGCCGGCGCGCCGGCTGGAAGGCTCCCCAGCTGGTCACACCGAGCCAGGACGTTGTCTCATGCTGGTGCTGCCGCCGTCGCGCGACTCCGAGTGCTGACGCAGTCGGAGGGCTTGACCGGGGCCGACTTGCTGGCCGCCTTCGTGGCGCGCCGAGTCCTCCCACTCCAAGGACGACCTCACCTGATCTGCCAGATGAGCGGTCATCGAGACCCGAGTCGGATGTGCTCCAAGGACATGCCTCACGCGGAGGTGGCGGACACGGTGAACTACATCGCGAACTGCGGTCTCTCGGTGGATTGGCAGTTCGGCAAGGAGCCGTACTCACATGCCAACCCCCTGCCTATTGTAAGTCGTCTTCCTTCTTCTTCTGTTTCTTTTGTTGCCGAGTCCGACTTCTCCAGTCTGACCGTTTTTGTTTTGAATCAGAACCCTCTTGTCCCTCCTTCGGCCGGCACCACGGGGCCGGCTCGTCAGTTTGTCCCCAATCGGGCGGAGAGCGACATCGACGATCCTGACTTGGGGGCGGCGGCCATGGAGGCCGACGCCGAGGGAGGAGGAGGAGAAGCAGGCGGCTCCAGGCCTACGACCACTTTCACCGACTGGCCTGATGACGATGCTGAGGGGGAAGTCGCCCCGCGTCACCAGCCAAAGGCTGGCCAACCAACCGCGAGTTCCTTCGCCGTCTTGGACGCTCAAGGCGGCGCGAAGAAGCGTCGGGCCGGGCCGAGTACACTTGGTGGCCGGTCGAAGAAGTTTAAGGGAGAAGCCGCCGTGACCAAGCGGGAAGAGGCGGCCGCGAAAGCCAGCCGCTTCCGCAAGGAAGTGAAGAAGCCGCCGCTGGTCTCTGCGTAAGCGCATCCATCCCTTATCTTTATTTTCTCTTTGTTGATTTTGTCTGAGTCTTTCATATGCTTCCCTCGCTTCAGGGCTCCCCTCACTCTTGAGAGGGTTGCCGCCGCCTCCGTTATGGGGTCGGCGGAGACGTCTGCCACTAGTCGGCGGATTGACCCCGCCGCCGACCTCCGGGAAGCGACAGAGCGGAACACGCAGGAGAAGCGCGAGGAGGAAGAGGCCGCCCGCCTGAAGAAAGCGGAGGCCGAGAAGGCGGAAGCCCCCGCCCTGAAAAAGCTGGAGGAGGCCTAGGCCGCCGTCGCGGCAAGGCGGCAGGCTAAGGAAGTCGCGCACCGGCGGTCGGCGGTGTTCGTCACCCCTCTGAACTCTGCGCTGCCGCCCACGGAGTTCACGGGGCAGTCAGGGGAAGCCAGCGGCGAGTTCCCGATCATGGAGAGGGGCGGCGGCGACGCCTCCATGCCGGACGCGGTCGTGCCGCCACCGCC
>NC_041386.1:189890839-190013761 GCF_002162155.2 Triticum dicoccoides | reverse complement strand
CACAAGGAAAACAGCCGACGGACCCGCCCTTGCCGCCGACTGAAGACAAGGCCGTGGCAAGGCTACTCCTTCAAGTCGGCTCGCCAACGCGCCGCCGTCTTGAGAAGGCGACTTCGGCGCCACGCCCCTTGGAGACCAGCACCGCTAGCTCGACGATCCCAGACGCCGAAGAGACGAGTGCCGCGCCCATTGGGTGGGTGCGAGGAGGCGGCACGGGCCCGCTGAACTAGGCGCTTCTGGATGTCCAGACAAAGCTGCGAGCTGAGAGCGATGCTATCCAAAACTGCACCAAGGCGCACCTAGCGTCGCGGGCAGCCATCCGGGTATGCTTTCTCCTTTGTCTTTGTTTTCTTGTTCCTCTCTGTGGGGGCGCGCCAGCGCACCCACTGGGTGTAGTCCCTGAGTTTCGGGCTGGCTGCTGAGCAGACGGCCTGGAACTCCAATTGGTGAGTTCCAGGTACTAACTTTTGTCTGAAATACTTGTCGCAGGACTATCACAACCTCTGTGTCACCGCCTTCAACCGCAACGTTGAAGAGCTGGGCAAGCGGACCGCTGACTTGTCGGAGAGCCGAAGTGAGTCCTTTTTATTCTTTGCGGGGGCGCGCTGGCGCACCCGCGGGCTGTAGTCCCCGAGATTCGGGCCGACTGCTGAGCAGTCGGGCCAGATCTCCCCGGCGACCTTCTTTGTTAATGACTTAACACCTTCTTTCTTCTTTCTCTTCAGAGGCCAACGCCACTCTTCAACAGCAGCTGAGCGAAGCCAACACCACGTTGCGCGCCAAGGGGGAGGAGTGCAGCAAGCTCGCCGCAGAGCGTGATCTGCTGGCCGCACAATTGGTAGAGGAGAAGGGGCTGCTTAAGAAGACACAGAAGGAGGCGGAAGAGGAGGAGGCCGCCCTCCTGGCCGAGTTCGCAAGCGAGCGCTCCTCCTGGACTGACAAGGAGGCAATGCTGGCCTCCGGCTTCCACGAGATCGAGGACCTCGTCGACAGTGAGCTTCTTTGCTTTTCTTCTTCGAGCCGCCGACTGTAGGTCGAGCCGACTCCTGGTTTTTTGACTTGTTCTTCATTCTTTCCGTCTTGGCAGACTTCTTCCCCGGCCACTCGCAGGCCGCCATTCAAGCTATCGAGGCTGACCGCAAGGAGCGGAGGGCAGATGGCGTGGAGATCGTCGCCGATGCCCCCCGGACCCTTGACGAGCATATTCTGAGCATTGGGGCTCGTCTGTGGCCGGCCCACCGGATGCTACTCCGGTTTCAACGTGTCGGCGCCCAAACGATCGCTGCCCTATGGCCAGACATGCAGGCTCCGTGCACCCCCAGTCAGACTGCTGACTGGCTGGAGGTCGCGGCTAGCCGTCTTGAGGCCTGGAAGGGTTCCTCGGCCTGGGCTAGAGCGCGCCGAGCCGTGGAATTTGTCAAGGCGTGGTATCCGGGGCTGGACCTAGACCGGCTGGCCACACTCCGGTCAGAGGCCCAGCCGGAGCTGGCAGCCGCGGAAGACGCCCTTGTCAAGCGTGCGGCGGCGATCGCCGAGTACACCGACACCAGCATCTTTGTCCCCGAGCGGGCTGAAGACGGTGGGGAGGTACCGCCGGAGTGGTTTGGGATGAACCCAGACTACGGCAAGGACTCGGCGGAGGTGATCGGCTCCAGCGTCGAGGAGGAAGATGAGGCGGAGGACGGAAGCAAGACGGAGGCACCGGAAGACGGAGCGGACGGCCAACCTCAGCTCGACCGCGCCTCCAGCAACGAGCCGTGCCCGCCCGAGCCGACTGCCGCCGGAGGTGATCAAGCCGAGAGCGCCCAGCCGGCCGCCCCAACATCCAACACCGCCGTCTCCTCCGATCCTCCGAACCCGTCTGCCGCCTCCTAGGCTACCACCTTATCTTTGTTTTATCTGTTTTAATAGTCTTTGAAGAACTTGTTAATTCGCACAATTCCACCCGCGGGGTGTATTTTGAACTTCTGCTCGAAGGTTCGGCCAAGGGCATTTGTTATGTAAGTATTCATCCGACTTCTATCTTTTCTTGCTCATTGCTCTTTTGGATTTTTCCTTTGCCGCCTTCCCTCAATTGTCGTCTTTGTCAGTCGGATAGCCGCTCTGCGAACTGCTGCTGGATCAAATTGTTGGTCACTTTGGGAAGGCAGGTACTTAGCTGTTTTAGAGTTGTTTAGCAAGTCGGATAGAAGGCGGCAAGCCGATTGTTCCAGAGTCGGTTTGCGAAAAAAGGCTGGAAGCCAGCTTTAAGCTATGTTTATGCTTTGAGTCCTTAGTCATTTTTCATGTGGACGCCCATTCTTCCTTACTCCTACCCACCAGACAGTCGCTCTACGAGCTGCGGCTTCTGACAGGAGACGGCTTAGGCGCCACACACTACTTGTCCGGCTGGAGGAAGCATTTCATAGCGCAGGGCGGCAAGTCCCCGGGCCGACTAGTCGAACCCGATGCCAAGCGGCATAACAAAGAGTAATATACTCGAAGGCATAATTCTTATCATATAGATAAAAGAGGGCAGTCCCCGAGCTCTTCTCGGGGGGCCCGAAGTCTTGGTACTTTTAATACAAAAGGGTAGCATGGTACATACTGCGTTTAACTATAAAATTTTCGAAGGAGATTTGCATTCCATGGCCGCTCTGTCTCTTTGCCGGAGTCGTCCCTCTTGCATGCTCGGGGCTTCTGAGCGTCGATCAGGTAGTAGGAGTCATTGCCCAACACTTTGCTGATGATGAAGGGGCCTTCCCAAGGTGCCGACAACTTGTGTTGGCCGGCTATTCGCTGGATCAGTCGGAGCACAAGGTCGCCCTCTTGGAAAGATCTCGACCTGACCTTCCTATTGTAGTATCTGCGCAGGCTCTGCTGGTAGATGTTGGACCGGCTGAGTGCCAACAGCCGGCCCTCTTCCAGCAGATCGACGCCGTTTTGACGTGCTTCTTCTGCTTCTTCCTTGGTGTACATGGTGACTCGCAGGGAATCGAACTCTATGTCCGTTGGGATGACGGCTTCAACACCGTAGATGAGGAAGAATGGCGTGAAGCCGGTTGACTTGTTTGGAGTCATGCGCAGACTCCAGAGGACGGCTGGCAACTCATCGAGCCAGCAGCCAGCTGAGCGCTCCAGAGGCTCGACCAGTCGGGGCTTGATGCCGGACAGGATGAGGCCGTTTGCTCGCTCCACCTGGCCGTTTGACTGTGGATGGGCGACGGACGCTAGGTCCAGTCGGATGCCCTGTGTCGCGCAGAAACAGGCGAAGGCGCCTTTGGCAAAATTCGTGCCGTTGTTGGTGATGATGTTGTGTGGTATGCCGTACCGAATTGTGATGTCGGAGATGAAGGTCACGGTAGTCAGACCATTAAGTTTCTTGATTGGCTTCGCTTCTATCCACTTGGTGAACTTGTCCACCGCGACAAGTAAGTGAGTTAAGCCACCTCGTGCCGTCTTGAATGGTCCCACCATGTCTAGACCCCAAAATGAGAAGGGCCAGACAATGGGGATGGTCTTGAGTGCAGAAGCCGGCTAATGTGGCTTGGAGCAGAACTTCTGGCACCCTTTGCATTTTTGGACCAATTCCTTGGCCTCTTCTATGGCCATTGGCCAAAAGAAACCGTGTCGGAAGGCTTTGGCGACGAGTGCTCTTGAAGCCGCATGGTGGCCACACACGCCTTAATGGATGTTTTTGAGAATTGCTTGGCCTTGCTCTGGCTCTAGGTAGCGCTGGTAGACACCAGTGATGATGCGCCTGACCAGCTCTCTGTTGACTATGGTGTAGGCTGCCGCTCGGCGTTGTACTTGCCGAGCTAAGGTCTCATCAGTCGGCAGCTCTTTGCTCACCAGGAATTTGAGGATGGGTTGGGCCCATGAGGGTGCTGCTATTTCTTCGACTACCAGAACTGCGACTTGGACGAGGGCGGCTGGGCTGGGAGGCGGCGGGCTGGAGTCAGCAACCGCTTTCTGGATTAATGAAGTCCCCGGGCCGGCTGGTGCAGCCCTCGGGCCGAGTTCTGGAGTCTTCGGGCTGGCTGCCGCAGTCCCCGGGCCGGGTTTTGCAGTCCCTGGGCCGGCTTCGACTGTGGCGGCTTTGGAGCCATCTGCCAAAATCCTCGTACCGTCTGCTGGGGCTCTGGAATCGGATCCGACTTCTTCGGGGGGAGCCAGCACAAAGATGGAGTCTGATTCTGGTGAAGGCTTGACAGATGGCTTGAGGAGGCGCTGAAGGGCGACGCCGGATGGTATTTCTTGGCGGGTAGAGCCGATTCGTGCCAGGGCGTCTGCTTGGTCGTTGTCGTTTCTTAGCACATGGAGGAACTTGCACCCCTCGAAATATCCATTGAGTTGCTGCACGAGGAAACGGTAACTCGCCTTGTTTGCATCTTTGGCGTCCCAGTCGCCAGACGACTGCTGGACCACTAAGTCTGAGTCGCCATAACATAGGATCCGGCGAATGCCATGTTCTTTGGCAAGCTGGAGCCCGTGAATGAGCGCCTCATATTCAGCGACATTGTTGGAGGCGGCAAAGTGGATTTACAGTGCGTATTTGAGCTTGTCGCCTTTAGGAGAAGTGAGGACAACGCTGGCTCCCAAGCCGGTGCGCATCTTGGAGCCGTTGAAATGCATCCGCCAATGGGTGGAGTCGGGCGCTGGTGGTAGGTACTGGGTCTCGGCCCAGTCGACGAGGAAGTCGGCCAGTGCTTGTGACTTGATGGCGGTGCGGGGCTGGTAGTAGATGGTGTAGGGAGCCAGCTCTATGGCCCATTTGGCCACTCGGCCAGAAGCATCTCGGCTTCAGATGATCTTGGCAAGTGGGGTTGTGCAGACCATAGTGATTAGATGCTCTTGAAAGTAAGGCTTCAACTTCTTGGCGGCAAAGTGCACGCCATAGCACATCTTCTGGTAGTGGGGGTAGTTCTGCTTGGAGGTCGATAGCACTTCGCTCAGGTAATATACCGGTCTCTGGATAGGTAGTGCCTTGCCTTCCTCCTTGCGTTCCACTACAATGACTGTGCTGACTACTCGGCTGGTGGCGGCGATGTACAGGAGCATGGGCTACTTAGGAGTCGGAGCCGCCAGAACGGGTGGAGTAGTCAACATCTTCTTCAACTGGAGAAAGGCTTCGTCCGCCTTGTGGTTCCACTCGAAAAAAGCGGTCTTCTTCATGAGCTGGTATAAGGGGAGAGCTTTCTCGCCCAGCCGACTGATGAATCGGCTGATGGACGCCAAGCAGCTAGTGAACTTTTGCATGTCCAGCAGTCGGCTGGGTACCTCCATCCTCTCAATGGCCTTGATCTTTACAGGGTTGCACTCTATGCCATGTTCAGAGACCAGGAAACCAAGGAGTTGGCCGGCTGGTACTCCGAAGATGCACTTCCCAGGGTTGAGCTTGATCTGGAATCGGCGCAGGTTCTCAAAGGTCTCCTTGAGGTCTTCCAGCAGTGTTCCATGCTTCTCCGTCTTCACCACCACATCGTCCACGTAGACGTGGGCGTTTCTGCCGAGTTGCTTGAGGAGGCACTTCTGCATGCAATGCTGAAAGGTGGCGCCGGCATTCCTCAAGCCGAACGTCATGGTTAGGTAGCAGAAGGCTCCAAACGATGTGATGAAGGCGGTCTTCAGTCTGTCAGCCTAGTTCAGCTTGATCTGGTGATATCCTGAATATGCATCTAAGAAGCTCAACAGTTCGCATTCGGCTGTGGAGTCTATCACCTGATCATTTCTCGGCAAAGAAAATGGGTCCTTGGGGCAAGCCTTGTTGAGGCTTGTGTAGTCAATACACATTCGCCACTGCTTGTTCTTCTTTAGTACCAGGACCGGGTTGGCTAGCCACTCTGGAAAGAATACTTCCATAATGAAGCCGGCTGCTAGGAGTTGGGCTATCTCTTCTCCGACAACTCTTCTCTTTTCTTCTGATAGGCGGCGCAAGGGCTGCCTGACTGGCTTCGCATCAGATCAGACATGTAACTTGTGCTCGGCGAATTCCATCGGTACACCTGGCATGTCTTTGGGGGACCATGCGAAGATGTCCCGATTCTCACGGAGGAAATCAACGAGCTCGCCTTCCTATTTGCTGTCGAGGTTTGCACCTACGACAGCGTACCTCTCTGGGTGCTCCGGATCCAAGGGTATCTTCTTTGTCTCTTTGGCCGGCTTGAACAAACCCTCAGCCTCCGACTCCTTGGGGTTAGGCGACACCTATAGCCGCTTGCCGGCCATCGCCACAACCCGGTCAAGGAGCCGCTTCTCGGCCGCGATCACCAGGGACTCGGCCAATTGACTACTTTCAGTCGCACAGGCAGACGACTTCCGGTAGTCGCCGGCTACGGTCAGAATCCCCTTGGAACTAGGCATCTTCATCTTGAGGTAGGCATAGTGGGGGACCGCTATGAACTTGGCCAGGGCGGGTCGGCCAAGTAATGCATGGTATGGGCTCTCGAGATCCACCACCTCAAACCAAACTGACTCTCGGCGGAAGTGATCTTTGTCTCCAAAGAGGACGTCCATCAGGATCTTGCCAATTGGTGAGCAGGAAAGGCCAGGAACAATGCCGTGGAATACAGTCTGGCTGTTCTGAAGCTGTCTTTGCTTGATTCCTAACTTCTCCATGGTGTCCTTGTACATGATGTTGATGCTGTTGCCTCCGTCTATCAGAACTCACGAGAAATAAGCAGCTCGTCTATCTGTGGCAAAGGTGGCATCCAAGACCAAGGCATAGGAGCCCGGACTCGGCATCACCTCTGGGTGATCAGCTCTGCTCCAGCTGATAGGCTTCTCGGACCAGTGCATGAATTCTGGTGTCTCTGATGCTACTGCATTCACCTCTTGCTGCTGCTGCCGCCTGCTGCATCGATCATCAACAACGCTGGTAAATACCACGTAGGCTCCGTGCTCTTCGGGGTACTCGTCTTGTACTGCGCCGACTGACCTGACAACCCGCTGCTGGGGCGGAGGCGGAGGCTGCTGCCCAGCAGGCGGGGGAGGCAGGAGGCCGTCTCCTTTGGCGATCTTGGTGAGCCAGTGGCACTTCCGGGTGGTGTGATTCGACGGCTTCGCGCCGCTGTGGAACTTGCAAGGACCATCCAGAGTCTGTTCATATGAGAAAGCCGGCAACTAGTTGGGCTTGCCGCCTTTCTGTCGCTTGAGTGGAGGCTGCCCATCCGGCTGCTGGTCTTCGACTGTCGCCACCTGCCGGCTGCTGGAAGCCGGCTGCGGGGCCTTGCGCTTGTGGTTGCTTGGCTGCTGTCGCCGACTGGCATCTCCAGCCGGAGTTCTAGGAGCCTGAGGGGCCACTTTGCCAGTCGCACTAACTTGAATCTCTGCCTTCATGGAGGAGTCGGCCGTGGCATACTTGTCTGCTATGATCAGCAGCTCGTCGAGGGTTTCTGGCTCGTCACAAAGGAGCTTGTGCTTGAGGAGGGTGCCTTCTCTGCACCCGGCGGTGAAGTACTCGATAGCCTGCACCTCGTGCACGCCCTCGCAGGAGTTCCGAAGCTCGGCCCAACGCGTGAGGTAGTCGCGAGTCGACTCGTTGGGGCCTTGCACGCACAAGGAAAGCTGACGAGGCTTGGGAGGACGCTTGTACGTGCTTGTGAAGTTGCGGACGAATGCATCAGTGAAATCGACCCAGCTATTGATGCTGTGAGGCTTCAGGCTGTTCAGCCATGTCCGGGCCGTGCCCTGGAGCATGAGCGGAACGTATTTTACGGCAACACGCTTGTTGACGTTCGCTATGTTGACGGCCATGGAGTAGTCAATCAGCTAGTCCTCTGGCTTCACGGAGCCGGTGTACTTGGGCGTGTCTCTTGGGAGCGTAAACCCTTTGGGAAAGGGCTCGTCTCGAATGCGGGGCCCGAAACAAGGCGGACCCAACTCGTCTTCTTCTTCCAGCGCCAGGGATCGGTGAAGTCGGTCGATCCGGTGGCGGGCGTCGTTTTCTCCGACTCCCTCTCGGCGGCCAAGGCGGTCGCCGAGAGTCGGATGGTCAACAGGCGGCAGGGAGACTCGCCTTTCCTTGCGAGGAGGAGGAGGCGGACAGTTGTCCCGTCGTTCCACTGCTCCCAAGCGGCCGTCTTGGTCGCGCTCTATGGTAACGCGAGTCCGACTGCAGCTGACAACTGGATCCTTGTCTTTTCTTCCGCGGGCGCCGCCAGTCGGCGTCCGAGACGTCGCGCCTTGGTCTCGGCGTGGAGGCGGGTCGTCGTTTTGTCGCCGCGGCGCCTCTGTGCGGCAGCCAGCCTCGTTCTACACGGCAGCCGTGTCGAGGAGCCGCTGGACTCGCTCTGCCATCAGGCGGCGCTCTTCACCCTCGAAGTTGTCCAGCTCATCCGCTGCCGCCTGGGCAGCTCGAATGTTCTCCGCAGGCGTGGCGTACATAGGGCAATTTGCCCCGAATAGGTTGGCAATGGCCACACCGCGCTGCTGGACCGCGCCTAGGCGGCTGGCCCCAGTTGGGGATAGCGAGCTACCTACAGCGCGATCCATCTCACGCTGGTAGGCTTCTGACAAGCGTCTCATGCTAGCCACCTTCTTCGCGCCTTCGACGAGCTAAAGGCGGCGCGCCTCCACTGTCTCCGCGTCAGCGTCTTCCGGAATGGGCGCGGTCAGGTCTTGCAATGCCGCGCCAAGTGGGTCATGCGCTCCTCCGTCGGGAGGCTCGTCATGACCGATGACGAGCACCTCTGTGACGGTACTTTCGTCGCTCTCCGCGCGAGGGAGCGGCTCATCATAGACCACCACATTGGTGGGGAACGCGTCGAGTGACGTGGTGTCGGAGTCGACCAGCATCGGGTCGGTGGAGCCTACAGACTCCAAGTCCACGGCAGGCTCGCCGGCGACGTGGAGTTGGTCAAGGAGGCCCGCGAGCAGGCTCTCAGGGCCGCTTGTGCCTGCGTCGGATGCGGGCTCGTTGGAGAGGCAAACCTCGCAGACAAGATCGGCGAGGCAGCTGGCTGCGCAGGCGATCTCAGCACCATGCAGTGCGTCGACGCAAACTCCGTCTGGCGTGCCAGGCTGGCTGCGCTCGCCAGGGAGAAAAAGGGTTCCCGTCCAGAGCAGGTCTCCGGACGACGGTGCACCAGGCCCCACGGTGGGTGCGAAATGTCGGGGGTTGGGTGCGACATATGCCAAAGGATGGCTTATCATGGTGAGGGCGAGTAGAACGTCGCCGGTGCCTGGAAACGGGATAAGGCGAAGGCATGCACGCCGGCGAATCTTACACAGCTTCGGGGCTCTCCGTGGAGATAATACCCCTACTGCTGCTCTGCGGGGTCTCCGCATGATCACTATGGCAAAGTGTGTACACGGTTGCTCCTTGAGCTGTTTCCTGGAGGTAGGAGAAGGCAAGGCTAGCTCTCTCCTTCCTATATGATCTGGTCTAGTGCTAATGGATTCCAACCCTTTGCATGGGTGCCCTGGGGGGTTTATATAGGCCTACCCCTAGGGGTACAATGGTAATCCGGCTGGACGCGGGCCCAACCGTCACTCTCTCTGGCCGTCGTCTTATCCGCCGACTCCTGGGGCCCGCCGATTGGCGGGCCCCGCCGACTGGCTTGGTACGGAGCCGACAGGCCGCGTCCGCCGCGGGCGGGTCTTGCCGGCGGCAGATTACTGTGGCCGTGCTTCTAATGACGCGAGCTCGGTCATGGGGCCGTGGCAACAGCTCCGACATCTGGCGGGCGATCACTGTTGCCACTCCCTGTCGTGTCTGGTTAATGGCGCGTGGGGCCTGTGGGAGGGGCCGGCCGACTCCCAACTGGGTCGACTGGTGGCGCTCTCGCCGTCTTCCGTACACCCGCCAACTGGTGGGACCCGTCGTCCCTGGGTCGTACCGGCTGGCCGTCGTGGGCACAGGACTCCGCCCACTAGGGCTGACGTCAGGGTCGGCATGGCAACAGTGTCGCGCCGGGCGGAGATCTCCACGAGTATGGCGTACTGTGGCCACGCCTGCCCTTGGAAAAGGGGTGGGAGTGGACCTTACTATGGCCACTCCCCGTCCCGTCCCTCTTTATGAGGGCATGGGGGTTGTTGGTGCCGGGGGCCGACTCCCCATGGTCGGCTTCTCTGGAAGTCGCCAGTCAGGAGTCGGCTCATCCTGAAGTCGTCCTCTGGACTCGGCCGCGAGTGGGCAGTCGGCTGCCTCGGAGCCGACTCTCAGAAGGCAGCTCTTCGTCCTGGGGTCTAGAGGGGTGCAGCCTGCCCCGATGTCTTGAAAGGTTCTGGGCCTGGGTTAGCCTACCCGTGGCCCATTACTCCGACAATACTCGAAAGTATCCAACTTGGGGTTTGTTACCGGTGAGGAGCTCGTATGCCGTCTTGCCGAGTAGCTTGTGAAGATACAAGCGATTTGTTGCATGACAAGCTGTCTCAACGACTTCCGCCCAAAAGTGCTTTGGAGTCTTGTACTCATCAAGCATCGTCCTCGCCATCTCAATAAGAGTTTGGTTCTTCTTATCAACAACTCCATTTTGTTGAGGTGTGTACGTAGCTGAGAACTCATGTGAAATCCCTTCTTCGTCAAGAAAAGTATCCACATTTGCGTTCTTCAATTCCGTTCCGTTGTCATTGTGAACCTTCCTGATCTTCACTTCAAATTGATTTTGGGCCTTCCTATCAAAGTTCTTGAAGATCTTTTGGACCTGCAATTTATCATCAAGAAAGAACGCCCACGTAAATCTTGAAAAATCATCAACTATAACTAGACCGTATGAGTTACCACCAAGACTCTAGTAGGCATTGGGACCAAAAAGATCCATATGAAGTAGCTCGAGCGGTCTCCTCGTGGTCATAATGTTCTTCATGGGGTGGCTTCCTCCAACTTGTTTTCCTGCTTGACAAGCACTACAAAGTCTATCCTTGTCAAATATAACATCTTTTACTCCAAGGATATGATCACCTTTAATAAGCTTATCAAGATTTCGCATGCCCACATGACCTAACCTTCTATGCTACAACCAACCTTTTGAGGATTTAGCAATTAGGCAAGTTCTAGGTTGAGCCTTTTTAGTGAAATCAACAATGTAAAGATCACCTCTACGTGTACCGGTAAAGACCATTTTATGATTATCTCTACGAAACACTTGGCAGTCTACTTCAGTAAATAGGACATTGAAACCAAAGTCAGCAAGTCTAGATATGGAAAGTAAATTGTAGCCAAGAGATTCAACGAGCATAAAATTTTGTATGGAGCTATCATGTGAGATGTCCACCTTACTAAGGACAACCACCTTACCCTTTGAGTTATCACCAAAAGTGAGATACTTTCGAGGGCCGTCGTTTTCAGCAAGCTCGCGAAACATATCTTTGTCTCCGGTCATATGATCGATACATCCACTATCAAGGACCCATTCCTTTCCTCCAGCCATGTAGCCGCGAAGATTAGCCATAAGACCAAAGTGTCTCATTGCATCATCAAGATCATAGTCACTATCATCATCCTTATCATAGTATCCATGTTCAACATCGTCATGTGGTGGATCAATTCCTAGAGAGGGTGATTCATTATATGTATGACCATAATAATGTTCATCTCTATGAATCCTAATGACTTCGGAAATGATATTGCTAATGATTCCAACATCTCCTTTGGCACTCATAAGATTTGTAAGCTCAAATAAACAGTCACCAAATTTGGTATGATTGGAACTCATCTTACTCAAGGCAATAGACTTATGAAGGATCTCATCTAAGTTTTTCAAGGAATAGTTTGGAAATCGTTCCTCAAGGAATCTCCATATGGTGTAGGCACAATCAAGAGTAGGCAAGCAACCAAGCAAATTTCTAGGCAAACCTCTAGTAATAAGATTAAGAGTTCTAAGGTTGCAAATCATGTCAAGATCCTCATCAGGTGTGGGATGCAAGGGATCAACAATGCGAGCACAAGGAGTAGTAATGTACTTGGTCAAATGATATTCATTGAGAATCTCAAGCATCTCATTTTTTCACTCATGAAAGTACTCTCCATCAAGAATAGGCACTCTACGTCTAAGACTCCCCAACATAGACTCATCCATCTTCCTTCAAAGGTGTTTAAACCAAAGCAATGGAGACTAATGCTCTGATACCAATTGAAAGGATCGAGAAGAGGTGTCTAGAGGGGGGTGAATAGACACTTAGCAAGAAAAGTTGCAATTTTTAAATTCTTTGAGTTGAGGTGGAGTTTTAGGACAAGTTCAAACATTCACAATACATATCAAGCAAGCATGACAAGAGTATATGAGCAGCGGAAAGTAAATCATGCAAGTTGCAAGAATGTAGAGCGATGGGATTGGAGTGTGCAAACGCAATTGGAGACACGGAGATTTTTGGCGTGGTTCCAATAGGTGGTGCTATCGTACTTCCACGTTGATGGATACTTTAACCCGTGAAGGGTAATGGTTGCGCGAGTCCACGGAGGGCTCCACCCACGAAGGGTCCACGAAGAAGCAACCTTTTCTATCCCACCATGGCCATCGCCCAAGAAGGACTTGCCTCACTAGGGTAGATCTTCACGAAGTAGGCGATCTCCTTGCCCGTACAAACTCCTTGGGTCAACTCCACAATCTTGACGGAGGCTCCCAAGTGACACCTAACCAATATAGGAGACACCACTCTCCAAAAGGTAATAGATGGTGTGTTGATGATAAACTCCTTGCTCTTGTGCTTCAAATGATAGTCTCCCCAACACTCAGCTCTTTCTCATAGGATTGGATTTGGTAGAAAGATGATTTGAGTGGAAAGCAACTTGGCGAAGGCTAGAGATCAAGATTCATGTGGTTGGAATGGAATATCTTGACCTCAACACAAGTGTAGGTGGTTCTTGCTTAGAAAGTGTGTGTTGGAAGTGTAGGCATATTCTGATGGCTGTCTGCACGAATGAAGAGTGGGTGGAGGGGTATATATAGCCTCCACACAAAATATAACTGTTACACACAAATCACCAAACTTGGTGGGACCAAAGTATAAAACTCGGTCAGACCGATTTGGTTCATAATGTGACCATTAGGCATTTCGGTGGGACCGACATGATGAACTCGGTGGGACCGATGTGCTAGGGTTAGGGTAAAGCCTCATCTCGGTTGGACCGATTACACAAACTCAGTGGGACCGATTTTGATAATAAGCTAAACACAGAATTGGCCAAGCAAACTCGGTGGGACCGATTTCATATTTCGGTGGGACCGAAATTAGTGCAATAGGCAACGGAGAGTTTGCAAGCCCATGTCGGTGAGACCGAGATCCCATCGGTGAGATTGAATTAATTAGGGTTTTTGGCAGTGGCTATGTCAAGAGAACTCGATGGCGCCGGATAGAAAACTTTGGTAGAGCCGAGTTTGACTTTTGATTTGGGACATATGTGGATTGAGAAAGTAGTTGAGGGTTGTGGAGCATATCACTAAGCACTTTAAGCAAGCAAGCCATTAAGCAACACCTCATCCCCTCTTAATAGTATTGGCTTTCCTATGGACTCAATGTGATCTTGGATCACTAAAATAGAAAAAGTAGAGTCCTGAGCTTTGAGCTTGAGCCAATCATTTGTCCTTATCATATCGAAAGGGTTCCACATCCTCTAGTCCATGCCACTCCATTGTTGAACTTATCTGAAACATACTAGATGAAAGCTTTAGTCCAACAAGAGATATGTTGACATTAATTACCAAAATCACCCAGGGAGCACTTGTGCTTTCAATCCCCCCCTTTTTGGTAATTGATGACAACATACATCAAAGCTTTAGATAAAGATATAGAGAATAACAAGTAAAGATTTGGAAAGACATGTAACATGCATAGGCTCCCCCTATATGTATGCAATCATGTAAGTATGGAATATAAGAGCATGTGAATGCATAGGCATGACAGAGTAAGCAATATGTTACATGTATCTTGGAGATGTACCTACATGCTCATGAGTCCTTCTTGCAAACAATATGTACATCAGCAAGAAATCCTCATGCACATGAGTGTGATGCATATACTTGCCTTGTGTCTTGAGTTGGCTTAGGAAGGAATGAACTTGAGTAAACAAGGTTAGATAACACAGATACATTTACAAGCCAGAGCAACCAAATGAAACCATAAGAGTACCAAGACTGGGATGACATGTAGAGAGTGAGTACTGAGTACTCTATTTGATATGGACATGTCCCCAAAAGGTAAATATATGCAATGAATTCAAAGATTTCCTTCCCTTGCAGTCTTTCTCCCCCTGAATCTTATACTGGATAATGGGAGAACATAGGGAAACAAAATCAGAGTGAAACGGATCATAAACACAAACATACACATGTCTTTCCCCTCTTAAAGACATGTGACTTCTCTCCTCTTGAACACCAAGCATCTGGGGCCTTTGAAGTGAGTACATCTCTCTCCCTTTTTCCTTTTCTCTCCCTTTGAAGAGAATAAGCTTTGATGTGATCTCCGGACAGTCGGACTATATCCTTTAGCCGGATTGTTGGACTATGAAGATACAAGATTAAAGACTTCGTCTCGTGTCCGGATGGGACTCTACTTGGCGTGGAAGGCAAGCTAGGTGATACGGATATGTGTATCTCCTCCTTTGTAACCGACCTTGTGTAATCCTAACCTCTCCGGTGTCTATATAAATCGGAGGGTTTTAGTCCGTAGGACAATATACAATCATACCATAGGCTAGCTTCTAGGGTTTAGCCTCTCCGATCTCGTGGTAGATCTACTCTTGTACTACCCATATCATCAATATTAATCAAGCAGGACATAGGGTTTTACCTCCATCAATAGGGCCCGAACCTGGGTAAAACATTGTGTCCCCTGCCTCATGTTACCATCCGCCTTAGACGCACAGTTCGGGACCCCCTACCCGAGATCCGCCGGTTTTGACACCGACATTGGTGCTTTCATTGAGATTTTCTCTGTGTCGTTGCCGTTAGGCTTGATGGCTCCTACTATCATCGATAGCGATGCAGTCCAGGGTGAGACTTTTCTCCCCGGACAGATCTTCGTGTTCGGCAGCTTTGCACTGCGGGCCAATTCGCTTGGCCATCTGGAGCAGATTGAAAGTTACGCCCCTGTCCACCAGGTCAGGTTTGGAAGCTTAAACTACACGGCCGATATACGTGGAGACTTGATCTTCGACGGATTCGAGCCTCTGCCTTGTGCCTCACGCGGTCACGATGAGTACGATTTAGCTCTACCATCGGACAGTGTCCAGGAGATCGCACAGGCAGCCGCTCCGACCCTCAATTCGGAGTCAGTTGCGCCGTCCATGGACGGGTGGATGGACCCCGCCACGGAGGCCTTACCCTCAGCGGCGATCGAGCCAAACATCGACCTTACCTTGCATGAGAGCCGTGTTGTTAAACTGCTGGATCCTTCTCCGGCCACGGACTCCGAACCGTCTGCGCCCGTTCCTATCGAATCCGATTGGGCGCTGATCATGGAGTTTACCTCCGCGGATATTTTTCAGCACTCACCCTTTGGCGACATACTGAACTCATTAAGGTCTCTCTCCTTGTCAGGAGGATCCTGGCCGAACTATGTCTGGCAGAACTGGGATGCGGACGATGAAGAAATTCGTGGCCCACCCACCACCCACTTAGTAGCCACTGTCGATGACTTAACTGACATGCTTGACTTCGACTCTAAAGACATCGACAGTATGGACGACGATGCGGGAGACGAAGAGGAACCACTGCCCATAGGGCACTGGACAGCAACCTCATCATATGATATATACATGGTGGATACACCCAAAGAAGGCAATGGCGACGAGATAGCGGAGGATGACCCCTCCAAGAAGCAACCCAAGCGCGACGTCAGCGGCGCCGCTCTAAGTCCCGCCAAAGAAAAAGTGGTGATACCGGCACATGAGATAATAATACTCCGGATAGTGCCGAAGACAACAACAATCCCCTCCAGCAAGATTTAGAGCAGGAGGATGGAGGAGCCAGCCCTCCTAAGAGAGCGGCAGATGGAGAGGCGGAGGATGATAATTACATGCCCCCCTCCGAAGACGAGGCAAGCCTCGGCGACGACGAATTCGCCGTGCCAGAGGATCCCGTCGAACAAGAGCGCTTCAAACACCGGCTTATAGCCATGGCAAATAGCCTTAAGAAAAAGCAGCAACAGCTTCAAGCTGATCAGGATCTGCTAGCTGACAGATGGACTGAAGTCCTCGCAGCCGAGGAATATAAACTCGAGCGCCCCTCCAAGAGTTACCCAAAGTTCAGGTTGCTACCCCGACTGGAGGAAGAAGCGTATGACGCGGCTGATGGGCCACCTCATGGCCGTGATAGAGAAGCATTCCAGCCCAAAACTCAGCCTGCACCCCGACGCCACTCAAATAAAAAGGCATGGGGAGATATGCCAGACCTGCGAGACATATTGCAGGACAAAGCAAAGCATGCAAGATCGATCTATGGATCACGAGGGCACGCCACTATGCGAGACGATAAACGTCACGCCGGATACAGTAAAAGAAAATCCGGCCGGGCCGAACACGGCGGGCAAGACCCATTCGAGCTGCGTCATGATATAGCCCAATACAGAGGCGCCGCACACCCCTTATGCTTCACAGACGAAGTAATGGATCATCAAATCCCAGAAGGTTTCAAACCTGTAAATATTGAATCATACGACGGCACACCATATCCCTTGGTATGGATCGAGGATTTCCTCCTCCACATCCACATGGCCCGCGGTGATGACTTACACGCCATCAAATACCTCCCACTAAAGCTCAAGGGACCAGTGCCGCATTGGCTTAACAGCTTGCCAGCAGAGTCCATTAGCTGTTGGGAAGACCTGGAAGCCGCATTCCTCGACAACTTTCAGGGCACTTATGTGTGGCCACCAGATGCCGATGATTTGAGCCACATAATTCAGTAGCCAGAAGAATCGGCTAGGCAATTCTGGACTCGGTTCCTAACAAAGAAAAATCAAATCGTCGACTGTCCGGATGCAGAGGCCCTAGCGGCTTTCAAACTCAACATCCGCGACGAATAGCTAGCCCGACACCTTGGTCAGGAAAAGCCGAAATCTATGGCAGCCCTCACGACACTCATGACCCGCTTTTGTGCGGGAGAAGACAGCTGGCTAGCTCGCAGTAATAACATATCAAAGAACCATGGTACTTTGGATACCAAGGACAGCAATAGCAGGTCGCAACAAACATAAGCGCCGCATTAACAGTGATAATACCAAGGATACGACAGTCAATGCCGGATTCAAAGGCTCTAAACCCGGTCAGCGGAAAAGCCATTCAAACAAAGTACGCCGGGTTCGTCCAGCTTGGACCGTATACTTGATCGCTCGTGTCAAATACATGGCACCCATACGAGCCAGCCAATCACACCAACAGGGATTGTTGGGTGTTCAAGCAGGCCGGCGAGTTAATCACCGAAAACAAGGACAAGGGGCCACATAGCGATGACGAGGAGGAGCCCCGGCATCCACACATCGGAGGATAGAAGAGGTTTTCCCCACAAGCGCGGACGGTGAACATGATATACGCAACCCACATCCCCAAGAGGAAGCGGAAGCGTGCGCTCAGGGACGTATATGCGTTGGAGCTAGTTGCCCCAAAGTTCAACCCATGGTCCTCCTATCCGATCACTTTCGATCGCAGGGACCATCCCACTAGTATCCGTCATGGCGGATTCGCCGCACTGGTTCTGGACCCAATCATTGACAGATTTCACCTCACTCGAGTCCTTATGGATGGCGGCAGTAGCCTGAACCTGCTTTATCAAGACACAGTGCGCAAAATGGGTATAGACCCCTCAAGGATCAAACCCACAAAAACGACCTTTAAAGGCGTCATTCCAGGTGTAGAGGCCCATTGCACAGGCACAATTACACTGGAAGTGGTCTTCGGATCCCCGAATAACTTCCGAAGCGAAGAGTTAATCTTCGATATAGTCCCGTTCCGCAGTGGTTATCATGCACTGCTCGGGCGAACCGCATTTGCGAGATTCAATGCGGTACTGCATTATGCATACCTCAAGCTTAAGATGCCAGGACCTCGCGGGGTTATTACAGTAAACGGAAACACAGAGCACTCTCTCCGAACGGAGGAGCACATCGCGACCCTCGCAGCAGAAGTGCAAAGCAGCCTCTCAAGGCAATCCACCGGTTCGGCGTTTCAAGACCCGGACACCTTCAAGCGCGCTCGGAGCAATCGGCAACTAGACCGCCTGGCACGATCTGAGCTCGCGTAGCAATGCGGCCCCCACCCCAGTCCCAGCCAAACGGCAAAACTCGTGCCACGCGTACATAATTACGCATTAAAAATACCATGGGCACAGGTGGGGAGGGGGGCACAACTGCGGCACGCCCCAAGACGCGGCTTAAACCGCACTAGGGGCTTCCTATTTGGTTATTTTTCTCTTTTTCAGGACCTTAATCTCTGGAAACCCTGTCCGGCAGCACTATTGCCGAACACATGATGCAGCAACCAAGGAGGCAGAATGCTACGTCACACCACGGCATTCCCAGGTGGATTACAATAACGAGCGAAATATTTGATTTAATACTATTCCTCAGCTTGCCCTTGGAAGGGAAATAGCCCTACTCTTTGCTTATCGCACCATATGTATCATTCTGTTTTAACGCACCTTTTTGAATAAACAATGCATAACATTACGACTATTATTGCATTCTTGTTATATATATGTGTGTGTGTTCAATAATGACGCCTGGCAACCGTACACTTTGGTACGGCCAATACACCAGGGGCTCACGTACCCCACAATATGGTGTGAAAAGTCCGAACACTTTCACAAGTGCGGCACCCCGAACTTATAGCATTATATGCATCAGCTCCGAATCATGTCTTTGGTCAAATGTTGGGTTTGCCCGGCTCCTATGTTTTGGTACCTTACGTTCCGCTCTATCGGCTAAGGTAGCACTAGGAGAACTACTGCGATTGTGCCCCGGTTCTGCTGGGCTAAGCACCTCAGTAGAGAAAGCTAAAACTGACTGTCATGATAAGGCGAGAGACTGGTTGCTGCCCGGTGAGGTTTTCGAGTCCCTAAAGACTTATGCCACTTAGAGCGAAGGGCCGGCCCTGTCCGGCTTAAAGACGTGTATCGCGCCCCGAATTCGGCCTTCCGAATACCAGGGGCTTCGCCGAAATTTAAAATTATAGAATTCTATGGCTAAGTGAGAGTGATAAAGCATTATTAGTCCGGTTGCCTTGTTCGTTGTGCTGAGCACCTCCCTCGAAGGACCCAAACATGGGAACAAGAGTGCTCAGGTTTATCCCGAACACCCGAGCACTCGTGGCATGGGGGCAGAAGCCGAGGACTAGCCATCTCTCAGATTGGATAAACAGCCAAACAAAAGGTAATATTTTAAATTCACACAAGTGTTGCATAGCGCATATGAAACAAGTTTTCATCATACATGATCACACGAGCAAGTTTACTCAAATATTACATCCTTCGAACATTCGTCCGCTACAAGACGGGCACCCTTCAGGACACCCTCATAATAAATTTCAGGGGTGCGATGCTCCTTGCCCTGCGGCAGCCCTTCCTTGATCAGCTTCACGGCATCTAGCTTGGCTCATTGCACCTTCACACGGGCGATAGCCCGGCGTGCACCTTCGATGCAGACGGACCGCTTGACGACCTCCAGCCGTGGGCAGGCATCCACAAGCCGCCTCACCAGGCCGAAGTAGCTGTTCGGAAGGGCGTCGCCAGGCCACAGCCGGACTATAAGGCCCTTCATGGCCTGTTCGGCCGCCTTGTGTAGCTCGACCAGCTGCTTTAGCCGGTCGCTCAGAGGCATCGGGTGTTCGGTCCTAGTATACTAAGACCAGAAAAACTTCTCCGTTGAGCTTCCCTCCTCGGCCTGGTAAAACTGGGCAGCATCCGACACGTTGCGGGGCTAATCTGTGAATGCTCCTGGAGAGCTCCGAATTTGGGTAAGTAATCGGTAATTTACTTTTACATGCTTGCTCTGCATATAGAATGCCTAACCCGCCGCTATCTTCTTCATTGCGTCGATCTCCTGGAGGGCCTTTTGGGCTTCGGCCTTGGCACTTTTTGCGCTTTCAAGGGCCGTGGCAAGCTCAAACTCTCGCGTGTTCGAGTCAAGCTCTAACGCCTCATGCTTCGTCACGAGAGCCTGGAGCTCTTGCTGCACCTCGCCCACCCGAGCCTCTTGCTTTTCTCGCTCGGTGCGCTCCTTGGCCGCTTTATCTTTGGCCTCGGACAGCGCTTGCTTTAGGGTCGCCACTTCGGTCGTGGCCCCTGGAAAATTCATGATGATCCTGTCATTTTGCAATCACACTCTTTTTATACATATCCACAGACTAGGTACTACTTACCTTTGTTCTCCTCGAGCTGCCTCTTGGCAAGGCCGAGCTCGTCCTGCGACCCTTTAAGGTCCTGCTTCAGTACGGCGACCTCCGTAGTCAGTGCGGCGGACGCCAGCAGTGAAGCCTGCATATGCATATTGACATACTCATATTAGACTCGTGCGATATTGTTTGATCCTCTGTTCGGCTTTTCTTTGTGAACACCGAACAGAGCATCAGGGGCTACTGTCTATGCGGTAATATTTTCCTATATTTTAAACACTTACCTCAAAGCCTGTCAGAAGGCTGGCACAGGCTTCAGTCAATCCGCTCTTGGCGGACTGAATGTTCTGGATCACCGCACTCATGATAGTGCGGTGCTCCTCGTCGATGGAAGCGCTGCAAAGCGCTTCCAGCAGATTGTCCAGCGCCTCTAGATGGACAGAGGTCACCGGTACAGGCGTCTCGTTCCTCTTAGAAGGAGGCTGCCTGCCCGAGTCTGGAACCACTGGAGGTTCCGGCGCGGTGTTTGGCTGAGGGCCGAACTCGGAGCTCTTAGGGGGCTTGTCCCCTCGGCTCCCAGAGTCTGGGAGGCCGCCTTGAGGCGCCTCCGGGAGTGTCTCCCCTCGACCCGGTGCCTCGTGAGACAGCACCTCGGCGTCGTCCGCAGGATGAGGGGGGTGGTGGTCGGGACTGGATCGCTATCCATATCCGACGAACCCAAGGAGCCATCCGATGATACATCGATACGGGATCGGGGCGGCCTGCATAATCATATTTCGGCGTTAGGTGAAGTAATGCGACAAAGGAATACTATGACTTACTCTGGTATCCGAATACTTACGACTTCCCTAGGGGCTTGGCCCTGGGCAGCCACTCGTCTTCGCCGTCGGCGGCGGTGGTAGAGAAGTCCGGAAGGAGAGTTCTCCCCTTCTTGGACCCTTCGGCGTCCCCAGTTGGGGTGGCCTTCCTTTTCTTGTCTCCCCCGTCTGGAAGGGGAGCATCTTCTTCTGCCTCCTCATCTTCGGGGGAGGATTGCGCCATAGAGTCCTCGGACGGTGAGTCCGACGATGCCTGGCGTCGGGAACTCTTTTGGGTTCCCTTGGCCTTCTTGGTCTTTTCCGTCACTGTATAAGGGGCCGGAGTCAGCATCTTCGCCAGAAGAGCGTCTGCTGGGCCTTCGGGCAAAGGAGCCGGACAGTCGATCTGTCCGGCTGTCTCCTGCCAGTCCTGTAAAAGGTATGGGAGTTTAGATCCTGCATGGAGTCAATCTATAAAAAATAAGTATCCTGTGAGAGGTAAAGCAGCTTACCGCACTGGCTTGGCACTTCACGCTGAATCCGCGATCCTCGGTAATGGGAGGGGGGACCTCGGCGCTCTTGAACAGCACCCTCCAGGCATCTTCGTGAGTTGTGTCGAAGAGCCTGTTCAGAGTTCGGTGCTGCGCCGGGTCGAACTCCCACAAGTTGAAGTCCCATTGTTGGCACGGGAGGATCCGGCGGTGGAGCATGACCTGGACTACGTTGACGAGTTTGAGCTTCTTGTTCACCATGTTTTGAATACATGTTTGGAGTCCGGTTAGCTCTCCCGGACTACCCCAGGACAGGCCCTTCTCTTGCCAGGAGGTTAGCCGTGTGGGGAAGCCAGATCGGAACTTGGGGGCCGCTACCCATGTAGGGTCACGCGGCTCGGTGATGTAGAACCACCCCGATTGCCACCCCTTTATGGTCTCCACGAAGGAGCCCTCGAGCCATGTGACGTTGGGCATCTTGCCCACCCTGGCGCCTGCGCACTTCGCCTGGCGGCCGCTCACTACCTTCGGCTTGACATTGAAAGTCTTCAGCCATAAACCGAAGTGGGGCTTGATGCGGAGGAAAGCCTCACACACGACGATAAACATCGAGATATTGAAGATAAAGTTTGGGGCCAGATCGTGGAAATCCAGGTCGTAGTAGAACATGAGCCCCCAGACAAATGGGTGGAGACGAAATCCCAGTCCGTGGAGGAAATGGGTGAGGAACACTACCCTCTCATGGGGCCTGGGGGTGGGGATGAGCTGCCCCTCCTCTGGGAGCCGGTGCGTGATGCCGTCGGGCAAGTATCCGGCTCTCCTCAGCTTCTTGACGTGTCCCTCCGTGACGGAGGAGACCATCCACCTGCATCCCACTCCGGACATGGTTGGAGAAGGTCGAGGTGGGAAATGTGAACTTGGGCGCTGGAGCTCAAGTGTGCGAAGGTGGATGAGCAAAGGAGGCAGAAGGCGTGGATGAAAAGGTAAATCCTTATCCCTTTATATGGGCGGACGAAACTATGCGTCCCCACTAGCCTAGTAAAACTCGCTTGTCCCCCAAGCGCCGTAATCGATGGCATGGTTGGGTTACCCACACCCGTATTGATGAGAATCCCGTGATAAGGGGACACGATCTCTGCTTTGACAAGACGTGTCAAAAAACCGCCTCGCGTTATGTGCGGGGCTAGTTAAAGGAAACGGTTCGAATAATCACCGGGTCGTGACATAATGTCGTGTTGCCAAAATAAGTCAGCAAATTGGATTTGTGGAAATATTATTCTCTCTACGGTGGTATGTGGAAACTTATTTTGCAGGGTCGGGCACTATCCTTATATTCAAATTCTTTCATGGTATATTCGGAGGAGGAACCTGCCTTGCAATGCCGAAGACAATACTGCGCGCCGGACTCATCGTCATTGAAAGCCTGGTTCAGGGGCTACTATGGGAGTCCTGCATTAGGGGGTCTCCGGACAGCCGGACTATATCCTTTGGTCGGACTGTTGGACTATGAAGATACAAGATTAAAGACTTCGTCTCGTGTCTGGATGGGACTCTACTTGGCGTGGAAGGCAAGCTAGGCGATACAGATATGTGTATCTCCTCCTTTGTAACCGACCTTGTGTAACCCTAACCTCTCCGGTGTCTATATAAACCGGAGGGTTTTAGTCCGTAGGACAATATACAATCATACCATAGGCTAGCTTCTAGGGTTTAGCCTCTCTGATCTCGTGGTAGATCTACTCTTGTACTACCCATATCATCAATATTAATCAAGCAGGACGTAGGGTTTTACCTCCATCAAGAGGGCCCGAACCTGGGTAAAACATTGTGTCCCCTGCCTCCTGTTACCATCCGCCTTAGACGCATAGTTCGGGACTGCCTACCCGAGATCCGCCGGTTTTGACACCGACAGTGACCGAACGCAACAGATCGGTATGACCGAGTTCAACACAGAGAGAACACTTGTCACCTCAGCTCACTAGGCAAGTAAGATCTCACAAAGATTTGCAAGGAATTAACTGAAAGATTTGCAATGAATTGGATGCAGGGAATGCAGAACAACACAGAGAAAAGAAAATCTAGATGAAGTTTGCAAATGCAAAAACTCAAGGAAACACTAGAGAACTTCATCTAGAATTTGGCGGTGATAAAGTCACCTATGTTAGAGTATATTGACTGAGGAGTCAAGTGAGAACACTTGATCATAAGTCATACTCATCGTTTAAGCTCAAAATGGGGTTACCATTTTTCATTTAAGCATTTGATGTATACTCATCTTGTTGAGTTGCTTTGACCTATGACTTGAGGTAAATCTTCTCTAAGATGGGATGAGATACCTTGGGTGGTGGTGTTGATCTTGATCATGTAGTTGAACTTGCATGGGGTGCTCAAGGTTGATGTAGCGCAAGAATGGTTGGGAGCACCACTTGGAGTTGAGTTCATCTACCTACATGAGTTAGCTTTGACAAGAAGAGCACTTGTGTATCCTAAATGACAATCATGAAATTTGATACATAGAATTTTTCAAAGGATATGTTGAAGGATTTCATGCTTCCTCGTCATCAACCACCATTGTGTAGAGACTTGGTGATGTAGAGATTGCTCAAGATGTGAGTGAGTTGCAATATCATAGATTTAGATTCATCCAAGTACCTACAAGGGTTAGATAGCATGAAAGGGTGCAAGTATATCCAAGACATATGAATATCATCATAATAAGTATCAAGGATTAGTCATAGATTCATGCCTTGCATATATCCAAATGGAGTTCCTACTCCAAGTTCGAAGCATCAATGATGTTCAATTCGCCTCTCAAACGGCGAAAGACTTTCTCATCAAGCGGTTCGGTGAATATATCCGCCAATTGCTTATTGGTACGAACATGTTTAAGATCAATGTCCCCTTTAGCAACATGATCTCGAATGAAATGATGATGACCTTCAATATGCTTAGTTCGAGAATGTTGCACGAGATTGTGAGCAATCTTAATAGCACTTTCATTGTCACAAAGCAAAGGAACATGTTTCACATTGATCCCATAATCTTTAAGAGTTTGGGTCATCCAAAGTAATTGAGCACAACATGAACCAGCGGCAATGTATTCCGCTTTGGTTGTGGATAAGGATACTGAGTTTTGTTTCTTGGAGGACCAGGATACAAGAGATCTACCAAGAAATTGACAAGTACCCGAAGTGGACTTTCTATCAACCTTGTCTCCGGCATAGTCCGAGTCGGAATAGCCAACAAGATCAAAATAAGACCTCTTAGGATACCAAATGCCAAAATTTGGTGTATGTATCAAATATCTCACTATCCTTTTCACAGCCTTAATATGACATTCTTTGGGGGGCACTTGATATCGTGCACACATGCACACACACTTAGCATAATATCGGGACGAGAGGCACATATATATAACAATGAACCAATCATAGAGCGATAAACCTTTTGATCAATCGGTTTACCATCCTTAGTCAAATCAAGATGTCCACTAGTAGGCATGGGAGTTTTCATACCTTTGCTTTCTTGCATGTTGAACTTCTTGGATAAGTCCTTGGTGTACTTTGTTTGAGAAACAAAGGTGCCTTCCTTAGTTTTCTTGATTTGCAAACCAAGAAAGAACTTGAGTTCACTCATCATAGACATCTCAAACTTCTCCGACATGTAGCGCAAAACACCCATTTGGTACCAATGATGCTGTGGTTGTTGTCTGGCTTCTCGACCAATGTCCACACTTGATTTCTCTCAAAGTTGTGTAGCTCTTCATGCATGGCATTTATCCAATCCGGATCTTCCAATGCTTCGTCAACCTTCATAGGTTCAATACTAGAGATGAATGTATAATGTTCACAAAAATTAGCCAGACGAGATTTAGAGCGAGTGATTCTCCCGGTTTGGATATCATTGTAGATTTGCTCGACGGAATGGTCTCTAGCGACTCTTGCTCAAACTCGTGAGAGCTTTTGTTTTGCTTGGGGTGTAACATCTTCTTCATCATCTTGGAGTTGAGTGTCATGCATATACATACCTTGTGGTCTTGAGTTGGCTTAGGAAGGAATGAACCTGAGTAAACAAGGTTAGATAACACAGATACATTTACAAGGCAGAGCAACCAAAAGAAACCACAAGAGTACCAAGACTGGGATGCCATGTAGAGAGTGAGTACTGAGTACTCTATTTGATATAGACATGTCCCCAAAAGGTAAAGATATGCAATGAATTCAAAGATTTCCTTCCCTAGCAGTCTTTCTCCCCCTAAATCTTATACTGGATAATGGGAAAACATAGGGAAACAAAATCAGAGCGAAACAGATCATAAACGTAAACATACACATGTCTTTCCCCTCTTAAAGACATGTGACTTCTCTCCTCTTGAACACCAAGCATCTGGGGCCTTTGAAGTGAGTACCTCTCTCTCCCTTTTTCCCTTTCTCTCCCTTTGAGGAGAATAAGCTTTGATGTGATCTCTCTCCCCCTTTGACATCAATTTCCAAGAAGGGATCTTCTGGAGTGTGAGTCAAAATAGGTTTGGTCCTTGAGTCACATAGCAAAGCAGCATATAGATTGTGATGCTGGTAGAGGACAAGAATCATCGAGTGGAGCTGGAATAAAACTATAGGAACATATGGCAAATTGTCTTCTCTACAGTGAAATCGGTGATACCGAGTTGTAGTCTTCGGTGGTACCGAATTGGTTCGGTGTGACCGAAAGCAACAGATTGGTATGACCGAGTTCAACACAGAGAGAACACTTGTCACCTCAGCTCACTAGGCAAGTAAGATCTCACAAAGATTTGCAAGGAATTAACTGAAAGATTTGCAATGAATTGGATGCAGGGAATGCAGAACAACACAGAGAAAAGTAAATCTAGATGATGTTTGCAAATGCAAAAACTCAAGGAAACACTAGAGAACTTCATCTAGAATTGGGCAGTGACAAAGTCACCTATGTTAGAGTATATTGACTGAGTCAAGTGAGAACACTTGATCATAAGTCATACTCATCGTTTCAGCTCAAAATGGGGTTACCATTTTTCGTTTAAGCATTTGATGTATTCTCATCTTGTTTAGTTGCTTTGACCTATGACTTGAGGTAAAGCTTCTCTAAGATGGAGTGACATACCTTAGGTGGTGGTGTTGATCTTGATCATGTAGTTGAACTTGCGTGGGGTGCTCAAGGTTGATGTAGCGCAAGAATGGTTGGGAGAACCACTTGGAGTTGAGTTCATCTACCTACATGAGTTAGCTTTGCAAGGAAGAGCACTTGTGTATCCAAAATGACAATCATGCACACACTTAGCATAATATCGGGACGAGAGGCACATAGATATAACAACTAACCAATCATAGTGCGATAAACCTTTTGATCAACCGGTTTACCATCCTTAGTCAGATCAAGATGTCCACTAGTAGGCATGGGAGTTTTCATACCTTTGCTTTCTTGCATGTTGAACTTCTTGAATAAGTCCTTGGTGTACTTTGTTTGAGAAACAAAGGTGCCTTCCTTAGTTTGCTTGATTTGCAAACGAAGAAAGAACTTGAGTTCACTCATCATAGACATCTCAAACTTATCCGACATTAGCTTTCCGAACTTTTCACTAAAATGAGGGTTAGTCGAACCAAATATGATATCATCAACATAAATTTGCACACAAACAATTCACCGTTAACCCTTTTAGTAAAAAAGAGAAGAATCTATCTTTCCAATATCAAAGCCTTTTTCAGTAAGGAACTTGGTCAAGCATTTGTACCACGCTCTATGAGCTTGTTTAAGACCATAAAGAGCTTTGTGAAGTTTGTAAACATGATCGGGTTTCTTAGGATTGACAAAGCCAGGAGGTTGTTTAACATAAACTTCCTCCTCAATTTCATCATTTAGAAAAGCACTTTTAATGTCCATTTGGTATAAAGTGATATCATGGTGATCAGCATAGGCAAGCAAGATGCGGATGGACTCAAGTATAGCAACGGGGGCATATGTCTCACCGCAGTCCATACCTTCGACTTGTGGGCAGCCTTGGGAGACGAGATGAGCTTTGTTTCGGATGACTTGAACATCTTCATCTTGCTTGTTGCGAAACACCCATTTGGTACCAATGATGTTATGGTTGTTGTCGGGCTTCTCGACCAATGTCCACACTTGATTTCTCTCAAAGTGTTGTAGCTCTTCATGCATGGCGTTTATCCAATCCGGATCTTCCAATGCTTATTCAACCTTCATAGGTTCAATACTAGAGATGAATGTATAATGTTCACAAAAATTAGCCAGACGAGATTTAGAGCGAGTGATTCTCCCGGTTTGGATATCATTGTAGATTTGCTCGACGGAATGGTCTCTAGCGACTCTTGCTCGAACTCGTGAGAGCTTTTGTTTTGCTTGGGGTGGAACATCTTCTTCATCATCTTGTCCTTCCTCATTGTTGACGTTGTCATTTCCTTGTCATGGTGGAGAAGGAGGTTGATGAGGTTCATCTTGGTGTACTTCCTCGTTTTGTTCATCTTGGTGTGTCCCACTCGTGGATGCTTCTTGTCGACTCTTGGTTCACCTTGTTGTGAGGTAGAAGCTTCCACTTGGACGGACGAGGTACTCTCCTTCACCTCCGTTGGACGGATCTTGCCAATAGATAAGTCTTGGATTGCTTCCGAAGGATCTTTATCCCCTATATCAATTCTCAATTGCTCTACTTGCGAGCCGTTAGATTCATCAAACTTCACATCTACCGTCTCTTCAACCTTTCGGGTGAAATTGTTGTAGACACGGTAAGTGTGAGAGTTTGAGCCATAACCAAGTAGGAAACTTTCGTGAGATTTAGGAGCAAATTTAGAATGACGATGCTTGTCAAGAATGTAACACTTTGAGCCAAATACTCGAAAGTATCCAACTTGGGTTTTGTTACCGGTGAGGAGCTCGTATGCCGTCTTGACGAGTAGCTTGTGAAGATACAAGCGATTTGTTGCATGACAAGCTGTCTCAACGGCTTCCGCCCAAAAGTGCTTTGGAGTCTTGTACTCATCAAGCATCGTCCTCGCCATCTCAATAAGAGTTCGGTTCTTCCTATCAACAACTCCATTTTGTTGAGGTGTGTACATAGCTGAGAACTCATGTGAAATCCCTTCTTCATCAAGAAAAGTATCCACATTTGCGTTCTTGAACTCCGTTCCATTGTTATTACGAACCTTCTTGATCTTCACTTCAAATTGATTTTGGGCCTTCCTAGCGTAGTTCTTGAAGATCTTTTGGACCTGCGATTTATCATCAAGAAAGAACACCCACGTAAATCTTGAAAAATCATCAACTATAACTAGACCGGATGAGTTACCACCGAGACTCTAGTAGGCATTGGGACCAAAAAGATCCATATGAAGTAGCTCGAGCGGTCTTCTCATGGTCATAATGTTCTTCACGGGGTGGCTTCCTCCAACTTGTTTTCCTGCTTGACAAGCACTACAAAATCTATCCTTGTCAAATATAACATCTTTTACTCCAAGGATATGATCACCTTTAATAAGCTTATCAAGATTTCACATGCCCACATGACCTAACCTTCTATGCCACAACCAACCTTTTGAGGATTTAGCAATTAGGCAAGTTCTAGGTTGAGCCTTTTTAGTGAAATCAACAATGTAAAGATCACCTCTACGTGTACCGGTAAGACCATTTTATGATTATCTCTACGAAACACTTGGCAGTCTACTTCAGTAAATAGGACATTGAAACCAAAGTCAGCATGTCTAGATATGGAAAGTAAATTGTAGCCAAGAGATTCAACAAGCATAAAATTTTGTATGGAGCTATCATGTGAGATGGCCATCTTACCAAGGACAACCACCTTACCCTTTGAGTTATCACCAAAAGTGAGATACTTTCGAGGGCCGTCGTTTTCAGCAAGCTCGCGAAACATATCTTTGTCTCCGGTCATATGATCGATACATCCACTATCAAGGACCCATTCCTTTCCTCCAGCCATGTAGCCGCGAAGGTTAGCCATAATACCAAAGTGTCTCATTGCATCATCAAGATCATAGTCACTATCATCATCCTCATCATAGTATCCATGTTCAACATCGTCATGTGGTGGATCAATTCCTAGAGAGGGTGATTCATTAGATGTATGACCATAATAATGTTCATCTCTATGAATCCTAATGACTTCGGAAATGATATTGCTAATGATTCCAACATCTCCTTTGGCACTCGTAAGATTTGTAAGCTCAAATAAACAGTCACCAAATTTGGGATCATTGGAACTCATCTTACTCAAGGCAATAGACTTATGAAGGATCTCATCTAAGTTTTTCAAGGAATAGTTTGGAAATCGTTCCTCAAGGAATCTCCATATGGTGTAGGCACAATCAAGAGTAGGCAAGCAACCAAGCAAATTTCTAGGCAAACCTCTTGTAATAAGATTAACAGTTCTAAGGTTGCAAATCATGTCAAGATCCTCATCAGGTGTGGGATGCAAGGGATCAACAATGCGAGCACAAGGAGTAGTAATGTACTTGGTCAAATGATATTCATTGAGAATATCAAGCATCTCATTTTTTCACTCATGAAAGTACTCTCCATCAAGAATAGGCACTCTACGTCTAAGACTCCCCAACATAGACTCATCCATCTTCCTCCAAAGGTGTTTAAACCAAAGCAATGGAGACTAATGCTCTGATACCAATTGAAAGGATCGAGAAGAGGTGTCTAGAGGGGGTTAATAGACACTTAGCAAGAAAAGTTGCAAATTTTAAATTCTTTGAGTTGAGGTGGAGTTTTAGCACAAGTTCAAACATTCACAATACATATCAAGCAAGCATGACAAGAGTATATGAGCAGCGGAAAGTAAATCATGCAAGTTGCAAGAATGTAAAGGGATGGGATTGGAGTGTGCAAACGCAATTGGAGACACGGAGATTTTTGGTGTGGTTTCGATAGGTGGTGCTATCGTACATCCACGTTGATGGATACTTTAACCCGTGAAGGGTAATGGTTGCGCGAGTCCACGGAGGGCTCCACCCACGAAGGGTCCACGAAGAAGCAACCTTTTCTATCCCACCATGGCCATCGCCCAAGAAGGACTTGCCTCACTAGGGTAGATCTTCACGAAGTAGGCGATCACCTTGCCCGTACAAACTCCTTGGTTCAACTCCACAATCTTGACGGAGGCTCCCAAGTGACACCTAACCAATCTAGGAGACACCACTCTCCAAAAGGTAATAGATGGTGTGTTGATGATAAACTCCTTGCTCTTGTGCTTAAAATGATAGTCTCCCCAACACTCAGCTCTCTCTCATAGGATTGGATTTGGTATAAAGATGATTTAAGTGGAAAGCAACTTGGGGAAGGCTAGAGATCAAGATTCATGTGGTTGGAATGGAATATCTTGACCTCAACACAAGTGTAGGTGGTTCTTGCTTAGAAAGTGTGTGTTGGAAGTGTAGGCATATTCTGATGGCTCTCTTCACGAATGAAGAGTGGGTGGAGGGGTATATATAGCCTCCACACAAAATCTAACTGTTACACACAAATCACCAAACTCGGTGGGACCGAAGTATAAAACTCGGTCAGACCGATTTGGTTCATAATGTGACCGTTAGGCATTTCGGTGGGACCGACATGATGAACTCGGTGGGACCGATGTGCTAGGGTTAGGGTAAAGCCTCATCTCGGTTGGACCGATTACACAAACTTGGTGGGACCGATTTTGGTAATAAGCTAAACACAGAATTGGCCAAGCAAACTCGGTGGGACCGATTTCATATTTTGGTGGGACCGAAATTAATGCAATAGGCAACAGAGAGTTTGCAAGCCCATCTCGATGAGACCGAGATCCCATCGGTGAGACTAAATTTATTAGGGTTTCTGGCAGTGGCTATGTCAAGAGAACTCGGTGGCGCCGGATAGGAAATTTCGGTAGAGCCGAGTTTGACTTTTGGTTTGGGACATATGTGGATTGAGAAAGTAGTTGAGGGTTGTGGAGCATATCACTAAGCACTTTGAGCAAGCAAGCAATTAAGAAACACCTCATCCCCTCTTAATAGTATTGGATTTCCTATGGACTCAATGTGTTCTTGGATCACTGAAATAGAAAAAGTAGAGTCCTGAGCTTTGATCTTTAGCCAATCCTTTGTCCTTATCATCTCGAAAGGGTTCCACATCCTCTAGTCCATGCCACTCCATTGTTGAACTTATCTGAAACATACTAGATGAAAGCATTAGTCCAACAAGATATATATTGACATTAATTACCAAAATCACCCAGGGAGCACTTGTGCTTTCAATCTACCCCTTTTTGGTAATTGATGACAACATACATCAAAGCTTTAGATAAAGATATAGAGAATAACAAGTAAAGCTTTGGAAAGGCATGTAACATGCATAGGCTCCCCTATATGTATGCAATCATGTAAATATGGAATATAAGAGCATGTGAATGCATAGGCATGACAGAGTAAGCAATATGTTACATGTATCTTGGCTATATGCATCAAAGCAAAAGATGTGAAAATAGGAGATGTACCTACATGCTCATGAGTCCTTCTTGCAAACAATATGTACATCAGTAAGAAATCCTCATGCACACGAGTGTGATGCATATACTTACCTTGTGGTCTTGAGTTGGCTTAGGAAGGAATGAACCTGAGTAAACAAGGTTAGATAACACAGATACATTTACAAGCCAGAGCAACCAAAAGAAACCACAAGAGTACCAAGACTGAGATGACATGTAGAGAGTGAGTACTGAGTACACTATTTGATATAGACATGTCCCCAAAAGGTAAATATATGCAATGAATTCAAAGATTTCCTTCCCTAGCAGTCTTTCTCCCCCTGAATCTTATACTGGATTATGGGAGAACATAGGGAAACAAAATCAGAGTGAAACAGATCATAAACACAAACATACACATGTCTTTCCCCTCTTAAAGACATGTGACTTCTCTCCTCTTGAACATCAAGCATCTGGGGCCTTTGAAGTGAGTACATCTCTCTCCCTTTTTCCTTTTCTCTCCCTTTGAAGAGAATAAGCTTTGATGTGATCTCTCTCCCCTTTGACATCAATTTCCAAGAAGGGATCTTCTGGAGTGTGAGTCAAAATAGGTTTGGTCTTTGAGTCACAGAGCAAAGCAGCATATAGGTTTTGAAGCTGGTAGAGGACAAGAATCATCGAGTGGAGCTGGAATAAAACTATAGGAACATATGGAAAATTGTCTTCTCTACAGTGAAATTGGTGATACCGAGTTGTAGTCTTCGGTGGTACCGAATTGGTTCGGTGTGACCGAAAGCAACAGATCGGTATGACCGAGTTCAACACAGAGAGAACACTTGTCACCTCAGCTCACTAGGCAAGTAAGATCTCACAAAGATTTGCAAGGAATTAACTGAAAGATTTGCAATGAATTGGATGGATGGCATGCAGAACAACACAGAGAAAAGAAAATTTAGATGAAGTTTGCAAATGCAAAAACTCAAGGAAACACTAGAGAACTTCATCCAGAATTTGGCGGTGATAAAGTCACCTATGTTAGAGTATATTGACTGAGGAGTCAAGTGAGACCACTTGATAATAAGTCATACTCATTGTTTAAGCTCAAAATGGGGTTACCATTTTTCGTTTAAGCATTTGACGTATACTCATCTTGTTGAGTTGCTTTGACCTATGACTTGAGGTAAAGCTTCTCTAAGATGGAATGACATTCCTTGGGTGGTGGTGTTGATCTTGATCATGTAGTTGAACTTGCGTGGGGTGCTCAAGGTTGATGTAGTGCAAGAATGGTTGGGAGCACCACTTGGAGTTGAGTTCATCTACCAACATGAGTTCGCTTTGACAAGAAGAGCACTTGTGTATCCAAAATGACAATCATGAAATTTGATACATAGAATTTGTCAAAGGATATGTTGAAGGATTTCATGCTTCCTCGTCATCAACCACCATTGTGTAGAGACTTGGTGATGTAGAGATTGCTCAAGATGTGAGTGAATTGCAATCTCATAGATTTAGATTCATCCAAGTACCTACAAGGGTTAGATAGCATGAAAGGGTGCAAGTATATCCAAGACATATGAATATCATCATAAGAAGTATCAAGGATTAGTCATAGATTCATGCCTTGCATATATCCAAATGGAGTTCCTACTCCAAGTTCGAAGCATCAATGATGTTCAATTCGCCTCTCAAGCGGTGAAAGACTTTCTCATCAAGCGGTTTGGTGAATATATCTGCCAATTGCTTATTGGTACGAACATGTTTAAGATCAATGTCCCCTTTAGCAACATGATCTCGAATGAAATGATGGCGAACTTCAATATGCTTAGTTCGAGAATGTTGCACGAGATTGTGAGCAATCTTAATAGCACTTTCATTGTCACAAAGCAAAGGAACATGTTTCACATTGATCCCATAATCTTTAAGAGTTTGGGTCATCCAAAGTAATTGAGCACAACATGAACTGGCAGGAATGTATTTCGCTTCGGCGGTGGATAAGGATACCGAGTTTTATTTCTTAGAGGACCAGGATACAAGAGATCTACCAAGAAATTGACAAGTACCCGAAGTGGACTTTCTATCAACCTTGTCTCCGGCATAGTCCGAGTCGGAATAGCCAACAAGATCAAAACAAGACCTCTTAGGATACCAAATGCCAAAATTTGGTGTATGTATCAAGTATCTCACTATCCTTTTCATAGCCTTAATATGACATTATTTGGGGGGCACTTGATATCGTGCACACATGCACACACACTTAGCATAATATCGGGACGAGAGGCACATAGATATAACAATGAACCAATCATAGAGCGATAAACCTTTTGATCAATCAGTTTACCATCCTTAGTCAGATCAAGATGTCCACTAGTAGGCATGGGAGTTTTCATACCTTTGCTTTCTTGCATGTTGAACTTCTTGAATAAGTCCTTGGTGCACTTTGTTTGAGAAACAAAGGTGCCTTCCTTAGTTTTCTTGATTTGCAAACCAAGAAAGAACTTGAGTTCACTCATCATAGACATCTCAAACTTCTCCGACATTAGCTTTCCGAACTTTTCACTAAAATGAGGGTTAGTCGAACGAAATATGATATCATCAACATAAATTTGGCACAGAAACAATTCATTGTTAACCCTTTTAATAAAAAGAGTAGAATCTATCTTTCCAATCTCAAAGCCTTTTTTCAGTAAGGAACTTGGTCAAGCATTTATACCATGCTCTAGGAGCTTGTTTAAGACCATAAAGAGCTTTGTGAAGTTTTTAAACATGATCGGGTTTCTTAGGATTGACAAAGCCGGGAGGTTGTTTAACATAAACGTCCTCCTCAATTTCACCATTTAGAAAAGCACTTTTAATGTCCATTTGGTATAAAGTGATATCATGGAGATTAGCATAGGCAAGCAAGATGTGGATGGACTCAAGTCTAGCAATGGGGGCATATGTCTCACCGTAGTCCATACCTTCGACTTGAGTGTAGCCTTGGGCGACGAGACGAGCTTTGTTGCGGACGACTTGACCATCTTCGTCTTGCTTGTTGCAAAACACCCATTTGGTACCAATGATGTTGTGGTTGTTGTCGGGCTTCTCGACCAATGTCCACACTTGATTTCTCTCAAAGTTGTGTAGCTCTTCATTCATGGCGTTTATCCAATCCGGATCTTCCAATGCTTCTTCAACCTTCATAGGTTCAATACTAGAGATGAATGAATAATGTTCACAAAAGTTAGCCAAACGAGATTTAGAGCGAGTGATTCTCCCGGTTTGGATATCATTGTAGATTTGCTTGACGGGATGGTCTCTAGCGACTCTTGCTCGAACTCGTGAGAGCTTTTGTTTTGCTTGGGGTGTAACATCTTCTTCATCATCTTGTCCTTGTTCATTGTTGACGTTGTCATTTCCTTGTCGTGGTGGAGAAGGAGGTTGATGAGGTTCATCTTGGTGTACTTCCTCATTTTCTTCATCTTGGTGTGTCCCACTCGTGGATGCTTCCATGTCGACTCTTGGTTCACCTTGTCGTGAGGTAGAAGCTTTCACTTGGATGGACGAGGTACTCTCCTTCACCTCCATTGGACGGATCTTGCCAATAGATAAGTCTTGGATTGCTTATAAAGGATCTTTATCCCCTTCATAAATTGGCAATTGCTCTACTTGAGAGCCGTTAGATTTATCAACTTCACATCTACCGTCTCTTCAACCTTTCGGGTGAAATTGTTGTAGACACGGTAAGTTTGAGAGTTTGAGCCGTAACCAAGTAGGAAACCTTCGTGAGATTTAGGAGCAAATTTAGAACGATGATGCTTGTTAAGAATGTAACACTTTGAGCCAAATACTCGAAAGTATCCAACTTGGGGTTTGTTACCGGTGAGTAGCTCGTATGCCGTCTTGCCGAGTAGCTTGTGAAGATACAAGCGATTTGTTGCATGACAAGTTGTCTTAACAGCTTCTGCCCAAAAGTGCTTTGGAGTCTTGTACTCATCAAGCATCGTCCTCGCCATCTCAATAAGAGTTCGGTTCTTCCTCTCAACAACTCCATTTTGTTGAGGCATTTACATAGCCGAGAACTCATGTGAAATTCCTTCTTCGTCAAGAAAGGTATCCACATTTGCGTTCTTGAACTCCGTTCCGTGGTCGCTGCGAACCTTCTTGATCTTCATTTCAAATTGATTTTGGGCCTTCCTAGCGAAGTTCTTGAAGATCTTTTGGACCTGTGATTTATCATCAAGAAAGAACACCCACGTAAATCTTGAAAAATCATCAACTATAACTAGACTGAATGAGTTACCACCGATACTCTTGTACGCATTGGGACCAAAAAGATCCATATGAAGTAGCTCAAGCGGTCTTCTCGTGGTCATAATGTTCTTCACGGGGTGGCTTCCTCCAACTTGTTTTCCTTCTTGACAAGCACTACAAAGTCTATCATTGTCAAATATAACGTCTTTTACTCCAAGGATATGATCACCTTTAAGAAGCTTATCAAGATTTCACATGCCCACATGACCTAAACTTCTATGCCACAACCAACCTTTCAAGGATTTAGCAATTAGGCAAGTTCTAGGTTGAGCCTTTTTAGTGAAATCAACAATGTAAAGATCACCTCTACGTGTATCGGTAAAGACCATTTTGTGATTATCTCTACGAAACACTTGGCAGTTGATAACCCACAAGTATAGGGGATCAATTGTAGCCTCTTTCGATAAGTAAGAGTGTCGAACCCAACAAGGAGATAAAGGTAGAACAAATATTGCCTCAAGTTCTATCGACCACCGATACAACTCTACGCACACTTGACGTTCGCTTTATAGGAAACAAGTATGAAACTAGAAGTACTTTGTAGGTGTTTTTGGGTAAGCTTGCAAGAAAGTAAAGAGCACGAAAATAAAGACTAGGGGCTGCTAAGATAAAGACACAACTAAATTAGCTTTAGTAAAGAGCTTTTGTCAACAAGAAAGTTATTTGTCCCTAGGCAATCGATAACTAGACCGGTAATCATTATTGCAATTTTATTCGAGGGAGAGGCATAAGCTAACATACATTCTCTACTTGGATCATATGCACTTATGATTGGAACTCTAGCAAGCATCCGCAACTACTAAAGATTCATTAAGGTAAAACCCAACCATAGCATTAAAGTATCAAGTCCCCTTTATCCCATACGCAAACAACCTACTTACTCGGGTCTGTGCTTCTGTCACTCACGCCACCCACCATAAGCAAATCATAAGCATATTGCAAGACCTACATCAGGAATCCCTCACGCTTGCGCGACACGGAGAGCACCGTAGGAAAGCACCAATAATAAAACATACAACTCAACCAATCACGATCATCAAATAGCCATTAGGACAAAACAGATCTACTCAAACATCATAGGATAGCCATACATCATTGGGAAATTATATATAGTGTTGAGCACCATGTTTAAGTAGAGATTACAGTGGTTAAGAGAGAGGTTACACTGCTGCATAGAGGGGGGAAGAGTTGGTGATGATGGCGGTGAAGTTGTTGGTGAAGATGGCGGTGATGATGATGGCCCCGGCAACGCTCCGGCGCCACCGGAAGCAAGGGGAGAGGGCCCCCTTCTTCTTCTTCTTCCTTGACCTCCTCCCTAGATGGGAGAAGGGTTTCCCCTCTGGTCCTTGGCTCCCATGGCGTGGGAGGGGCGAGAGCCCCTCCGAGATTGGATCTATCTCTCTGTCTCTCTCTGTTTCTGCGTTCTATTCTTGGCTCTGTTTCACCGTTTCGTGTATATATGGAGATCCGTAACTCCGATTGGCCTGGAACCTTCACCGTGATTTTTCCCGAATATTAGCTTTCTTGCGGCAAAAGAAGAGCGTCAACCGCCTTACGGTGGGCTCACGAGGGTAGGGGCGCGCCCGCCTGCCTCGTGACCACCTCGGGCACTGGTTTGCGTTGATTTTCCTTCCGAATTTTCCATATTTTCCAAAAATAAGCTCCGTCTGTTTTTATCCCGGTTGGACTCCGTCTGATATGGATATTCTGCGAAACCAAAAACATGCAACAGACAGGAACTGGCACTGGGCACTGGATCAATATGTTAGTCCCAAAAATAATATAAAAAGTTGCCAAAAAGTATATGAAAGTTGAATAATATTGGCATGGAACAATCAAAAATTATAGATACGACGGAGGCGTATCAACATCCCCAAGCTTAATTCCTGCTCGTCCTCGAGTAGGTAAATGATAAAAAAGATAATTTTTGATGTGGAATGCTACCTAGCATAATCTTGATCATATGTCTAATCATGGCATGAATATTAAGACACGAGTGATTCAAAGCAATAATCTATCCTTTGACATAAAGACAATAATATTTCAAGCATACCAACCAAGCAATTATGTCTTATTGAAATAACATAGCCAAAGAAAGCTCATCCCTACAAAATCCTATAGTCTGGCTATGGTCCATCTTCACCACACAAAGCATTCACATCATGCACTACCCCGATGACAAGCCAAGCAATTGTTTCATACTTTTGACGTTCTCAAACCTTTTCAACTTTCACGAAATACATGAGCGTGAGCCATGGACATAGCACTATAGGTGGAATAGAATATGATGGTGGGGGTTATGTGGAGAAGACAAAAAAGGAGAAAGTCTCACATCAACTAGGCGTATCAACGGGCTATGGAGATGCCCATTAATAGATATCAATGTGAGGAGTAGGGATTGCCATGCAACGGATGCACTAGAGCTATAAGTATATGAAAGCTCAAACTGAAACTAAGTGGGTGTGCATCTAACTTGCTTTCTCATGAAGACCTAGGGCATTTGAGGAAGCCCATCGTTGGAATATACAAGCCAAGTTCTATACTAAAAATTCCCACTAGTATATGAAAGTGATAACTTAAGAGACTCTCTATATGAAGAACATGGTGCTACTTTGAAGCACAAGTGTGGTAAAAGGATAGTAACATTGCCCATTCTCTCTTTTTCTCTCATTTTTTTTGTTTTTTGGGCCTTCTCTTTTTTTCGTCCGGAGTCTCATCCCGACTTGTGGGGGAATCATAGTCTCCATCATCCCTTCCTCACTGGGGCAATGTCCTAATAATGATGATCATCACACTTTTATTTACTTACAAGTCAATATTACAACTCGATATCTAGAACAAAGATATGACTCTATATGAATGCCTTCGGCGGTGTACCAGGATGTGCAATGATCTAGCGTAGCAATGACATCAAAAAACGGACAAGCCATGAAAACATCATGCTAGCTATCTTACGATCATGCAAAGCAATATGACAATAAATGCTCAAGTCATGTATATGATGATGATGAAAGTTGCATGGCAATATATCTCGGAATGGTGATGGAAATGCCATGATAGGTAGGTATGGTGGCTGTTTTGAGGAAGGTATATGGTGGGTTTATGGTACCGGCGAAAGTTGCGCAGTACTAGAGAGGCTAGCAATGGTGGAAGGGTGAGAGTGCGTATAATCCATGGACTCAACATTAGTCATAAAGAACTCACATACTTATTGCAAAAATCTATTAGTCATCGAAACAAAGTACTACGCGCATGCTCCTAGGGGTATAGATTGGTAGGAAAAGACCATCGCTCGTCTCCGACCGCCACTCATAAGGAAGATAATCAATAAACACCTCATGCTCCGACTTCATTACATAACGGTTCACCATACGTGCATGCTATGGGACTTGCAAACCTCAGCACAAGTATTTCTCAATTTCACAATTACTCGACTAGCATGACTCTAATATCACCATCTTTATATCGCAAAACTATTGCAAGGAATCAAACATATCATATTCAGCGATCTACAAGTTTATGTAGGATTTTATGACTAACCATGTGAATGACCAGTTCCTGTCATCTCTCTAAATAGATATAAGTGAAGCACGAGAGTTTAATTCTTTCTACAAAGGATATGCTCGTGCTCTAACAAATATAAGTGAAGCAAAAGAGCATTCTACAAATGGCGGTTGTCTAAGTGAAGAGAAACAGGCAATCCAAACTTCAAATGATATAAGTGAAGCACATGAAGCATTCTATAAAGCCATACTCAAAAGATATAAGTGAAGTGCAATGAGAATTCTATAAATCAACCAAGGACCATCTCATACCAGCATGGTGCATAAAAAAACCTAAATGCAAAAGACGCTCCAAGACTTGCACATATCGCATGAACGAAACGAATCCGAAAACATACCGATACTTGTTGAAGAAAGAGGGGATGCCTCCCCAGCATCCCCAAGCTTAGACGCTTGAGTCTCCTTGAATATTTACTTGGGGTGCCTCGGGCATCCCCAAGCTTGAGCTCTTGCCTCTCTTCCTTCTTCTCACATCAAAACCTTCTCGATCATCGAACACTTCATCCACACAAAACTTCAACAGAAAACTCGGTAAGATCCATTAGTATAATAAAGCAAATCACTACTCTAGGTACTGTTGCAAAACAATTCATATTTTGTTTTTGTATTGTGTCTACTGCAATATAACTTTTTCATGGCTTAATCCACTGATATAAATTGATAGTTTCATCAAAACAAGCAAACTATGCATCAAAAACAGAATCTGTCTAAAACAGAACAGTCTGTAATAATATGAACATTCACCATACTTATGATACTTTAAAAATTCTACCAAAATTAGGAAAAATAAACAATTTGTATAGGAAGACAGTGCAAAAATAATCAGAATCATTTGACGTTCCAGAAAAAAATGTAAAATCGCGCACTACAGCCAAAGTTTCTGTCCTGCATCGTACAAACCATCAAGCAAATGTAAACATCCTAAAGGCAAACCTTGGCACATTATTTTTATAATACAATGTAATTGTACAAGGGGATAATTATTTTTGTTGAAAAGTTTCTGTAATCAAGATTCACAAAGTTTCTGTGCGCATGAACAAAGTTCAAGGCTAGCTCCCACTTCAACAATGCTCGTCTTTCTCACTTTCGCTTTTCTTTTTGAAAAAGTTTTGGGTTCCCCTCTTTATTTTTGTTATTTTTAAACTATATGAAAGCACTCAACAGAAATAAATTACTCTCTAAAACTTCTGGGTTGTCTCCCTGGCAGCGCTTTCTTTAAAGCCATTAAGCTAGGCATATAGTGCTCAAGTAGTGGATCCACCCGGATCCCAAGGTATATCAAAGCCAATTTTAATTAGCAATGATTTGTAATTTAGTAATGAGCACAAAGCAACATATATCAAGCAATGACGAAGTCTAACTCTCTTCCTATGCATCGGCATGTCATAAAAGAACAATTCATGCACACAAAGTAAAGGCCAATGCATAGTATAAACAGTTTCTTGCAATTTTATCATGTTGGAAACATAGAGAGGTGGAGATATAGTTCCTCTCTCATAATAATTAAAAGTAGGAGCAGCAAGAACATGCATATATATCTATCAAATTCATCATGTGCAATGGTAGAAGGCAACCCATCAATGTAATCCTTAATAAGTGCAAACTTCTCCGATATAGTGTAATCGGGAGAATTCAAAAAGATAATAGGACTATCATGCGTGGGTGCAATAGCAACAATTTCATGTTTAACATAAGGAACTATAGCAAGTTCATCTCCATAAGCATAATTCATATTGGCATCTTGGCCACAAGCATAATTCATATTGGCATCTTGGCCACAAGTATAGCAAGCATCATCAAAAAGGGATATTTCAAAAGAATCAATGGGATCATAACAATCATCATAGAAATCATCCTCCGGTAAGCATGAAGGGAAATTAAACAATGTATGAGTTGAACAGTTACTCTCATTAGAAGGTGGGCACGGGTAGCTAATCCGCTCTTCCTCCTTTTGTTCTTCGCTCTCCTCATCATCTTTTTCATCCAATGAGCTCACAATTTCATCAATTTCTTCTTCCATAGACTCCTGCAAAATATTAGTCTCTTCTTGGACAGCGAAGACTTTCTTAATAAGCGCATTAATTTCGTAATTGTATTCATAATTCTGATAACAATATTTTAGGATAGCTAAATTTTCAGGTCTATAAACAACATCATCAAAATCTTCAAACTCTTTAAACATAGATTCAATTTCATAAGCACCCTTAAAAGCAACAAATTCTTCTATTTGTTCCACATCATAGTAATCATATATACCATTAGCATAAGAAGCTAAGGTTTCATTATCATTAAATTCACATGAAAAGGGAAGGTGTGGAGCCTTCACCTTAGAACAACAAGTATAATCATATCTCAAGCATAGTTGCCTAGCATACCAATTCAATATATGAATTTGATCCCATAATAGTTTCCCTTTTTGTGTCAAGCGGTAATCCCTAAAGTATTCATGTTGATCCAAGGTTACTCCCATTACATAATTGAATGGGGTTTTCTCAGGATTATTAAAGTAGTACATAATATCTTTCACATAACCAGCATCGAGGGTTTTTGGAGGTTCCCCATCTCCATGAGTAGCAAGTACACCTAATTTTTTTGGTATTTCGTGTTCCATATCCATAACTAAAGATAAAGAACAACTAAGAACAGCAAATAAAAATTAATTAGTGATAAAGCAAACAAGCGCACACGAGAATATTCACCCCACGCTATTGCTCCCCGACAACGGCGCCAGAAAAAGGTCTTGATAACCCAAAAGTATAGGGGGTCAATTGTAGCCTCTTTCGATAAGTAAGAGTGTCGAACCCAACGAGGAGCTAAAGGTAGAACAAATATTCCCTCAAGTTCTACCGACCACCGATACAACTCTACGCACACTTGACTTTCGCTTTACCGGAAACAAGTATGAAACTAGAAGTACTTTGTAGGTGTTTTTGGGTAAGCTTGCAAGAAAGTAAAGAGCATGAAAATAAAGACTAGGGGCTGCTAAGATAAAGACACAACTAAATTAGCTTTAGTAAAGAGCTTTTGTCAACAAGAAAGTTATTTGTCCCTAGGCAATCGATAACTAGACCGGTAATCATTATTGCAATTTTATTTGAGGGAGAGGCATAAGCTAACATACTTTCTCTACTTGGATCATATGCACTTATGATTGGAACGCTAGCAAGCATCCGCAACTACTAAAGATTCATTAAGGTAAAACCCAACCATAGCATTAAAGTATCAAGTCCCCTTTATCCCATACGCAAACAACCTACTTACTCGGGTCTGTGCTTCTGTCACTCACGCCACCCACCATAAGCAAATCATAAGCATATTGCAAGCCCTACAGCAGGAATCCCTCACGCATGCGCGACACGGAGAGCATCGTAGGACAGCACCAATAATAAAACATACAACTCAAACCAATCACAATCATCAAATAGCCATTAGGACAAAACAGATCTACTCAAACATCATAGGATAGCCATACATCATTGGGAAATAATATATAGTGTTGAGCACCATGTTTAAGTAGAGATTACAGCGGGTAAGAGAGAGGTTATGCCGCTGCATAGAGGGGGGAAGAGTTGGTGATGATGGCGGTGAAGTAGTTGGTGAAGATGGCGGTGATGATGATGGCCCCGACAGCGCTCCGGCGCCACCGGAAGCAAGGGGGAGAGGGCCCCCCTTCTTCTTCTTCTTCCTTGACCTCCTCCCTAGATGGGAGAAGGGTTTCTCCTCTGGTCCTTGGCTCCCATGGCGTGGGAGGGGCGAGAGCCCCTTCGAGATTGGATCTATCTCTCTGTCTCTCTCTGTTTCTGTGTTCTGTTCTTGGCTCTGTTTCACCATTTTGTGTATATATGGAGATCCGTAACTCTGATTGGCCTAAAACCTTCGCCGTGATTTTTTCCCGTATATTAGCTTTCTTGCGGCAAAAGAAGAGCGTCAACCGCCTTACGGTGGGCTCACGAGGGTAGGGGGCGTGCCCTAAGGGGGGCGCGCCCCCTTGCCTCGTGACCACCTCGGGCACTGGTTCGCGTTGATTTTCCTTCCGAATTTTCCATATTTTTCAAAAATAAGCTCCGTCCGTTTTTATCCCATTTGGACTTTGTTTGATATGGATATTCTGTGAAACCAAAAACATGCAACAGACAGGAACTGGCACTGGGCACTGGATCAATATGTTAGTCGCAAAAATAATATAAAAAGTTGCCAAGAAGTATATGAAAGTTGAATAGTATTGGCATGGAACAATAAAAAATTATAGATACGACGGAGACGTATCAGTAGTCTACTTCAGTAAATAGGACATTGAAACCAAAGTCAACAAGTCCAGATATGGAAAGTAAATTGTAGACAAGAGATTCAAGAAGCATAACATTTTGTATGGAGCTATCATGTGAGATGGCCACCTTACCAAGGCCAACCACCTTACCCTTTGAGTTATCACCAAAAGTGACATACTTTCGAGGGCCATCATTTTTAGCAAGCTCACGAAACATATCTTTGTCTCCGGTCATATGATCGGTACATCCACTATCAAGTACCCATTCCTTTCCTCCAGCCATGTAGCCGCGAAGATTAGCCATAAGACCAATGTGTCTCCTTGCATCATGAAGATCATAGTCACTATCATCATCCTCATCATAGTATCCATGTTCAACATCGTCATATGGTGGATCAATTCCTAGAGAGGGTGATTTATTAGAAGTATGACCATAACAATGTTCATCTCTATGAATTCTAATGACTTCGGAAATGATATTGCTAATGATTACAACATCTCCTTTGGCACTCGTAAGATTTGTAAGCTCAAATAAACAGTCACCAAATTTTGGATCATTGGAACTCATCTTACTCAAGGCAATAGACTTATGAAGGATCTCATCTAAGTTTTTCAAGGAATAATTTGGAAATCGTTCCTCAAGGAATCTCCATATGGTGTAGGCACAATCAAGAGTAGGCAAGCAACCAAGCAAATTTCTAGGCAACCCTCTAGTAATAAGATTAACAGTTCTAAGGTTGCGAATCATGTCAAGTTCCTCATCGGGTGTGGGATGCAAGGGATCAACAATGCGAGCACAAGGAGTAGTAATGTACTTGGTCAAATGATATTCATTGAAAATCTCAAGCATCTCATTTTTTCAATCAATCAAGTACTCTCCATGAAGAATAGGCACTCTACGTCTAAGACTCCCCAACATAGACTCATCCATCTTCCTCCAAAGGTGTTTAAACCAAAGCAATGGAGACCATTACTCTGATAGCAATTGAAAGGATCGAGAAGAGGTGTCTAGAGGGGGGTGAATAGACTCTTAGCAAGAAAAGTTGTAGTTTTTAAATTCTTTGAGTTGAGGTGGAGTTTTAGGACAAGTTCAAACATTCACAATACATATCAAGCAAGCATGACAAGAGTATATGAGCAGCGGAAAGTAAATCATGCAAGTTGTAAGAATATAAAGGGATGGGATTGGAGTGTGCAAACGCAATTGGAGACACGGAGATTTTTGGCATGGTTCTGATAGGTGGTGCTATCGTACATCCACATTGATGGAGACTTCAACCCACGAAGGGTAATGGTTGCGCGAGTCCACGGAGGGCTCCACCCACGAAGGGTCCACGAAGAAGCAACCTTGTCGATCCCACCATGGCCATCGCCCATGAAGGACTTGCCTCGTTAGGGTAGATCTTCACGAAGTAGGCGATCTCCTTGCCCGTACAAACTCCTTGGTTCAACTCCACAATCTTGACGGAGGCTCCCAAGTGACACCTAACCAATCTAGGAGACACCACTCTCCAAAAGGTAATAGATGGTGTGTTGATGATGAACTCCTTGCTCTTGTGCTTCAAATGATAGTCTCCCCAACACTCAGCTCTCTCTCATAGGATTGGATTTGGTAGAAAGATGATTTGAGTGGAAAGCAACTTGGGGAAGGCTAGAGATCAAGATTCATGTGGTTGGAGTGGAATATCTTGACCTCAACACAAGTGTAGGTGGTTCTTGCTTAGAAAATGTGTGTTGGAAGTGTAGGCATATTCTGATGGCTCTCTTCACGAATGAAGAGTGGGTGGATGGGTATATATAGCCTCCACACAAAATCTAACCGTTAAACGCAAATCACCAAACTCGGTGGGATCGAAGTATAAAACTCGGTCAGATCAATTTGGTTCATAATGTGACCGTTAGGCATTTCGGGGGGACCGACATGATGAACTCGGTGGGACCGATGTGTTAGGGTTAGGGTAAAGCCTCATCTCGGTTGGACCGATTACACAAACTCGGTGGGACCGATTTTGGTAATAAACTAAGCAGAGAATTGGCCAAGCAAACTCGGTGGGGCCGATTTCATATTTCGGTGGGACCGAAATTAATGCAATAGGCAACAGAGAGTTTGCAAGCCCATCACGGTGAGACCGAGATCTCATCGGTGAGACCGAATTAATTAGGGTTTCTGGCAGTGGCTATGTCGAGAGAACTCGATGGCGCCAGATAGGAAATTTCGGTAGAGCCGAGTTTGACTTTTGGTTTGGGACATATGTGGATTGAGAAAGTAGTTGAGGGTTGTGGAGCATATCACTAAGCACTTTGAGCAAGCAAGCCATTAAGCAACACCTCATCCCCTCTTAATAGTATTGGCTTTCCTATGGACTCAATGTGATCTTGGATCACTGAAATAGAAAAAGTAGAGTCCTGAGCTTTGAGCTTGAGCCAATCCTTTGTCCTTATCATCTCGAAAGGGTTCCACATCCTCTAGTCCATGCCACTCCATTGTTGAACTTATCTGGAACATACTATATGAAAGCATTAGTCCAACAAGAGATATGTTGACATTAATACCAAAATCACCCAGGGAGCACTTGTGCTTTCACTTTGTCAATCACCATTTATCTGGAAGATTAACTCCCACTTGATTCAAGCGATTGTAGTACCCAGACATTCTGAGCACATGCTCACTAGCTGAGCTATTCTCCTCCATCTTGTGGGCAAAGTACTTGACAGAGGTCTCATACCTCTTAACACAGGCACGAGTGTGAAATATCATTTTTATCTCTTGGAACATCTCATATGCTCCATGGCATTCAAAACATTTTTGAAGTCCCGGTCTGTAAAGCATGGTGCACTAACATATCAACTAGTCATCATGCCGAGCTTGTCAAACGTTCATAACGTCTGTATCTGCTCCTGCAATAGGTCTGTCACCTAGTGGTGCATCAAGGACATAATTCTTCTGTGCAGCAATGAGGATAATCCTCAGATCATGGACCTAGTCTGCATCATTGCTACTATCATCTTTGAACTTAGTTTTCTCTAGGAACATGTCAAAAATAAAACAGGGAAGCTATACACGAGCTATTGATCTGCGACATAGATATGCAAATACTATCAGGACTAAGTTCATGATAAATTAAGTTCTTAATCATATTACTTAAGACATCCCACTTAGATAGACATCCCTCGAGTCATCTAAATGGTCACATGATCCATATCAACTAAACCATGTCCGATCATCATGTGAGATGGAGTAGTCTTCAATGGTGAACATCTCTATGTTGATCATATCTACTATATGATTCACATTTGACCTTTCGGTCTCCAGTGTTCTGAGGCCATGTCTGTACATGCTAGGCTCGTCAAGTTTAACCCGAGTATTCCGCATGTGCAAAACTGTCTTGCACCTGTTGTATGTGAACGTAGAGCTTATCACACCCGATCATCATGTGGTGTCTCGGTATGACGAACTATCGCAACGGTGCATACTTAGGGAGAACACTTGTACCTTGAAATTTTTAGTAAGGGATCAACTTATAATGCTACCATCGTACTAAGCAAAATAAGATGCATAAAATATAAACATCACATGCAATTAAAATATGTGACATGATATGGCCATCATCATCTTATGCCTTTTATCTCCATCTCCAAAGCACCGTCATGATTTCCATCGTCACCGACTTGACACCTTGATCTCCATCATAGCATTGTTGTCGTCTCGCCAACTATTGCTTCTACAACTATCACTAACGCATAGTGATAAAGTAAAGCAATTACATGGCATTTGCATTTCATACAATAAAGCGACAACCATAAGGCTCCTGGCAGTTGCCGATAACTTCTACAAAACATGATCATCTCATACAATAACGTATATCACATCATGTCTTGACCATATCACATCACAACATGCCCTGCAAAAACAAGTTAGACGTCCTCTACTTTGTTGTTGCAAGTTTTACATGGCTACTACGGGCTTCTAGTAAGAACCGTTCTTACCTACGCATCAAAACCACAACGGTGATTTATCAAGTTTGATGTTTTAACCTTCAACAAGGATCGGCCGCAGTCAAATTCGATTCAACTAAAGTTGGAGAAACAAACACCCGCCAGCCACCTTTATGCAAAACTAGTTGCATGTCTGTCGTTGGAACCGGTCTCATGAACGTGGTCACGTAAGGTTGGTCCGGGCTGCTTCATCCAACAATACCGCCATATCAAAATAATACATTGGTGGTAAGCAGTATGATGATCACCGCCCACAACTCTTTGTGTTCTACTCGTGCATATCATCTACGCAAAGACCTAGCTCGGATGCCATTGTTGGTTAACATAGCATGCAATTTCAAAAAAATTCCTACGCTCACACAAGATCTATCTAGGAGACGCATAGCAATGAGAGGGGAGAGTGTGTCCACATACCCTCGTAGACCGAAAGCGGAAGCGTTTTCTTAATGCGGTTGATGTAGTTGAATGTCTTCTTGATCCGACCGATCAAGTACCGAACGTACGGCACCTCCGAGTTCTGCACACGTTTAGCACGATGACATCCCTCGAGCTCTTGATCCAGCAGAGTGTCAAGGAAGTAGACGAGTTCCGTCAGCATGACGGCATGGTGACGGTGATGGTGATATGATCTGCATAGGGCTTCGCCCAAGCACCGTGAGAATATGACCGGAGGCATAAACTGTGGAGGCGGGTGCCGCGCACTGCTTGGAGCAATTGATGTGTGTTCTAAGCGCCCCCTCCCCACGTATATAAAGGAGGGAGGGGAGGAGACCGGCCCTAGGCGCGCCCCAAGTAGGAGGAATCCTACTTGGGCTCCTATTAGGATTGCCCCCCCCCCCCCTTTCCTTTTACCGGAGGGGGAAAAGGGGGAAGAGAGAGAGGGGGAGAAGGAAATGAAGGAAATATGCCCTAGAGGCAATAATAAAGTTATTATTTATTTCCTTATATCATGATAAATGTTTATTATTCATGCTAGAATTGTATTAACCGGAAACTTAGTACATGTGTGAATACATAGACAAATAGAGTGTCACTAGTATGCCTATACTTGACTAGCTCGTTGAATCAAAGATTATTAAGTTTCCTAGCCACAGACATGAGTTGTCATTTGATTAACGGGATCAAATCATTAGAGAATGATGTGATTGACTTGACCCATTCCGTTAGCTTAGCACGATGATCGTTTAGTTTGTTGCTACTGCTTTCACTACAAAAAAATACACTTCCATGATGATATGTGTTTGTCATAGTAGGTCATGTTTTCTATCATGCATGTACATCCATGACAAATTTATGACAGAATGAAGATAGTCATACCTGTGCTGTCGTAGAAGTGTTCCATGACATTACCAAAATTATCATCACGGAAGTGTCCACTTCCATGATGATAAATCGCGCGTCATAGAAGTGCTTTCGTCAAGGGTGACCGACACATGGCATCCACCGTAACGGGACGCCGTTAAGCTATCGGGTCCGGTTTTGGATCCGATAACCCGCTAACAGCCACGACCAATGCCGATTTTCCATGTGTAAAATTCTCATTGGCCGGCGGAACCACGCGTCAGCTCCACGTTGGCACAGGTGTCACTCATCCAATGGTCGAGATGGGCCTCTGATATGTTGACATGTGGACGGGCCCAAAAGTGGCCCATAAAGTTTAAATGGGCCGGCCCAGCTAAAGGCCCACAAGATTTTGCAGACCATAATGGGTCGGCCCAGCTAAAGGCCCAACATTCTCAGTTAAGGCCCGTACGGCTAGTGTCAAATCGGCCCGTCAACGGCCTGTCCTAAACTTGTCATCATCGCGGCCCATGGTCACTTTTGGCCTGTTAATAGTCCGCTAAGTATATGGGCCGAATTACGGCCCGGTGTATTTCTGGCCTATTAAAGGTCCTGCTTCATTTGGGCCCATTTGCAGGCCACTGAAACTTTCGGCCCATAAACGACCATGAAGGATTTGGGTCATATCCGGCCATGTCTAACATTCGGCCTGTTAGAGGCCCACTATAGATTTGGGCCACTTTCGGCATGTTGTGATTTTCGGCCTGTTAACGTCGGACAAAATCCATGGGCCATATGTGGCCCAACGTCACATCGGGCCCATTAACGGCCCATATAAAAATGACGATAATCTAGCCAGACCGAACTTATGGCCTGTTAAAGGCCCATGTATTAGGCCGGCGCATTTACGGCCCATCCGAATTTCGTCCTGTGAAAGATCCGCATCGTAAATGGGCCACCATTTCGGCCTGCTAAGACCAGTGGGTTATTTGGCACAATCAGGGCCCAATATCACTTTCGGTCTATTAAAGGCCCATGTTTTTTATGGGCTCGAGATATTTACACCTGTAAACGGCCTCGTGTTACTGAGGGCCCAAATTATGTTTAGGCCTCTTAAAGGCCCACTATGGGCGCAGGCCTACCAGAAAAATATGAAAGCTTATGCTGATTTAGGCCCAGAAATTTTTAGTGGGTTACATGCAAAGTTTGGCCCATAATCGTTTTTAGCCCAATTGGAATGGACCCGACGAATGTTGGCATGTTGGGCTCCTACGAAGCTTTCAACCGAATACATTACTAAGATAAACCTACACTATACAAAAATAGCGTCGTAATTACTGCAGCCTTTGGCAGCATCATAAATGTTGTATCACAACAAAATAAATTCCAACCATACAACAAAAGGCCTGTTGGCATAAAGTGCAGATAAAAGCACCATCAGATGTATAGAAGCACAGATCATTTGACCTGAGTGATAATGTTTCAGGCTGTAGAATCTGATGGAGCAGCACGATCTTCACCTTTTTCCGCCATTGCTCTTGAACAACGAAGCGAATGTCTGATAGTCTGGTTTCAAAACCATTCATATCTTGACGACATTTGTCAACCACTATTCTTGTTTCCAAAACAACATCCATTAGGGATTAGACTTGTGTATGGAGCACAGATATATCACTCTGTCTAGCAGGAAGATTTTGTTCAGTAGGTAATTTGGACGAGGTTACCTTGACAACCAACCCAGAATTACGCAGGAAGGTGCTTTTTGCACTGTTAGTGGAGAGATACTCACGCACTGCAGCAAGAGGTGACATTGTGCATGTGGTAGCCTCGTCACCTTCAGGTGGTCGTGCTTGTTCAATCATTTGTTCCATAGCTTCCTAAAAGTTTGAACTTGTAGATTAGTGTACCAGATAAGTTACTAATGAGACAAAAACAAACAAAGTAGGTTACACGTTTATACATAACTTATTTTGGTGAACTACTGTAATACATTAGCATGTATTGTAGTGCCAACTACATAATAAAATCACTTTCGGAACATATGTCCATGTAGCATGCCTATTGTATTGTCTATTTCCTCACATTCATTGACATCTAAGGATAAAGAGACATGGTTTAAAGTAGTATGAACATAGTATGACATCATTCATATCATGGGCAAACAGATATAAAACAAACAGGCTATTTTATCATTGTGTGCGCATGTGAACATAACAACTAGATTACAGATCAAGACCAAAAGAATATTCTTCATCTCTTTTAAACCATGTAAGGTGAAATGATACGTTAAGACAACTGTGTATAAAAGTGAACAGAGTAACCGACATTGGCTGCAAACCAAGTAGTTAAATGAACACATCACAATACCAATCAGTTCAAAGGCAGGAGGAGTAAGGACTTACAACAGTGGCTTGAACTGGTGTGCTCATGCCCTTCATCTTGCTGGTGTGGCAATCCTTGAAGATTTGCACTGCATTCGGTTCAAGTTCTTTTTGGTCCGCACAGGCTTTCCTCTGTATTTGGAACAAGTCAATATAGATACGATAATATGGCACAGAAAAAAGAAGGAAGTAGCAGCTATTTACAAGAGCCTCGCAGTGTGCAATATAGCTACGAGATCCTGTTATCTGTTGGAATTTCACTTTAGAACGGTTGGTCTTGTTCTTCAAACAGTTAGGCTAGAATAAGATACACTTGTAAGGCACATACATAAATACAAGTTCAATATGTGGTCTGATCAAATACATATAGCCTACCTGATACTTTGGATCAGACCAGTGTTTAATGAGGGTTGTCCAGTCTTCATCTGTAATATATTCCACTGGAGATGTTTGGGCGATTTCATTGTTAGCCTTGCCTTCAAAGTGAGATTTTCTAAGGTGGTACCGATACTGTCGTAGAGCAGACTGAAAAATATGAGTGCATGCTTGTTTAGTTGCATCATCTTTCGGATCCAACTTGAACCTCATCTGTTGAAAAAAGAATGTGAATCTTATTAGGAGGAAGCTAGAAAGTATGGGACAGAGCAAGACAATATTACTAATTGCGATGAATAACATTACTTACGGATAAATGGTCAAGAAATATGTTACACTGGGTATTTTCTTTCTTGTTCCTGTACTGGATCCACGTTGGGAGGATACGTGCATGACACCTAACGGCAACGGCTGCCTCTGATACTAACTTGGCTGACTCTGTAGCATCACGTGGCCTTTTTAAACCTGCCTCAAAATGGATCTCCGTTCTTCCTCCTTTAGATTTTGTTAATCTGTCAAGCATTATCCCTGATGTCTGTTTCCACTTGCGCCGTGGTGCTAGTTCAACAACGAATATGGAAAGTGTTAGTGTACATCAAACTGTGAGAGTACATATAAAGGTGCATGCAACTGCAACTTGACTCGGTCAGGTACCGTATTAGTGTTGATGCTCATGAGGTTCATCTGATCTTGCCAAGTCCTGTTGTGTCATCAGTGCTTTGGAAGTAGTGTTACGTGTGAAGACAGCTTGGGAACTGGCCAGTTCCGGAGCAAACGAACGAGTAACTCGTTGAGATGCTGGTACAGTTGAAGCGGATGCTGCAGCTGGTGGAGCAGGTGATACTGTGTTTGTAGATTTAGCCGGTGGACTTGGACCTTCTACTGCACTATAAGTACCAGCAGAATCTGGACGGCAGATCCTTTTCCGTTTCACCCGACGAGTAACACCACTCCCTACTATATTATTTTCCTTGCTCTTTTTTGACTTTGCCATGTCAAGCCGTACCCACAACACAAAAGAATAAAATCGCTCTCCAGAACTCATTGATGCATGATACGGACAAGCAATACTTTGATGTAAGACAACCGTATGAGGATGGAATATGTAAGAAAAATAGGACGGCATGACATATTCACAACTACGATGTGTAAACTAAGCAGAAGGATTTTCAAGAAAATAGAAGTAATGCAAGCTAGACACCATATGAAAGATGCAACCAATATTACTCTGCCAAGTTAAAAGTGTCTTGTCATAAGTGGCAATTCGAAAAATTAGAAGCAGTACAACATAGAAATCAATGCAAGATGCAACCACTATCAAACTGCCATGTTAAAAGCGTCCAATCATGAGTGACTGATGCGGGATACACAACAGCAGTACTTTGATGTAAGAACATGGTATGATAGATAGATGAAGTGTATTCTAGACACAGAACGCCATGTCATATGCACATGTATAACGTATAAACTCAGCAGGTGCAATTTAATCAAAATAGAAGAAATACAGGCTAGACAACATATGCAACATGAAACCAATTATCACACTGTCAACTTAGAGCAAGCACCTGCGATGGTGGAGTACGGGAGATGAACTCATCATGTAGACTTGGGACTTCAACTTCATTAGCAGTAGCAGTGGCAAATCTAGAGAGTCTATGTTTGCGTCGGTGCGGAGGACCACCAACATCCCCTAACTTACTCTTTTCCTTCCTATTTTCTGATATTGCCTTATGAAGTCAAAACCACAAGAAGGTGAATAAAATTAGCTCTGCATAACTAGTTGATGCATGATATAGACAAACACTACTTTGATGTAAGGCAAGTGTAGGATAGGAGGATGGAATATATACAAAAAAGATAGCGTTTCATATTCACACGTACGATAGGAGGATGGAATATGTATGAAAATCAGTAAGCGGAAGGCATTTCAACAAAATTAGAAGAAATGAAAGCTAGGCACCATATGAACATGCAACCAATATCACTCTATCAGGTAAAAAGTGTCTTGTCGTAAGTGCCATTTCAAGAAATTAGAAGCAGTACAAGCTAGAAGACAATGCAAGATGCAACCTACATCACAGTCCCAAGTTAAATGTGTCTTATGGGTAAGTGATCATTGCAGGTATAAGTTGTAAGCTACGCAGATGCAATTCAACATAATCAGAAGCAATACAAACTAGACATCATACGAAAAACGCAACCACATATAACAGTTCCAAGTTAGAGCAAGCACCTGTGATGGTAGAGTAGGGGAGATGTGCTCATCATGTACACGTATGTTCTAGAAATAGGAACACATGTCATATTCACAGGCATTATGTGTAAAGTAAGCAGATGCAATTCAACAAAGTTAGAAGCAATACAAGCTAGACATCATACGCAACATGCAACCACATATAATAGTGCCAGGTTAGAGCAAGCACCTGTGATGGCGGAGTAGTGGAGATGTGCTCATCATCTACACAGCTACGTTGACTGTCCAGCCTTGTGTTGTCCTGCGAATCTTGTTGGGAGGATGGCGGAGTAGAATCTGTAGAGACCCCCTGTTTGAGTTGCTCCGAAGGACCACCATCATCCACTACCGGACTAATTTCCTTCAGTTGTAATGATTTTGCATTGTGAAGTCAAACCGATAAGAAAAAGGAATAAAATTCTCTCTTCAGAACTCATTCATGCATGATACCGACGAACACTACTCAGATGAAAGGCAAACACATGATGCGAGGATGGAATATGTATGAAAAATAGGATGGCGTGACATATTCACACCTATGATGTGGTAACTAAGTAGAAGGCATTTCAACAAATTAGAAGCACTACAAGCTAGACACCATATGAAAGATGCAACCAATATCACTCTGCCAAGTTCAAACTATATGACGTTTCAACAAATTAGAAGCAGTTCATGCTAGAAATCATATGCAAGACACAACCAATATCACAGTGGCGACTTAAAGGTGCCTTATCATAAGTGACTGATGCAGGATGTGCAAGAACAGTAGTCTGATGCAAGAACATCGCGTGATCAGATACAGTATGTTCTAGAAACAGGAACATATGTCATATTCACAGGCATTATGTGTAAAGTAAGCAGATGCAATTCAACAAAGTTAGAAGCAATACAAGCTAGACATCATACGCAACATGCAACCACATATAATAGTGCCAAATTAGAGCAAGCACATGTGATGGTGGAGTAGGGGAGATGTGCTCATCATCTACACAGCTATGTTGACTGTCTAGCCCTGCGTTGTCTTGTGAATCTTGTTGGGAGGATGGCGGAGTAGAATCTGTAGAGAACCTCTGTTTCAGTTGCTTGGAAGGACCACTGTCAGTGTAAACACCGGCGGATCTCGGGTAGGGGGTCCCGAACTGTGCGTCTGAGGTCGATGGTAACAGGAGATAGGGGACACAATGTTTTACCCAGGTTCGGGCCCTCTCTATGGAGGTAATACCCTACATCCTGCTTGATTGATCTTGATGAATATGAGTATTACAAGATTTGATCTTCCATGAGATCGTAATGGCTAAACCCTAGAGGCCTAGCTTGTATGGTCATGATAATGAGTCTCTGCTCCAGTCTAAGTCCTCTGGTTTATAGAAACACCGGGAGGATCTAGGGTTACACAAGGTCGGTTATAAAGGAAGGAATCTACATATTCCGTCGCCAAGGAGAGTCCTATCTGGACACGGGTGCATTCTTTGGTCTTCGTATCTTCACATCCCATTAGTCCGGCCCATGGCTAACAGGCCGGACGCCCGAGGACCCCTTAGTCCAGGACTCCCTCAGTAGCCCCTGAACCTGGCTTCAATGACAACGTATCTGGCGCGTAGGCCTATCTTCGGCATTGCAAGGCGGGTTCCTCTTTCCGAACTCCAAAATAGTCTTCGGATGTATTGAACGTGCCCGGACCTGTAACACACACCACACACAACCGCGAAGAGAATATAATTTTACACGAGTCCAATCTATTGACAACTTTCTGTAACATGACATCACATCTGTCCGGTCATAATTTCGAACCTTTTTCGTCTGCCGCTCCAAGTTTCGAGACACGGTTGCCATTGTCACGTCTTGTCAAAGCAGAGATCGTGTCCCCTTATTACGGGATTCTTATCAATACGGGCGTGGGTAAGCCAACTGCGCCGTTTACACATCCCTTGGGAATATGCGAGTTTTAAGGTGAGTAGGAAGGCGTTTGACATTCGTGGCCTTTATAAGGGGATATGGATTCGTCCTCATTCACCCACGCCTTATCCTTCCTCTGCCCATCCATTCTTGAGCTCCAACGCCCAAGCTCTAGCTTCTCCGGCCGGAGAAAGCACTCCAACCATGTCCGGACCCGGAGCTGGAGGCAAGTGGATGGCCTCCTCTGTTAAGAAGAAAGACATCAAGGAGCTCCGAGAGCCTGGATATCTGGCCAAGGAGATCGTTCACCGTCTCCCGGCCAAGGGACAGATTGTCCCTACCCCAGAGCCCCATGAGAGAGTTGTGTTTCTCACACATTTCATCTGCGGGCTGGGATTCCCTCTCCACCCGTTTGTCCGTGGATTGATGTTTTACTACGGGTTGGACTTCCATGATCTAGCCCCCAACTTTATCCTCAACATCTCGGCATTTATAGTCGTCTGCGAGCCCTTTCTCCGTATCCCACCTCACTTCGGCCTATGGCTAAAGACCTTCAATGTAAAGCCGAAGGTAGTGAGAGGCCAACAAGCAGAGTGCGGAGGCTCCATGGTGGGTAAGATGCCCAATGTCACATGGCCCGAAGGCTCCTTTGTGGAGACGGTGAAGGGGTGGCAATCGGGGTGGTTCTACATCACCAAGCCGCGCGACACCAACTGGGTGGCGACCCCCGAATTCTGATCCGGAGTTCCGATGCAGCTCACCTCCTGGCAAGAGAAGGGCCTAACCTGGGGTTCTTCGAACGAGCTCACTGGGCTCTAGCCGTGCGTCCAGAACATGATAACCAAGAGAATCAAACTTTCAACATGATCCAGGTTATGCTCATTCGCCGGATCCTTCCGTGCCAACGCCGGACTTGCTATTTGTGGGAGTTCGATCCGGCCAAGCACCAGAGCTGCTAGAGCTCTTCGGCACGACGCGCAAAGACATCTGGAAAGTGCTCTTCAAGGCCGGCGAGACACCACCGCCTACGACCGAGGATCGCGGTCTTAGCTTAAAACGCCTGGCTAATTCGGTAAGTTCTTTTATGTTTTCAAGGTATAGCCTTTACTAGCATATTTTGAGAAGGAGTCTAAGCCCTCCTATCAATTTTTCAGGCCTGGATCGACATAGCGGGGCGGATTAACTGTCCGGCTCCGCTGCCCGAAGACCAAGAAACCCCACTTCTAACGAAGATGCTATTTTCGGCGCCTTATGATGTGTCGGAGAAGAAGGCCAAGAAAACGGCCAAGGGGGCCCAGAGTGGCCTTCGCTGAAAAGGCACTTCGGACATGACGTCCGAAGACAAGACTCCCTCTTCGGCCGCTGAAGACGAGGAGGAGGAGGAGGAAGAAAGCGACTCCCCCTGGGGGGAGGAAGAAAAGAGGGGCCTCCCCAAATTTGGAGGCGAAGGCGCCCAAGAGGGGGAAGGGTTCCCTTGCGGATAACTCCACGTGGGATGTTGATAGCAATCCGGAGCGAATGCCCCGGACCAAGCCTCAAGCCGCCTCGTAAGTACCAAAAGCCTTATGCACGTCCAAATGTCTGGTCTTTCCATTTTGTGATATTAATATGTTTAAATTATGCCATCGCAGTCCGGCCCGCGATAGCTCCCCGCGATCCTCGATAGAGGGTTCGCTAGATTCAAAGGAGATGGCCAACATGTCACCGCCGCCCGCTCACTCTGCCTAAGCCAAGAGTGATGACGAGATGATGTCCCAAAGGACCTTCCCAGACCGGGGGGAGGTTCCGGAGATCATCGGGGTGGCGCCCAAGGATGCAGCCAGACACATGGGGGAAAAAGCCCCCGTGGGGACTGGTGATGGGGCCAAATTCCATTCGGCTCCCAACCGGATACCATTCCGGAGACCTACATGGCTCCGGAGTCCAGCGAATGGCCTTTCCCGAAAGGAGGAGGTGTGCCTGTTCCGCCGGTGACCTCTGTCCGATCAGAGGCACCGGATAATCTGCTGGGAGCGCTGCAAGGCGCCTCCATTGTGGATGAACACCGTGTCCTTATGGGTACGGTGATCAAGAAGGTTCAGTCCGCCAAAAGCGTACTGACCGAAGCCTGCGCTAGTCTTTTAACAGGCTTTGAGGTAAGCGGCGCAAAAAGGAGAAAATCCCCATATAGACAGTAGCCCCTGAGACATTGTTCGGTGTTCAGAAAGAAAAAACCGGACAGAGGATCAATCTCCTATTGCAGGAAACTAACTAAATTTGTCTGAAATGTATGCAGAGGCATCACTGTTGGTCGCGGCCTCGCATACTGCCGAATTCTCCGGACTGGAGCAGAAACTGGCGGAGGCCGAGGAGGAGCTGGGCCAGGTGAAGAGGCAGCTCCAGGAAAAACAAGGTAAGTAATAACCTGTTATGTATTCAAAAAAGGAAAATGATATGCAATGACCGAAATGCCATGATGTGTACAGAGGCGACGACCAAGGTTAAGGCCCTGAAAATGGGCTGGTCAAAGCCGAAGGGAAGGCTGTCAAGGAGCAGGCCGCTCGGAAGAAGCTCAAGGCCCGGGTCAACGAGGTCCAACAGGAGCTCGAGGACGCAGTGAAGAAGTGCGAGGCCTTGGAGGGTGATGCGTCAGTTCAAGCTGAACTCGCCAAGGCTCGTCAGAGTGCGGAGGCAGCCCGGAATGAGGCCCAGGGCGCCCTCCAGGAGATCCAGGAGGCCAGGAAGATCTCGAGGGGTAAGGCATTCAATATGCAAAGCAAGAATGTGAAGATGAAATATCGTTTACTAACCCGGATTCGGAGTTCTCCAGGGGCTTTTACTGATCTGCCACACAGTGTGGCTAATGCCGCAGAGTTCTTCCGAACCAAAGAAGCGAGGTCCACAGAGAAGCTGTTTTGGTCGCAACATCTTGCGCCAGAACATCCGGTGCCCTTCAGCGATCAGCTAAAACAGTTGGTCGAGCTGCATAGGGTGGATGAACTGGCCATGAAGGATTTAATAATCCGGTTGTGACCAGCCGAAGCTATACTCAGCAGTTACTTCGGCCTCGTGAAGCAACTGGTGGATGTCTGTCCTCGGCTGGACGTCGTCAAGCGGTCTGTCTGCATCAAGGGCGCACGTCTGGCCTTCTCCTATTGCAAGGTCTGGTGGGCAAAGCTGGACACTGTCAAATTAGCGACCGAGGGGCCGCCGGAGGAGAAGGAGCACCGCACACCCGAGCGATATTTCGGCGATGTCTTGGAGGGGTCCCGCATTGTTGTGGATCATTGTGCGAAAGACACTATCTTTGAATGAATGTATTCGAGCTCCCTCAACCTTGTATGATAAAACAAAGTGATTGTGCAATATAATGCTGGTTATGTTTTTAAATTTTTACTTCCTGTGCGGCCGTGTTGTATGAAATCTGAGGGTTAACGAGTCGTCGGCTTCTGCCCCCACGTAGGTAGTACGGGGGTGTTCGAGATGGAATCTAAACAATCTTGATCCAATTAGATGGTCCTTGAAAGAGTTGTTTAGCGCAACGAACCATGCAACCAGACTATGCGGCTGTAACGCCCTCACTTAGCCATAGCAGTTCGACAATAAAAACATGGGCGCAGCCCCTAGTATCCGAACTAGAGTGCTATAAGCGTCTGATCAGTAAGTACCAATCCTTCGCATAATGCGGAAGAAATCTCCAACAATTTGTAACCTCCGAACAGCTGACCGGCTCTCGCTGCATCATGACAGTCAGCTTTCGGCTTTCTCTACTGAGGTGCTACTTTGGATAAAACAAGGCACAATCGCAGTAGTTCTCCCTTTACTACCTTAGCTGATATAGCAGAACGTAAGGTAGCAAGCACAGGAGCCGGGCAACCCAAGTATTGACCAAAGACATGATTCGGAGCCAATGCATATAATGCTAAATTTGGGGTGTCGAACTATACTTATAAAAAGTGTTCGGACTTTTGTTGCCACAATGTGGGGTGCCATGAAGCCCCTGACAAACATCACAGGTACCAAAGTGTACGGGTGCTACCTGATAGGATTATCCACAGGGAAGCTGAGAGAAAAAAAGAAAGAAAATAGAAAAGGTGCAAAGGTAAAAAGCTGGGGTCCTAAAGCTCCAGCCGCAAATTGTTCTCATTGTAATTTGATTAGTACATCAAGGCGCATTAATACAGGTAGTGCATTAAGCAACAGGCTATTTAAGATGCCGAAACCAAGGGAGAGCTGCATGTGGGTCCTAAAAAACAGGTAGAGTTATCGTTAACAGAATCACCTAAAAAGTCCCCCATATGTTTGCGTTTCTCGCTGTCTTGGTGTGTTTATCCTTCAAGAGGACCGATGACCAGAGCACCAGATGGGGCCAGTGGGATTGAGACCTAAAAAGGAGGCAAGTAAAAGTGAAAGTATGTGTGTATCCGATGTCGGTCGAGCCGTACTATGGACCACAAGCTAGCTATGCCTCCGTCGATGCCCATGGGATTTTGAGTGCATAGTTATGTACGCGCAGCACAAATGCCACCACTTGATCGGAACTGAGACGGAGGCCGGATTGCTAGTTGAGCTCCTGACGAGCCGAGCTCTCCTGTTGCAGAGTACTTTGGACCCTCTTAATGGTGTCCGTGGGCTCGGCAGCCGAATTAAGGTTCTACTTGAGAAGGTCGCTCTGCACTTCTGCTGCTAAGGCAGCTGTGTGCTCTTTTGTATGGAGGCAGCGTTCCGTATTTCCATTGACTGTTATGACGCCGCGTGGATCGGGCATCTTGAGCTTGAGATAAGCATAGTGTGGTACTGCGTTTAATCGAGCAAATGCAGTTTGTCCGAGCAGTGCGTGATAGCCGTTGCGGAAGGGGACGATATCGAATATTAAATCCTCGCTTCGGAAGTTGCCCGGAGATCCGAAGACAACCTCTAGTGTGATTGAGCCCGTACAGCGGGCCTCTACACCTAGTATGACTCCTTTGAAGGTAGTCCTGGTGGGCTTGATTTGTGATGGGTTAATGCCCATTTTTCGCGTTATTTCCTGATAGAGCAGATTGAGGCCGCTACCTCCATCCATAAGGACGCGAGTCAGGTGAAACCCGTCAATTATTGGGTCTAGGACCGGTGTGGCTGATCCACCGTGACGGATACTGGTCGGATGATTCCGGCGATCAAAAGTGATCGGGCATGACGACTATCGGTGTCAAAACCGGCGGATCTGGGTAGGGGGTCCCGAACTATGCGTCTAAGGCGGATGGTAATAGGAAGCAGGGGACACGATGTTTTACCCAGGTTTGGGCCCTCTTGATGGAGGTAATACCCTACGTCCTGCTTGATTGTTCTTGATGATATGAGTATTGCAAGAGTTGATCTACCACGAGATCATAGAGGCTAAACCCTAGAAGCTAGCCTATGGTATGATTGTATGTTGTCCTACGGACTAAACCCTCCAGTTTATATAACACCGGAGGGGGCTAGGGTTACACAAGGTCGGTTACAAGGGAGGAGATTTACATATCTGTATTGCCTAGCTTGCCTTCCACGCCAAGTAGAGTCCCATCCGGACACGGGACAAAGTCTTCAATCTTGCATCTTCATAGTCCAACAGTCCGGCCAAAGGATATAGTCCGGCTCTTCGGAGACCCCCTAATCCAGGACTCCCTCAGTAGCCCCCTGAACTAGGCTTCAATGACGATGAGTCCGGCGCGCAGTATTCTCTTCGGCATTACAAGGCGGGTTCTTCTCCAAATACTTCATGGAAGATTTTTGAGCACAAGGATAGTGTTCGGTTCTGCAAAACAAGTTCCACACCCCATTGTAGAGAGAATAATATTTCCATAAATCTAATCTGCTGACACGTTTTGGCAGCACAACATCATGTCATGGCCGGGTCCTTATCTGAACCATTTTTCTCAACCAGCACTACGCATATCGCGAGGCGGTCTTTCTGTCATGTCTTGTCAAAGCAGAGATCGTGTCCCCCTTGTTACGGGATTCTCATCAATACGAACGTGGGTAACTCAACCGCGCCATCAATTACGGCACCTGGGGAATAAGCGGTTTTACCAAGCACGTGGGGAGGCGCATCGCCTCGTCCGTCCTTATAAAGGGACGAAGATTCACTCTTTTCACCCACGCCTTCTTCCTCCTTGCTTACCCATTCCCGCACACTCGAGGTCTAGCGCCCAAGCTCACGTTCTTCTTCTCAAACCACTCCAAGCATGTCCGGAGCAGGAGGCTAGTGGATGGTCTCCTCCGTCACGGAGGAGAACATCAAAAAGTTACAGGAAGCCGGATATCTGGCTGCAGATATCGCGCACCGGCTGCCAGATGCGGGGCAGATCATCCCAATGCCCGAACCCCATGAGAGGGTAGTTTTTCTTACCCATTTTGTCCGCGGACTGGGATTTCCCCTCCACGCGTTTTACCGTGGGCTCATGTTCTACTAAGGGCTGGATTTTCATGATCTGGCCCCCAATTTCATCCTCAATATCTCGGCGTTTATCATCGTGTGCGAGGCCTTCCTCCGCATCAAGCTCCATTTCGGCCTGTGGCTGAGGACCTTCAATGTCAAACTGAAGGTGGTGGTCGGACAGCAAGCGGAGTGCGGAGGTGCCATGGTGGGAAAGATGCCTAATGTCACCTGGCTTGAAGGCTCCTATGTGGAGACCATAAAGGGATGGCAATCGGGGTGGTTCTACATCACCGAGCCGCGCGAGACCAACTTGGTGGCGATCCCCGAATTCCGATCCGGAGTCCCCACACGGCTCACCTCCTGGAAAGAGAAGGGCATGTCCTAGGGTTCTTCGGTACAGCTGACCGGACTCCAGACCTACATCAAGAACATGATGAGCAAGAAAATTAAGGTCGTCAACATGGTCCAGGTCATGCTCTTCCGCCGGATTCTCCCATGTCAACAATGGGCATTCAACTTGTGGGAGTTCGACCCGGCCAAGCACCAGACGCTGCGAGAGCTCTATGGCACGACGCACGAGGACGTCTGGAGGGTGCTGTTTAAGGGCGCCGAGGTACCTCCTTCCCTCACCGAGGACCGCGGACTCAGCGCAAAGCGCCGCGCCATTCTGGTAAGTTTATATTTCGCAGGGTATCTATTTGCCCCAATTTAATCATGTGCAGGATCTAAGCCTTCCATGCCTTTAACAGGACTGGGTGAAGACAGCAAAGCAGATTGATTGCCCCGCCCCCCTGCCGAAAGATCCTGCCAATGCTCTCCTGACGGAGATGCTGGTTCCGACACCTTACGAGGTGCCGGTGAAGAAGGCCAAGAAGAAGGCCGCGGGGACCCGAAAGGGTCTCCGGCGCAAGGTTGTATCGGACTCATCGTCCGATAACTCCGACACGCCCTCCTCCCACGAAAATGAGGAGGAGGAAGAGGAAAGTTCTCCCCCCACCCCCCAGCCGGGGGAGACAAGAAAAGGAAGGCCGATCCAACCGGGAAGGCCGAAGGGTCCAAGAAGGGCAGGACCCTCCCTCCGGACTGCTCCACGATGGCCGCCTATAGCGGCGACAAGTGGCTACCCAGGGTCAAGCCTTTGGCGAAGTCGTAAGTATCCGGACGCCATAGTAATTCATGGTATGTTTTACTGCGCTGCTTCTCCTCATGCCGAACGTGATTATGCAGTCCGTCCCAAGCTCATCTCGACGTATCTTCGTCGAGCGGTTCGTTGGACTCGTCGAATATGAACAGTGGTTCTCTTCCGACCGCCTCCACCCCTCGCCCTACGGACAACGCCGAGGTGTTGTCTCAAAATGCACCGAGCCAAGGGGAGGTGGTCCTGGAGGCGTCTCGAGGCGACCTCCCGGACCCTGGGTACCAAGGGAGCGAGGCTCCTACGGGCTCCGAGTTCAGCCCCCAGCCGAACACTGCGCCGGAACCTTCGATGGTTCCGGACTCCGGCAGGCAGTCCCCTGTTAAGGGGGGCCAACCACCCGTACTGGTGTCCTCTGTCCATCCAGAGGCACCGGATAACCTGCTGGAAGCGCTTCACAGCGCTTCCATCGATGACGAGCACCACACTATCATGAGTGTGGTGATCGAGAAGGTTCAGTCCGCCAAAAACGGGCTGACCGAGGCTTGCGCCAACCTCCTAACAGGCTTTGAGGTAAGCAATCAAAATATATATAAGAAAATATTACCGCATAGATAGTAGCCCCTGATGCTCTGTTCGGTGTTCGAGAAGAAAGGCCGAATAGAGGATCAAATGATGAGTCGGGAGTCTAATAAGAACATGTCTATGTGTAAGTGCAGGCTTCCTTGCTGGCCACTGCCGCACATACGGCAGAGGTCTCTACACTGAAGCAGGGCCTGGAGCGGTCCCAGAACGAGCTTTGCCTTACCAAAAGGCAGCTCGAGGAGAGCAAAGGTAAGAAATACCTTGTCTACGCTTTTGAAAAGAAGTTTGTTTGTAAAATAATAGGATCACCATGAATTTGCCAGGGGCCACGACCAAGGTAGAGACCCTGAAGAAGGCGTTGTCCGAGGCCGAAGACAAAGCGGCCAAGGAACACATCGAGCGGGAGAAGCAAGAAGCCCGAGTGGGCGAGGTGCAGGAAGAGCTCAAGGCTTTCGCCAAAAAACACGAGTCCTTGGAGCTCGACTCAAAGACGCGAGAGTCCGAGCTTGCACAGGCGCTTGAAAGCGCCCGGAGCGCTAAGGCTGAAGCCCACAAGGCCCTCCAGGAAATTGATGTGGTGAAGAAGATAGCAGCGGGTAAGGCATTCATTATGCAAAGCAAGCATGTGAAGGAAACTTTCCTTTTTCTTACCCTAGTTCGGAGCTCTCCAGGAGCGTTCGCAGATCTTCCCTGTAGTGTGCTGGATGCCGTGGAGTTTTACCGAGCTGAGGAGGGGAGCTCGACGGAGAAGTTGTTCTGGTCTCAGTATACTGGGACCAAACACCCGATGCCCTTGAGCGACCAGCTAAACCAAGTGGTCGAGCTTCACAAGGCGGCCGAACAGGCCATGAGGGGCCTTATAGTCCGGATGTGGCCTGGCGAGCCCCAGTCCGGCAGCTACTTCGGTCTGGTGAGGCGGCTTGTGGAGGCCTGCCCACGGCTTGAAGTCATAAAGCGGTCAGCCTGCATTGAGCGTGCGCGCAGGGCTTTTGCCCGGGCGAAGGTGCACTGGGTGAAGCTGGATGCCGTGAAGCTGGTGAAGGAGGGGCCGCTGGAGGGCAAGGAGCATCGCCACCCCGAGATGTACTATGAGAGTGTCCTGAAGGGTTCCCGCCTTGTGGCGGATGAATGTGCTAGGGATGTAATTTTTGAATGAAGATGCTCGTGTGATCCTGTAATGTGAAACAAGTTCATCTGCGCTATGCAATGCTTTTTTAATTTAAAATATTAACTTTTGTGCAGCCGTTTATAATATCTGAGAGTTGGCCAGTCGTCGACTTCTGCCCCCATGTAGCTAGTACTGGGGTGTTTGGGATAAACCTGAGCACTCTTTACCCCAATTTTGGGTCCTTCAAGGGAGGTGTTCAGCGCAACGAACCAGGTAATCGGACTATAAGGCTTTATCACTCTCACTTAGCCATAGAAGTCTACAATTTTAAACTTTGGCAAAGCCCCTAGTGTTTCGAAGGCCGAATTTAGGGCGCTATACTCGCCTAAGCCGGACAAGGTCGGCTCCTCGCCCGAAGCGGAAAAAGTCTTTAAGGACTTGAGACCTCTCGAACAGCGACCAGTCTCTCGCCTTATCATGACAGTCAGTTTTCGGCTTTCTCTATAGAGGCGCTCGTCCGGAAGAACCAGGACGCAATCATAGTAGTTCTCCCACCGCTACCTTAGCCGATATAGCGGAACGTAAGGTACCAAAGCATGGGAGCCGGGCAAACCCAACATTTGACCAAAGACATGATTCAGAGAAGATGCATATAATGCTATAAGTTCGGGGTGCCGCACTGTCGAAAGTGTTCGGACTTCTTGCGCCGTATTATGGGGTAAACGAAAGCCCCTGGCGTACTAACCGTACCCGAACGTACGGGTGCGGATTGTCGTGGATGGACATAAAGGGGAAAAAAGGAATGATTAATACAATAATAGACTAATGCTATGCATTGTTATTTAAATAATACGTCGAGGCGTACTGGTACAGGTAGTGCAATAAGCAGAAAGTAGGACTATTCAAAATGTCCTATCCAAGGGCAAGCTACGTATGGATAGTAGAAAGCAGGTATTATTATTAGAGACCACATGGGGGTTCCCGTGTTTATCTTAGCTTCTTGCATCCTTGGTTGTTGCTTCCCGTAATCTGTCCGGCAATCATACTACTGGAAAGGGCTTCCAGGGGGTTACGTCCTGAAAAGAGAAAAGAAATGATAAAGATATACAGCCCCTAGGGCGGTGAATTTTGGGGCGACTGGCTCTATCGCATAGACGTCCCTAAGCGCACGCTTGCACTCCCTCTTGGGGATGTGGGTAGCATATATCATGTTCACCATTTTGACCTGAGGGGGAAACTTCTTCTATCCCCCTGTGTTCGGTTGCCGGTGCTCTTCGTCATCGTCCTTGCTTTGTGATCCCTTTTCCCTATTCTCAGCATTTAATTTGCCGGCCTGTTTAAAAACCCAGCAATCTCTATTTGTATGATTGGGTGGTTTGTCCAGGGTGCCATGAATCTGGCACGGACGATCAAGTATGCGGTCCAAGCTGGATGGGCCTGAATTGTTCTTTTGGAACAGCTTCTTCCGCTGACCGGACTTAGAGCCACTGAATTCGGCATTGACCGCCATATCCTCGGTGTTGTCACTGTTGTTTCGACGCTTGTATCTATTGCGTCGAGACTTGTCTTTGTTATTTTTAACTTTAGGGGTGTCGGCGTCGCTTGTATTCTTTTTGCTACGGGCCAACCAACTGTCCTCGCCCACACAAAAGCGGGTCATGAGTGTCGTGAGGGCCGCCATGGATTTTGGATTTTCTTGGCCGAGGTGGCGAGCGAGCCATTCGTCGCGGATGCTGTGTTTGAAGGCTGCTAGGGCTTCGGCATCTGGACAATCGACGATTTGGTTCTTTTTAGTTAAGAACCTAGTCCAGAATTTCCTGGCGGACTCTTCGGGCTGTTGAACTATATGGCTTAAGTCATTAGCGTCCAGAGATCGAGTATATGTACCTTGGAAGTTATCGAGGAAGGCCTCTTCCAAGTCCTCCCAGCTGCCAATAGAATTTTCAGGCAGACTGTTGAGCCAATGTCGAGCTGGCCCCTTGAGTTTTAAAGGGAGGTATTTGATGGCGTGGAGGTCATCGCCGTGGGCCATATGAATGTGGAGAATGAAGTCTTCGATCCACACCGCGAGGTCCGTGGTTCCATCGTATGATTCTATATTCACGGATTTGAACCGTTCTAGGAATTCATGATCCATGACCTCATCAGTGAAGCAATGAGGGTGTGCGGCGCCTCTATATCGGGTCATATCCCGTCTGCGGTTTTCAGCCCGCGCATGACTAAGTTTGTCATGTCCGAATAGGTGGCCATCATCGCGTGTTGAGGTATGTCCTCGTGATCCGTAGATTGATCTGGTATGTCCTGCTTTATTGTTCAGGTTTTGCCGGAGGTCATCTATATGGCCGTGGGCTAATTTACCTCTACCTGTGCGATGAGGCGGGGCAGGCTAGTATTCGGCGTGAGTTGCCGTTTTGTCCCGACCACGTGGTCGTCAGACAGCCGCATTGTACGATGGTGGTATGTGTTCCGGTGCCTCCTCGTCAAACTGAGGTAGCAATTTGTGCTTTGGGTAGCTTTTGGTTGGGCGCTTGAGGCCGTATTCTTCGACTGCTAGGACATCGGTCCATTTATCATTGAGCATATCTTGGTGAGCTTGAAGCTGTTGCTGCTTCTTTTTCAAGCTCCTTGCAGTGGCTATTAGCTGGCGCTTGAAGCGCTCCTGCTCAAGAGGTTCCTTAGGCACGATGAAATCGTCAGTGCCGAGGCTCACCTCATCCTCGGAGAGCGGAAGATAACTTCCGTCCTCTGAGTCTTCATGCGTGTCCTGTTTACCAGGGCTAGCCTACCCATCTTCCCGTTCATCTTGTTCATTAGCTGTTTCAACAGGGTCTTCATTGTCTTCGGCACCTTCTGGAGTGTTATCTTCTCATGTGCCGGTGTTGCTGTCTTTACTGCGGCGTGACTTAGAGCGGCGCCGCTAACGCTGACGCTTGGATTGTATTTCGGAAGGTTTATCCTTAGATGGATCTTCCTTGTCATCGCCGCTGTTCTCCTTTGCTGCATCCACCATGTATACATCACACGAGGAAGTGGCCGTCCAGCGTCTGGTGAACGGTGGGTTATGGGCCTCTTCTTCTCCGGCATCATCATCCATACCGTCGATGTCCTCGGAGTTGTAATCAAGTGTGTCGGTCAAATCCTCGATCGTGGCTATGAAGTGGGTGACGGGTGGGAAGCAAAATTCTCCACCATCGGCCCCTAGTTCGCACCGGATATAGTTTGGCTATGAGTCCTTCGTCAAGGACAGGTTTTTAATGAGTTTAGCATGTCGCCCAAAGGCGAGTGCTGGAAGATGTCTGCGGCACTGAATTCGAAGATCGATAAACGATCCAGTTCGGCATCCGCGGGCTCACATGGTTCGGAACTTACGGCCGGAGACGAGTCCGGAGTTCCGGTGGCACAGGTATCGTATGAGATCAAGTCTATGTGCGGCTCCAACGCTGGGGAATCTGTGGCCTCCGTGGCGGGGTTGAGCCTCCCGTCCTTGGATGGTGCAGTCTGCTCCGGATTTAAGGCCAGAGCGGTTGTCGGTGTCAAAACCGGCGGATCTCGGGTAGGGGGTCCCAAACTGTGCATCTAGGCCAGATGGTAACAGGAGGCAGGGACACGATGTTTTACCCAGGTTCGGGCCCTCTTGATGGAGGTAAAACCCCACGTCCTGCTTGATTAATATTGATGATATGGGTAGTACAAGAGTAGATCTACCATGAGATCAGAGATGCTAAACCCTAGAAGCTAGCCTATGGTATGATTGTATGTTGTGGTTGTTGTCCTACGGACTAAAACCCTTCGGTTTATATAGACACCGAAGAGGGTTAGGGTTACACAAGGTCGGTTACAAAGGAGGATATATGCATATCCGTATTGCCTAGCTTGCCTTCCACGCCAAGTAGAGTCCTATCCGGACACGAGACGAAGTCTTCAATCTTGTATCTTCATAGTCTAACAGTCTGACCAATGGAGATAGTCCGGCTGTCCGGAGACCCCCTAATCCAGGACTCCCTCAGTAGCCCCTGAACCAGGCTTCAATGACGATGAGTCCGGCGCACAGTATTGTCTTCGGCATTGCAAGGTGGGTTCCTCCTCCGAATACATCACAGAAGAATTTGAATACGAGGATAGTGTCCGACCCTGCAACATAAGTTCCACATACTTCCGTAGAGAGAATAATATTTTCACAAATCTAATTTGCCGACTTGTTTTGACAGCATGATGTTATGTCATGGCCCGGTGATTATTCGAACCGTTTCCTTTAACTAGCCCCGCACATAACGCGAGGCAGTTTTTTGACACGTCTTGTCAAAGCAGAGATCGTGTCCCCTTATTACGGGATTCTCATCAATACGAGCGTGGGTAACCCAACCATGCCATCGATTACGGCGCTTGGGGGATGAGCGAGTTATACTAGGCAAGTGGGGACGCTTAGTTTCGTCCACCCATATAAAGGGATAAGGATTCACCTTTCTATCCACGCCTTCTTCCTCCTTTGCTCATCCGTTTTCGCACACTCGAGCTCTAGCGCCCAAGTCCGCACTTCCCACCTCCACCTTCTCCAACCATGTCTAGAGCGGGAGGCAGGTGGATGGTCTCCTCCGTCACGGATGGAGACATCAAGAAGCTGAGGAGAGCCGGATACCTGCCCGACGACATCGCGCACTGGCTCCCAGATGAGGTGCAGCTCATCCCCACCCCCAGGCCCCATGAGAGGGTAGTGTTCCTCACCCATTTCCTCTGCGTACTGGGATTCCCTCTCCATCCGTTCGTCCGGGGGGCCATGTTCTATTACGGCCTGGATTTCCACGATCTGGCCCCGAACTTCATCCTCAACATCTCGGCGTTTATCGTCGTGTGCGCGGCCTTCCCCTGCATCAAGCCCCACTTTGGCTTATGGTTGAAGACCTTCAATGTCAAGCCGAAGGTTGTGGGCGGGCGCCAGGTGGAGTGCGGAGGCGCCATGGTGGGCAAGATGCCCAACGTAACATGGCTCGAGGGCTCCTTTGTGGAAACCATAAAGGGGTGGCAACCGGGGTGGTTCTACATCACCGAGCCGCGCGACCCTGCATGGGCAGCGGCCCCCGAGTTCCGATCTGGCATCCCCACGCGGCTCATTTCCTGGAAAGAGAAGGGCCTGTCCTGGGGTAGTTTGGGAGAGCTGACCGGACTCCAAACATGTATTCAAAACATGGTGAACAAGAAGCTCAAACTTGTCAACATGGTCCAGGTCATGCTCCACCGCCAGATCCTCCCGTGCCAACAACGGGAGTTCAACTTGTGGGAATTCGACCCAGTGCAGCACCGAACTCTGAACAGGCTCTTCGACACGACTCACGAAGATGCATGGAGGGTGCTGTTCAAAAGCGCCGAGGTCCCCCCTCCTATTACTGAGGATCGCGGATTCAGCGCGAAGCGCCAAGCCAGTGCGGTAAGCTGCTTTACCTTTCACATGATACTTATTTTTTATAGATTGACTCCATGCGGGATCTAAACTCCCGTACCTTTGACAGGATTGGCAGGAGATGGCCGGACAGATCGATTGTCCGGCTCCTTTGCCCGAAGGCCTCGCAGACGCTCTTCTAGCGAAGATGCTGACTCCGGCCCCTTATACGGTGCCGGAGAAGACCAAGAAGGCCAAGGGAACCCGAAAGAGTTCCCGACGCCAGGCGTCATCGGACTCACCGTCCGATGACTCTGCGGTGCACTCTTCCCCCGAAGACGAGGAAGAAGAAGATGCTCCCCCACTGACTGGGGGAGATAATAAAAGGAAGGCCGCCCCAACTGGGGGGGCGAAGGGTCCAAGAAGGGAAGGACTCTCCTTCCGGACAGTTCCACCGCCGCCGACGAAGGCAAAGATGAGTGGTTTCCCAGGGCCAAGCCCCCGGGGAGATCATAAGTATTCAAATACCAGAGTAACTCATAGAATTCCTTTGTCGCACTGTTTTCCCTAACACCGAACATAATTATGCAGGCCGCCACGAGCCAGTATCGATGTATCATCGGACGGCTCCCTGGGCTCGTCGGACATGGATAGCGATCCAGTCCCGACCGCCACCTTCCCTCATCGTGCCGACGACGCCGAGGTGCTATCTCAAGAGGCACCGGATCTAGGGGAGACAGTCTCGGAGGCGCCTCAAGGCGACCTTCCGGACTCCGAGAGCCGAGGGGACGGGGCCCCTGAGAGCTCCGAGTTCGGCCTTCAGCCGAACACCACGCCGGAACCTCCAGCGGTTCCAGGCTCGGGTAGGCGGCCTCCTTCTAAGAGGGGCAAGACGCCTGTGCCGGTGACCTCCGTCCATCCAGAGGCGCCGGACAATCTGTTGGAAGCGCTTCGCAGTGCTTCCATCGACGCGGAGCACCGTACCATTATGAGTGCGGTGGTCCAGAAGGTTCAGTCCGCCGAGAGCGGGTTGACTGAAGCCTGTGCCAGCCTTCTAACAGGCATTGAGGTAAGTGTTTTAAAATGTAGTAGAAATATTACCGCATAGACAGTAGCCCCTGATGCTTTGTTCGGTGTTCACAAAGAAAAGCCAAACAGAGGATCAAATAATATCGCAGGAGTCTAATATAAGTATGTCAATATGCATATGCACGCTTCGCTACTGGCGTCCGCCGCACTGACTGCGGAGGTCGCCGTACTGAAGCAGGACCTCGAGGGGTCCAGGAAAGAGCTCGGCCTTGCCAAGAGGCAGCTCGAGGAGAACAAGGGTAAGTAATACCCTGTCTATAGATATGTATATATAAAAGAAGACGTGATTGCAAAATGACAAGATCATCGTATATTCGCCAGGGGCCACGACCGAGGTGGCGACCCTGAAGCAAGCGCTAACCAAGGCCGAATATAACGCGCCCAAGGAGCGCACTGAGCGAGAAAAGCACGAGGCTCGGGTGGGCGAGGTGCAGCAAGAGCTCCAGGCTCTCGTGGCGAAGCACGAGGCGTTGGAGCTTGACTCAAAGACGTGGGAGTCTGAGCTTGCCGCGGCCCTCGAGAGCGCAAAAAGTGCCAAGGCCGAGGCCCAAAGGGCCCTCCAGGAGATCGACGCAATGAAGAAGATAGCGGCAGGTAAGGCTTTCTATATGTAAAGCAAGCATGTAAAAGTAAATTACGATTACTTACTCGAATCCGGAGCTCTCCACGAGCATTCGCAGATTTGCCCCATAGTGTGTCCGATGCCGCACAATTTTACCAAGCCGAGGATGGAAGCTCCACGGAGAAGCTGTTCTGGTCTCAGTATGCTGAGGCCGAACACCCAGTGCCAATGAGCGACCAGCTGAAGCAGATGGTAGAGCTACATAAGGCGGCCGATCAGGCCATGAAGGGCTTTATAGTCCGGCTGTGGCCTGGCGACGCCCTTCTGAACAGCTTCTTCGGCCTGGTGAGGCGGCTTGTGGATGCCTGCCCGTGGCTGGAGGTCGTCAAGCGATCTTTCTGCATTGAGGGTGCACGCCGGGCTTTCGCCCGTGAGAAATTGGAGTGGGTCAAGCTAGACACCGTGAAGCTGATCAAGGAGGGGCCGCCAGAGGGCAAGGAGCACCGCCACCCCAAGATGTACTACGAGGGTGTTCTGTCGGGTGCCCGTCTCATAGCGGACGAGTGTTCAAAATATGTAATATTTGAGTGAGACTTGCTCATTTTATCCTGTATTTATGAAAACTTGTTTCATATGCGCTATGCAACGCTTGTTTGAATTTAAAATATTACCTTCTGTTTGGCCGTTTATCAATCTGAGAGATGGCTAGTCCTCGGCTTCTGCCCCCATGCCACGAGTGCTGGGGTGTTCGGGATAAACCTGAGCACTCTTGTTCCCATGTTTGGGTCCTTCGAGGGAGGTGCTCAGCACAGCGAACAAGGCAACCGGACTAATAATGCTTTATCACTCTCACTTAGCCATAGAATTCTATAATTTTAAATTTCGGCGAAGCCCCTGGTATTCGGAAGGCCGAATTTGGGGCGCGATACACGTCTTTAAGTCGGACAGGGCCGGCCCCTCGCTCTAAGCGGCATAAGTCTTTAGGGACTCAAAAACCTTGCCGAACAGTGACCAGTCTCTCGCCTTATCATGACAGTCAGTTTTAGCTTTCTCTACTGAGGTGCTGAACCCAGCAGAACCGGGGCACAATTGTAGTAGTTCTCCTAGCGCTACCTTAGCCGATAGAGCAGAACGTAAGGTACCAAAACATAGGAGCCGGGCAAACCCAACATTTGACCAAAGACATGATTCAGAGTTGATGCATATAATGATATAAGTTCGGGGTGTCGCGCTTGTGAAAGTGTTCGGACTTTTCACACCGTATTGTGGGGTACGTAAGCCCCTGGTGTATTGGCCATACCAAAGTGTACGGTTGCAAGGCGTCATTAATGAACACACACACACACATATATATATATAACAAGAATGCAATAATAGTCGTAATATCATGCATTGTTTAAAAAAATTGTGTTAAAGCAGAGTGATACAGATAGTGTGATAAGCAAAGAGTAGGACTATGTCCCTTCCAAGGGCAAGCCGAGGAATGATATTAAATCGAATATTTCGCTCGTTACTGTAATCCACCTAGGAATTCCGTGGTATGACGTAGTTGTCTGCCTCCTTGGTTGCTGCATCATGTGTTCGGCAATAGTGCTGCCGGATAGTGTTTCCAGAGATTAATGTCCTGGAAAAAAATAACCAAACGGGAAGCCCCTAGTGCAGTTTAAGCCGCGTCTTGGGGCGTGCCGCAGTTGTGCCCCCCTCCTCACTTGTGCCCATGGTATTTTTAATGCGTAATTATGTACGCGCGGCACGAGTTTTGCTGTTGGGCTGGGATTGGGGGGTGTCCACCATATTGCTATGCGAGCTCAGATCGCGCTAGGCGGTCTATTTGCCGATTGCTCCGAGCGCGCTTGAAGGTGTCCGGGCTTTGAAGCGTCGGACTGGTTGATTGCCTTGAGAGGCTGCTTTGCGCTTCTGCTGCGAGGGCCGGGGTGTGCTCCTCTGTTCGGAGAGAGCGCTCTGTGTTTCCATTGACTGTGATAACTCCGCGAGGTCCTGGCATCTTGAGCTTGAGGTATGCATAATGCGGTACCGCATTGAATCTAGCAAATGCGGTTTGCCCGAGCAGCACGTGATAACCACTGCGGAACAGGACTATATCGAAGATTAACTCTTCACTTCGGAAGTTATCCGGGGATCCGAAGACCACTTCCAGTGTAATTGAGCCTGTGCAATGGGCCTCTACACCTGGAATGACACCTTTAAAGGTCGTTTTTGTGGGTTTGATCCTTGAGGGGTCTATACCCATTTTGCGCACTGTGTACTGATAAAGCAGGTTCAGGCTACTGCCGCCATCCATAAGGACTCGAGTGAGGTGAAATCCGTCAATGATTGGGTCTAGGACCAGTGCGGCGAATCCGCCATGACGGATACTAGTGGGGTGGTCCCTACAATCGAAGGTGATCGGACAGGAGGACCAAGGGTTGAACTTTGGGGTGACTGGCTCCAATGCATATACGTCCCTGAGCGCACGCTTCCGCTCCCTCTTGGGGATGTGGGTTGCGTATATCATTTTCACCGTCCGCACTTGCGGGGGAAACCTCTTCTGTCCTTCGGTGTGCGGCTACCAGGGCTCCTCCTCGTCATCGCTATGCGGCCCCCTATCCTTGTTTTCGGCAATTAACTTGCCGGACTGCTTGAACACCCAACAATCCCTGTTGGTGTGATTGGCTGGCTTGTCTGGGGTGTCGTGTATTTGACACGAGCGATTGAGTATACGGTCCAAGCTGGACGGACCCGGCGTACTTTGTTGGAATGGCTTTTTCCACTGACCGGGTTTAGAGCCTTTGAATCCGGCATTGACTGCCGTATCCTCGGTATTTTCGCTGTTAATGCGGCGCTTATGTTTGTTGCGACGTGACCTGCTATTGCCGTCCTTGGTATCGGAGGTACCATGGTTCTTTGATATGTTATTACTGCGAGCCAACCAGCTGTCTTCTCCCGCACAAAAGCGGGTCATGAGCGTCATGAGAGCTGCCATAGATTTCGGCTTTTCCTGACCAAGGTGCCGGGCTAGCCACTCGTCTCGGATGTTGTGTCTGAAAGCCGCTAAGGCCTCTGCATCCGGACAGTCGACGATTTGATTTTTCTTTGTAAGGAACCGAGTCCAGAATTGCCTGGCCGACTCTTCTGGCTGCTGAATTATGTGGCTCAAGTCATCGGCGTCTGGTGGTCGCACGTAAGTGCCCTGAAAGTTGTCGAGGAATGCGGCTTCCAGATCTTCCCAACAGCTAATGGAGTCCGCTGGCAAGCTGTTAAGCCAATGCCGCGCTGGTCCTTTGAGCTTTAGTGGGAGGTATTTGATGGCGTGTAAGTCATCACCGCGAGCCATGTGGATGTGGAGGAGGAAATCCTCGATCCATACTACGGGATCTGTTGTGCTATCGTATGATTCAATATTGACAGGTTTGAAACCTTCTGGGAATTGATGATCCATTACTTCGTCTGTGAAGCATAAGGGGTGTGCGGCGCCTCTGTATTGGGCTATATCGCGACGCAACTTGAATGGGTCTTGCCCGCTGTGTTCGGCCCGGCCGGATTTGCTTTTACTGTATCCGGCGTGACATTTATCGTCTCGCAGAGTTGTGTGCCCTTGTGATCCGTAGATCGATCTTGCATGCTTTGCTTTGTCCTCCAATATGTCTCTCAGGTCTGGCGTATCTCCCCATGCCTTTTTATTTGAATGGCGTCGGGGTGGAGGCTGAGTTTTTGGCTGGAATGCCTCTCTATCGCGGCCATGAGGTGGCCGATCAGCCGTATCATACGCTTCTTCCTCCAGTCGGGGTAGTAACCTGCACTTTGGGTAATTCTTGGAGGGGCGCTCGAGTTTATATTCCTCGGCCGCGAGGACTTCAGTCCATCTGTCAGCTAGCAGATCTTGATCAGCTTGAAGCTGCTGCTGCTTTTTCTTCAGGCTATTTGTCGTGGCCAGAAGCCGGTGCTTGAAGCGCTCTTGTTCGACGGGATCCTCTGGTACGGCGAATTCATCGTCGCCGAGGCTTGCCTCATCTTCGGAGGGGGCATGTAATTGCCATCCTCTTCCTCTCCATCTGCCGCTCTCTCAGGAGGGCTGGCTCCTCCATCCTCCTGCTCTAAATCTTGCTGGAGGGGATTGTTGTTGTCTTCGGCACTATCCGGAGTGTTATTATCTCCTGTGCCGCTATCACCACTTTTGCTTTGGCGGGACTTAGAGTGGCGCCGCTGACGTCGGCGCTTGGGTTGCTTCTTGGAGGGGCCGTCCTCCGTTATCTCGTCGCCATTGCCTTCTTTGGGTGTATCCACCATGTGTATGTCATATGACGAGGTGGCTTTCCAGTGCCCTATAGGCGCTGGTTCATGTTCGTCTCCTACATCGTCGTCCATACCGTCAATGTCTTCGGAGTCGAAGTCGAGCATGTCGGTTAAATCATCGACAGTGGCTACGAAGTGGGTGGTGGGTGAGCATCGAATTTCTTCGTCGTCCGCATCCCAATATTGTTGGCCATAGTCCGGCCAGGGCTCTCCTAACAAAGAGAGAGAGAGATTTTAGTGAATTCAGAATGTCGCCGAAGGGCGATTGCTGAAAGATATCTGCGGCAGTGAATTCCATGGTCGGCGCCCAATCGGATTCGATTGGAGGGGCGCGGATGGTTCGGAGTCCGTAAAAGAGTCCGGCACCTTGGGATCACGAGCTTCGCAGAGGATTAGGCTGGTGTTCGGCTCGATCGTTGTTGAGACTGCAGCTCCTGAGGTGGTGTCTAGCCACCTGTCCTCGATTGGCGCAGTTGGCTCCGAGCTAAGGGTCGGAGCTGATGCGGGCGCATCCTCTGGGGTACTGTTCGGTGGCAGAGCTAGGTCATACCCATCATGACAGTGCAGCGCACCCGGCTGTGGCCCGAACCTGTCGAAGATCAAGTCTTCACGGATGTCGGCCGTGTAGTTCAAACTTCCAAATCTGACCTAATGGCCAGGGGCGTAACTTTCAATCTGCTCCAGATGGCCAAGCGAATTAGCCCGCAGTGCAAAGCCGCCGAACACGAAGATCTGTCCGGGGAGAAAGATCTCACCCTGGATCGCATCATTGTTGATGATCGGAGGAGCCATCAGGCCTAAAGGTGACAACACAGAGGAACTCTCAATGAAAGCACCAATGTCGATGTCAAAACCGGCAGATCTCGAGTAGGGGGTCCCGAACTGTGCGTCTAGGCCACATGGTAACAGGAGGCAGGGGACATGATGTTTTACCCAGGTTCGGGCCCTCTTGATGGAGGTAAAACCCTACGTCCTGCTTGATTAATATTGATGATATGGGTAGTACAAGAGTAGATCTACCACGAGATCAGAGAGGCTAAACCCTAGAAGCTAGCCTATGGTATGATTGTATGTTGTTGTTGTTGTCCTACGGACTAAAACCCTTCGGTTTATATAGACACCGGAGAGGGTTAGGGTTACACAAGGTCGGTTACAAAGGAGGAGATATGCATATCCGTATTGCCTAGCTTGCCTTCCACGCCAAGTAGAGTCCTATCCGGACACGAGACGAAGTCTTCAATCTTGTATCTTCATAGTCTAACAGTCTGGCCAATGGAGATAGTCCGGCTGTCCGAAGACCCCCTAATCCAGGACTCCCTCAGCAGTTACGGGAGCTGTCTCCTGGATGTCGTCTGATGACAGATTTAGGTCATGTCTCTCGGGGTGGCGAGGAGTGGTAGCCGCGGTTTCGAATCTAGCAAAGATCAAGTCTCCATGGATGTCCGCAACGTAGTTCAAGCTCCCAAATCTGGCCTGATGGCCAGGGGCGTAGCTTTCGATCTGCTCCAGATGGCCAAACGAATTGGCCCGCAGTGCAAAGCCGCCGAACACAAAGATTTGTCCGGGGAGGAAAGTTTCTCCTTGGACAGCGTCATTATTGATGATTGAAGGGGCCATCAAACCTTTTGGCGACAGCACAGTGGAACTCTCAATGAAAGCACCAATGTCGGTGTCAAAACCGGCGGATCTCGGGTAGGGGGTCCCAAATTGTGCGTCTGAGGTCGATGGTAACAGGAGATAGGGGACACAATGTTTTACCCAGGTTCGGGCCCTCTCTATGGAGGTAATACCCTATGTCCTGCTTGATTGATCTTGATGAATATGAGTATTACAAGAGTTGATCTACCACGAGATCGTAATGGCTAAACCCTAGAGGCCTAGCTTGTATGGTTATGATAATGAGTCTCTGCTCCAGACTAAGTCCTCCGGTTTATATAGACACCGGGAGGATCTAGGGTTACACAAGGTCAGTTACAAAGAAAGGAATCTACATATTCCGTCACCAAGCTTGCCTTCCACGCCAAGGAGAGTCCTATCCGGACACGGGTACAGTCTTAGGTCTTCGTATCTTCATAACCCATTAGTCCGGCCCATGGCTAATAGGTCGGACGCTCGAGGACCCCTTAGTCCAGGACTCCCTCAACCACCATCATCCAATGCCTTGCCAATTTCCTTCAGCTTTATTGATTTTGCATTGTGAGGTCAAACCGACAAGAAAAAGGAATGCAATTCGCTCTTCAGAACTCATTCATGCATGATACTGACAAACACTACTCTGGTGAAAGGCAAAGTCATGATACGAGGATGGAATATGTACGAAAAAATGGACGACTTGACATATTCACACCTATGATGTGGTAACTAAGCAGAAGGCACTTCAACAAATTAGAAGCACTGCAAACTAGACACCATATGAAAGGTGCAATCAATATCACTCTACCAAGTTAAAACTGTCTCGTCATAGGTGGCGTTCATCAAACTAGAAGCAATACATGCTAGAAATCATATTCAAGACGCAAACTAATATCACACTGATGCAGGATACACAAGAAGAGTAGTTTCATGTAAGAACATGGTGTGATAGACAGATATAGTATGTACCAAAAATAGGAAAGCGTGTCATATTCACACGTATCATGTGTAAGCTAAGCAGATGCAGTTTACACTAATTAGGAGCAATACAAGCTATACACCATATGCAACATGCAACCAGATATCACACTGCCAAGTTAGAGCAAGCACCTTGGATGGTGGAGTAGGGGAGCGGAGACTTGGACCTTGTAATGCACTATCAGTACAAGGAGAATCAGTACATATGCTTCGTTTACGTTGCTGCAGGGGACCACCATCATCGCCTTCCTTACTCTTTTCCTTCCTCTTTCTTGATTTTTCATTGTCAAGTCAAACCCACAAGAAAAAGGAATAAAATTTGCTCTTAAGAACTCATTGATGCATGATACTGACGAACACTACTTTCATGTAAGGCAGCCGCATGATAGGAGGATGGAATATGTATGAAAAACAGGACGGCGTGACATATTGACATGTATGATGTATAAAGTGTAAACTAAGCACAAGGTGCTTGAACTTGTTAGAATCAATGCAGGCTAGAAACCATATGAAAGATGAAACCAATATCACTCTGCCAAATTAAAAGGGTGCCCTAACAAATGTATTTGACCAAATTAGAAGCAATACATGGAAACAGGCTAGAAATAATATGCAATATGCAACAAATAAAGGTGATTCATCGTAAGTGATTGATGCAGGATACATAAGAGAGGTAGTTTCATGTAAGAACAAGGTTAACACATAGATGTAGTGTGTACCAAAAATAGAAAGGCATGTCATATTCACCGGTATAATGTGTAAACTAAGCAGATGCAATTTACCCTAATTAGAAGCATTACAAGCTAGACACTGTATGCAACGTGCAACCACATATCACAGTGCGAAGTTAGAGCAAGCACCTGTGATGGTGGTGTGGAGGAATTGCGGTCATCAACTAGAGAGCTACGTTGACTATCTTCATTTAGCCTTGCTGTTTCTTGAGAATCATGTGGGGAGGATAGCACTGCACTCTTTAAACAAGTATGGCGTCTCACAGTAACCCACTGGGGTGACTGTCTCATCATAAGTGATTGACGAGGGATACAAAAGAGCATTAGTTTGATGTACGAACATGGTTAATAGACATATGTAGTATGTATAGGAAGGCATGTCATTATCAAAGGTATAATGTGTAAAGTAAGAAGATGCAATTTAACCAAATTGGAAGCAATACAAGCTAGACAGCATATGCAACATGCAACCACATTTGACAGCGCGAAGTTAAAGCAAGCACCTGGGACGGTTGTGCGTGGCAATTGAGACCGTCAACTGCAGAGCTACGTTTACTGTCTCCAACTGCTGACACTGTACCCTTTAGAGCGCTGAAACACTTAGTGTTTATCTTCGAATTACACTGGAGCGACTTCTGTCTTTTCTTTTCTGCATTCATCAACATTGTGTCAGAGTTTGAAATACCCATGCATAAAAAACAATAGTTTGAGTATGGGTGAAGTGTGTGCACAATTAGTATAGTGTAAAGGTAGCAGATAGCAGGTCAGTGCGAAATAAATGACGGTAGACATATGATAGCTCTACAACATGCATGGCACACTAAATTACTACATGATTCTATGAAAATAACAGTCGACTGAAAAAAATAGGTCAGTTCATTTTTTCTGCACCGTTTGATGTACAAAGAACGGGCAGATCGCCTTCATCTACCTCCACCCAGTCAGTGTTGACGATCTTCCTCAAAATGCCAGCGACCATCGGCCCAGTCCCCTGCATGTGCCCTCCCCTCGACCTCGCCGCACCGTCGTGCTTGGCACCGCCCCCCGGCCATCCATTAAAGCCCCACCGACCTCCAGATCAGGCACAAGCAGCTCCTGACCGATGCCACTTCCCCGACGAATAGGCGGACTAGGTGCTCCGCGTGCCTAAGCGGGTGCTGCTTCTTTTAATTGTGGTTCGACTGACCCTGAATTGAAATCCAGGCGGACTACTGACCTCTAGCAAAGGTGAAATAGTAAAGGGAGGAAACCTTGAGCATTTAGTATCACGAAGAAGATGAAGTAAGAAGCGATCAACTAGTTTCTTTCGTGGGATGAATACGGTGTGAGCAGATTGCATGAATAAGGGAAGAGGAGTACCTCTTTCTGCTGGTAGTGTTGTGTCCTCCTTCTATTTTTCCAACGATCTTCTTGTGGTTCACTAGAAACGAGAAGTTTTGGAGGACAGTGGAGCCTTGGACGAACCCATGGCCAAGTTGTTGAGTGTGGTGCGGTGGCCGTCTATTAGCGGCGGGGAACCAGATCCGAGGCGCAAACGACGGCGTAGCGGGAACAGCTCTGGTGCGGTGGACGGTTGCGATAGTGGAGCGCCATCAGTGAAGCGTAGGACGATGTGGTTGGAGTGGCTCTGGTACAGCGCACATCGGCGTCGGCGTCGTGGAGGCAGCTCTACCTCGGCTTCAGCTACTAAGTCCTTAAGGGTGTTGCGGTTGCGGTTGCGTTGGACGACGACGTCGGGGTACCGGCTTCGGCGTGATGGAGGAGGGCGGCGGTGGATTGGGCGCTATGGGGTGGAGGACGGAGGAGGTTGGGGTTTCGCGGTTGGTGGAGAGGGCGTTTTGGCGCCCACGGAGTATGAATGGGGAAACGGAGGGAAGCGGGGAACTAAGGGGGAACAATGTTTCGGTTTGGGACGCGCTTGTTTGAAATTTGGGGAAAGTTACAAACTTTGCTCCCATCTAAAATTTCAGACATATTGCAGGTTGGGGGTAGGACAGTAATCTCAGGTGACCCAAACATGGGCAGGATAGATTTCGGCCGAGCGCATGGGTGTTTAGGCGCCCACGGCGCATGAGTGCTTCTCGGAGGCGGTTGAGACTGGCGTCTTAGTGAAGTTACAAACCTACCACGATTTAGACCTTTGGACATCGGGCCGACTGGCAACATGGGCCGGAGTTAGGACAATAATTTCCTACCACCAAACATTAGTCCCGCACGGTTTCGGGTGACCAGAGGCCTATTTGGCGCTTCGTTCAATATTTGGGAGCAGAAGCATTAATGTTTTTGGTTCTCTTGAATTGAACTTTCAGGATTTGTCAAACTTCACAAATCTTTACTCTTGAAAATCCTAAAGATACGATTATTTTGGAATGGAGGGGGTACATTTGAATATACATTGTACACGAGTATATATTAAAAAATATGCAACTTACCTCGGTTCATGCATGGTTCCAGATATAATCTCCTTGGTTGCAAAAAAAGTTAGACATGCGTATGGATATATATAGCATGTTCAAACGCAGAACAAAGATTGACGACCCCTTTTACATCTGATTTACAAATGCCATTATCTCAGGTTCAAATAGATGAATGCACTTCCTATGAATTCGAATATTCAAAACCCCCTTTATGTTGAATTCGACATGTATTCTATTTCGTAGCTAGCAATTTGGAGTGTATCCATGCAAGTGACAAATGTATAAAGTGCTTCACACTAACAACATGGAGTGTACTAATTAATGTTTATATATGAATTGCAAAAGCATCCATTGCCTGTATTTCAAACCACTCTCACTCTATGGATCGGTAATATGAAATAAACACATGCACATGCTAGAATTCAATAGAGTATGGGTGTCTGATAGACCGATTTTCGTCCATACGCAATTTGCAAAATTCATGATCTCATCCAAAAATAATAATGCCATTTATGTTTTAATTTAATGCGTAGAACCGCCTTTTACACGTAGATGCACTAGCCTCGGCCAGTTCTCACAAACGCGCTATATATCTCTCTATCTACCGCATAAGTGCACACACTTTATATGCATCGGCATTTCTCTTTCACACATGCTCACAATCTCTCTTGGGGTGTCGGGGAGTCTCATGCACATGCTCTCTCTGTATCTCTCTCTCTCTCTCTCTCTCTCTCTTTGACTACTATGTACCACTCTTTTCACTAATCTCAGTTGGAAAACACTATTTCTCTCACATGCATATATACACATGCACGGTCTCTACCAGCCCTCTATACGCAAATATATGTGCCTACGTGTCTCCCGCACGCAGATTATCTTTAGGCCTCTCTCACACACGCATTGCCCCCCAGACACACCTCTCTCTTAGTAGTTGGCAGATATGATTCCATCATATCATTCGGTAGGATATCCCTGACTGTTAGGCTGGATGGTAATACGAGGCAAAGTTTTACCCTAGTTTGGACCCTTGCAGTTGAGGAAAAAGCCTACTCCTGGTACTGTATATTAGTGATAGGGGTGTGTACAAAGTACACATGAATACCAGGCATTGTGTGTGTGTATACTATCGATGAACTAGCCCCCTAGCTTCTATAACATACTGGGGGCCTAGGGTTACAAATCATATATAGTCGGCTTATCACCAGTGGGGATAGAGTCCTCCGCGACTCTGGTAGCTAGCTTCGTGTTGTATGCCGAGTCCTCCACATGGGTCTTCATATAACGCATCTCGGTCCAACCTATGTGGCACAGGATGGAACCGACCCATGAGTTCTCATGTTGACCCACCACAACTAGAAATGATGTGCCCACCACACCACACACGCAATCGGCCACTAAGAAAATAAGCATATACAATAGTACAATGTTATACATGAAAGTTAATTGCATGGTGCATCCAAAAATATTTGTTCTGCATTGTGAATGTTTATATATTCTCGTAAAATATTAGTCACGGGAAAGAGAAACGAAGTACATATCTCTCCTTGTCTCCAGCGGACACCCCCTCTTTCTACACCACTTTCACATACACACACAAACTATCTCTCGGCCCTCTAAAAGTATGCATGCCCATGACACATTCATGCGTGATGGTCATTGTATTTCAAGCTAAAGCACTATACAGTCACCGGACTTCAGAATATGCTCATTACGGTCACCGTATACATTCTCATGGTGATCATACGGTATCTAGCTCATGATACGTCTCCGTATTTTCTTGATGACACTAACGGACTTTGCATTTGATGCGTGCTCCGTATTTTGTTGACGACACTTACGGTCATTGTATTTGAAGCGAAAGCACGATATGGTCACTGGACTTCAGAATAAGCTCATCACGGTCACCACATACATTTTGTCGTGCTAACCAACATGTGGTTGGATGGTTAGGAGTACAGTGGTTTCTCGAGCCCACCAAGGTTAAAGTCCCGGTGCTCGCATTTATCCTGGGTTAATTTTAGTATTTTCCTACGATGTGCGTTCAGTGGGAGGAGACGTTCCACTCGACTATGAGGCACCTATGGTGACTTTGTAAAATCTCAAGATTGTATGATGGCTCACTCTCTCAAAGGTGCTTATAGGGGTAGCGTCTGCGTGTGTGCGCTTATAGCGGTGAGTGCTTGCGCGTATATATGAGCCCTTGCATCTGTACCGTGTTAAAAAATACATGTCATGATTATATGGTCACTAGCTCACCCATACAACTCCGTATTTTGTTGATGACACAATCAATTGACTAGTAAAACGTTCCACGTGGCGCAACTAGTGTTGCACCATCGGGGCGCATAACCGTGGGGCCCACCTGTCAGGCCGTATATGAAAGAAATAAATGGTAGTTTGAGTCTGTATTGTGTTAATAAAATACATTTTAGGGTGATCATATAGTCACTGGCTCACCATACAGCTCCGTAATTTGTTGATGACACGATCAATTGACCAGTCAAACGATCCACATTCAGCAGCGCACATTACCATAGGGCCCACCCGTCAGCGCCTATATGAAGGACAGAAATGGTAATAAATTAGTGGTCGGTGGGTACTTGAAGTTGTGAGACCTTTGGTTGGCAGTCGCCAGCGGTGGGGGCGCGTTGATTGGGCGGTGGGGTGGGGATCGCCAGAGAAAAGGATTGGCGCGGGGGGGCTAGAGGGATGGCCGGTGCGGCGGCAGACCGGCGGTGGGGAGTGGTTTCGAGGCGGGCGGGGCGCGTGGCGGCGCGGGCCGGCCGCGGGCGGCAGGGGCTGGCGGTTCGGTCGGTGGTGGCTGGCGGCTCAGGGGGGGTGGAGTTTGATGATAAACTATAGGCCCTTGATTTCGTATCCAACGGCTGGAAAATCTAATGACCGGAGATGAAAAATTCAGTCGACTGACGTGTAGCCTCACCCCGCACGTACACATGCACGCACGCAAGACACGCACGCATGCAGGTGTGCAACACTGACACGTACACATAACGAACACACGCACGCATGCAGGCGTGCAACACTAACACGTACACATGCACTCACGAACACACACACGTACGCACACATGCATTCAACACTGAAACGTACCCTTGCACGCACGCAACACTCACACGCCTGCATGCACACAACACACGACGCAAGACACACGCTCAACCTATACGTGCATGCACCCTTTGTTAAGGACATGGATTGTTACGGGTATTAATCAATCTTATCTGGATAAGAAAAACATTGGTGTTTGCAGCGGTCTTTATGAATCACAACGTATCGAGTGGGCTATCAACATAGTAGGCTTATCAACATGAAAAGGATGATGTCACACTCAATGAACGATCATCGGTTTATGAAATGCCCGTTTCTGACCGCTCTGGCCCACCAAAGGTTCCTCTGCTATGCGCTGCCTGCGCTGGGTCACTGACATGCAGGCCATGTACCCAAAGAGCCCACACATCAGTGGAAGAACGGCGCGGTCTCCTACGTCAGAGTCGAGGGCGCCACTCGTTGCACGCCCGGCTGAACACGCCTCCTTGCCACAGTCAAACGCCTCCATGAAACCCGCCCGTGTGGAAGCCGAGAAACCTACTCTGGACACACGTCTATTCATGACCAGGCCGGCATTAAACGCAACGCCGACCGAGTCCTCCCGTCCATCGTCTATTTAATCTCCTATTTAAACGAGGCCAAACGCCGGCCAAGAATCGCACAACTCCGCCGCTCCCCTATCTCCTCCTTCACCAGTTTGTCCACTCTTACAATGGCTTACGAAGAGTAGTTATTCCGCACAAGCCATTTGTCTAGATTTGTATCTCTCACACACACCCACGTAGGTGGGGGACGTGCACGAAGAGAAGAGGTGCACGCACGACACAGGTACTCCCGTCTCTTTCCCAACCACACCCGCGCGGGTACACGGTGGAGCTCATTTTTGTATGAAAAGGTAGCCCACGTGGTAATTTGACCGTGTACTGGTTGTACACTTGGTGGAGGGGGATCATCTACCACGGGTGAACAAACAAATTTTTACTTGACGTGTTATGTTAAAAAAGAGGCAAACCATGTGGGGCCTACCTTAGAGGCATTGGAGTACTTTTTATGTGTCCCGTCAACTCGCAGAACGAGGAGAAGCTTGCTTAGTACGTCGTCTCCCCCGCCCATGGGCGCGGTGGCTCGCAGGATGAGGTGAAGCTTGCTACTAGTAGTAGTACTGTACGCCTTACGCCCGCTCCCTCGCCCACGCGCGCGGTGGCTCGCAGGACGAGGAGAAAATTTTACTACTCCCTCCATTTACTCCTCGTCCCTACTACCTTGGTTAGAGAGATTATCATATTGTTTGGAATATATATGTCCTTTAGTACTCCCTCCATTTAGTTATACAAGGCCACTATAAAAAAATACATTTTGCATCTATACAAGGCCACAAATAGTAATCGAGACAAAAGTTACTACTCCCTCCTTTCCAGTTTATGGCTCAATTTCAAAATCTCTCCAGCCAAGGTAGATGGTGAGTGGTCGAATTAATTTCGTACTCCTAGTTTACAGAAATAATTAGTACGCTCGTTTTTCTCAAGAAGTTATGTTTACCGAGGCATTAATTAGAAAGAATGCATGAATGACCACTAAATTTCCATGAACTTCTACATGCATTGGTGAGTTTTATCTTGACACTGCTTGCATCGGGTGATCTAACGCACCTCGAAATCCAACATGTGGTGGTACTACTACTAGCAGTAGAATTGAGACTTATAAAACGGAAAAACGAATGTTTTTTAGATGAGCCATATAAACCCTAGTGGTTACATACTCCGTAAAATCATATTTTCCCAAAACTAAGTCACTCAACCTTTATTTGCTTGTTCCCTTCCTGCCTCCTTGCCTCGAACATACTATGCCAAACTCCCCTGCCTGCCACATGGGAAAAGACCCGCCCTCACCTTTTTTTAACGGGTTTGTATCGATGGATCGCGCGAAGCAGCAAAAACCCAAGCCGTGTCTTGTACTCCTCCGTCGATGCTCGCTTTCATGAATTTTGTACTTTCCGTCGATGACATGTGGGACATATAGAAACCGGGTCGACGTGTCAAGCACCAAATAACAGTGGAGAATAGCAAGGGGGACACACCCCAGTCGTATCACCCAGTAGTAGTAGTAATGAGCAATGAGACATCAAATCACAATGTCGCACCTTCCCAGACGGACGAAGCAACCATTATTTCACACTTCAGTTCACCATCATCTCAAACCACGTAGTATTGCTTCTGCCTCAAGAGGGACATGTGCATCGCCTTGGTACATCATGACACGTGGGACCGCATGACAGGCCATGCTCCCCCGCTGATCGCTCGGTAAAATCACCTCATTTTTACTACTATACTTCCTCTGTGTCGGTTTACATGGCATGCACGTTGTTCTAGGTTGAGAATTTAACTAGCTATATATGTGATGAACAATGTATGTTTAGAAACTACATCCGCTTAATAATCCAATGATATACTTTTTGTGACATAGTAACTCATATTTAGTTAGTCAAATGGATGACCTAGAACTATGTGCATGCCCTATAAACCGAGATGCCTAAAAAAACGAGACGGAGAGGGTAGTTCATTACGTATCTTTTTAGATCAATATAGTCAGGATTCACGAAGGAGAAAAACCAAGTGGTAGGATGCACCTGTCGTGTTGGCATAGCAACTCAAGCAGGGTCAGTCCGCACACAAAATGGCGACACACTTAACATGACCCCTTTGGCTGACATGTGGCTCATCCACCGTCTTGTTCCACGTGTGATGCACCAAATTATAGTTCAGAGCAGTGGTTGGAATAGGAGGCACCCCGGTTGTAGCGCCGCAGTAGTAGAAAATGAGCGATGAGGGGTCAAATCACAAAGCCCCACCTTTCCCGCATTAAGCTGGACGGACGAAGCAACCATCATTTCACTCTAGAGCGCAAGAGCATAAAGAAAAGAGAAAATCAATTATGCGTGCGGCAGCTACCTAGGGCACCCTAGGGTAGGGGTCTCCACTACAGATCATTTTTTTGAAAGCGCCTCCACTACAAATCGGCTTCTCCCTCGTCCTCTTGAAGAAAACCGATGATGCGTGTGGCGGTAGGGTTTGTAGGAGTACTACTACGGTGTGCGGGGCCACATCGTAGTGAACGGGAGAGGGATTGAGTTCGAGTCGATGCCTTAAATATGTGTGGGCCGCTTGGTTTTAGGGGAACGAGGCAGCATTTTGGGTTCGGGGACCAGTGGAGATATAGTACGTACAAAAAATTGTGGACGTAGGTTCGACCGAAAGGCAATGATGCATGGGCCCTGCATTTTGATATACCCGGGGCCGCGTGAAATTTGCTACTCTACTCAAAACTAGTAAGGTACACATGCATTGAACGCATGAGATTTCGAAACCAAATTATGAATAAATACACACTATAGCATGTAAAGCTTTGAGTCATATATGCATGATGTAGATGTTCGTTTAGTTCTTATAGTTCATCTCATTCAAAATCAATTAGTTTTATAAAAATGTTAAGATTCATGGGGTTGTGCATTGTAAAGAATAAAGTAAAAACAAATAATGGCAATTCATTTAGAAAAAAATTCAATCATGATACGAAAGATTCTAGAACAAAGGAGAAGTGCTTGTGTTTTGAGGTTTGTGCATTATGCTTAAGTTCAACCATGGAGTCTTCTAAATTGTACATGTGGCAGATCTGGTGGAATGTTGATGATATCTAACGGCCAGTAGTGCTTGGATTTGCCATCTCTTCACTGTCGGATTAGCTTCATCCAGCGACCATCTTTCAAAGTTATTCACACACTATATAGTTCTTGTGCCGTAGTTGCATGTCTTGGAAAAAAACTACTAGTGGGTTGTACTAGCTATTTAGGAATAGAAGATGTATACATGGAAGTTGTAGGGAAAGAGATGACATGGAGTATCTCAATTCCTATGAGTAGGGATTGGAAAAGAGATGTCATTTCGTTCACATCATAGGAACTTTTCTATTGAATCTAGAGATAAAATGTATCTCAATTCCTATGAGGAGGGATTAGAAAAGAGATGTAATTTGGTTCATATCATAGGAACTTTTCTATTGAATATACGCTAATGTTTATTTTCCTTTGAAATTATGGGAGTATAGGAATCCATTCATATGGACCAAGTGGCTCTAAAGCTATAGAAATGGTATCATGTTTACTTCCTTTGAAATGTGGAGTATATGAATCTATTCCTATGAACCAATTGGCTCTAAAGGAAAAAATCCTATAAAAATCATATCATATAGAGTTCCTATGATATTCCTCCACACCAAAGGATGGTTGAAATTGTTGCAGGTGATACGATGGTCTTTCTTTGTAGACTCCTCCCCCATCTTTATAGTTACCTCTCGAAGATGAATGAAATGATATATACAGGGTATTGTACATGTGCAATTTGGTACACGAAAACTCAGTAAAAGTTTGTGAGGTTTGAATTTTCAATAAAGCTATATGCACTGCATTTTGGAACGGAGGGAGCATACGACAGTTGCTAACACTCACGTGGAAGATTTGTGTGTAGGAGGAGTGGCTGTTCTGTTAAATGACATGGCAAAACTGACACTGTCGGATGCCGATCTAACGGATCTTACGGCGTTCGTCAAGAAAAGGCTTGTGGTGAACGTTTGTCGATAATGATTTACAGACACATGCATTGCATTGATACGTGCCCCCTCTCTCTCACGCACACGCACCCCTCATGAGTTATGACTCTCTCGAGTCCTCTCGTACCCACCGTCTATCTGCAGGTAGACGTCACACACATATGTGCTCTTCACACCCTACCCTTAGAGCTTCTAAAAAAACAAAAGACGTCGCACACATTTTATTTTAGCTCACACGTCACACACTTATACTATTACTCTTGTGGCAAACGTTCTTTGGGCATAGTATATTGTACTCTCGCGAAGAGAGCCGGTGCACGCACGCACTAGTTCTCTCACACCCACTCGCGGGTACACGTAGGAGCGCATTTTTTGAAGCTGGTACAACAAAATCACTCCACTATATATATAAGAAGGATCCTTAGCGCTTGCTTTACTAGGGTTCCTCTCGTTCTCTCTCTCATGCTCTCCAGATCTAAGCAATACATAGGTGGCCACACCCTCTCTCAGCTCACGACTGGTCACAAATCCGGCCGGACAACCTCGACCGGGGCAGGGATGTAGGTGCATCGTTCACACTATCGTCGACGGTGAGGGAGGAGACCAACGGCTGCCCGCACATCCCAATCGGCAGTCGTGTCGTTCTCTCCGAGAGAGCGCCGACTCATGAGGGCCTCCTACCCCTTCTTCCTCCCTGCGGTATTGTGGCCAAGATGCGGCCTCCCGACGCCGTCTTTGCCACATGCCGACGACCCTTAGGTATATATTCCTTCGAAACCTGCCTTGCTCTACTGCCCCAGCTCCCCACATGGCTCCGTGTGGATCTTTTTCTACTTCCGTCCGCTGTTCCAAAGCCACCTAGACTTTTACTATTATTAGAGGTAAAGCTAGTTCATACAGTTGACTCTAAGAGTTGGTTCAAACAGGGAAGAAAGTGGTAAAGTTGTAGCATGAATCTAGGACTTGGTTCTAAGAGGAAACGGGGGAAAGTAGTAGATACTGGCTACCCAACCGGTCTCTTGGTTGAAAAGACGAAGAAAGCATGGTGGATGGCGGTGGGTGGGGGGAAGTGGAGCTATATCTTGGTTGAAAAAGGAAAGAAAGTGATGGGTGTTGGGGGACAACGCAAATGAGAATGAGCAGGTCTAGATTTCCTGTGCTCACATAGGAAAATTTCGCCGAGAAGATAAAAAATGGGACAAATGCAGACATGTTGCCTGAGTGTCTGCCGCTCTCGGCAACCACATCTGCCTCACCACTTTATGCCCCTATTGTCCCTACGCCCATATCGCTACCGTTAATGTAAAATCACATGAAGCATTAAGCAATGCCACCTAATGTCACTATAAGTAATGGTCTAGTGTCGTTGATAAATTGAAGCAATGCCACCACCATTTTATGAAGTGCTTCCGTCTTGCTTTATTTCCCATGAATTGTGTTTTTGCAGTTGCACTTAAATCTCACACCGCTAACATTGCTTCATCCCAGTGGAACTGCACAAATTTGATTGCACATTTACTGACCATGTGCTACTCTCATGACAGTAATACTAATGCTATTGTTCTGCATGTTAATTTAGTGGCAGTGTTGATGTGATGTGATGCTACTTACTTAAGGACACTTTCATACTGTCAATCTAGTGCCAATTATAACACAATAGATGTTGATGTTAATCATACGCCACTGCAAATATCTGTCACTGCTTAAATAACCGTATTTCATATTTGTGCAAACAGGGATGTCTGTCCCCATATCGTTTCGGGATGTCTGTCTCCGTACCGTTTCTATCCGCGCAATCAAAAGCACACACCTCAGTTTTAGTAGAACTGCGCAAAATGAGATGGCTATCCCTCGTTGTCGTCGTCTAACCACCCGTCTTCCAGGTATTCCTACATTGGTAGTTACTAGGTAGAATGACCAACGCAATATAAAAGAAGTTGATTCGTACGTTTTACTTCCTGATTGCAGTGTAGGGACGAGCGAAAACAACTGCATCCTAGTCCGGAATGCACTTTCTACCAGTTCATCCATGGACCGAGGACTAGCTGGCACGGCTACACAGCGGTTTTTTGGACAGGTGCACGGACAAGAGGCATTGTGGTCTGCTTATTACTGCAAATAGCGGTGCTTAAATTTAGTGGGATGCACAAGACTTTTAGCTGGTCAGTACACTACATGGTTCAGTTCAGCATTCCAGATGAGAACACAATTATAATTGGTTATTCTGGAATGAGAGAACCTAACCTTGGATGGTGGAAATAAGAAAAAACTAGAGTGAACTCCAGGAAATTTAAGCCTGTCGGGAGGCCCTTTGCTCAGAGAAGCCTTGCTTGTTTTTTCCCGATTTGTAAACCTTCTCACAACTTTGTCTTTTGGTGTGAACTAGTATATGTTTGTTATGTTCTATGAATCATTGAGATGTATAGAATTGCTTCACTTATGCTTTTCAAGTTTTTTATGAAGCTGAGTTTAATGTGAGTGTTCCACATGAACGCTGGACTAGCATGTGAATGTTTGGAATTTACATTGTGGCCTCAGTTAACTGCATGAACCACTATAACAAGATACATAGTTGCTTATATGTCAAACAACAGATTGTTGATTATTAGCTGGTCGATAGCCTAGTGTTGAAGCGAGCTGAGCCAATGTGCTGTGTTTTGCACAACTGCTTACAAGTGGGGTAGCACCAACAGTGTTTACAAGTACTTATGTATACGTCAGCGCATAGTTCTCGAATGCGAGGTTACTATTGTCCATCAGGCTTAAGTTTATCAGCAACATGGTTTTGACGGATGGGTATGTGGAAGAGCAAAAAAAGGAGTTTCAGGTGGGCAAAAGAGCTTCTGAACGTGACGGGCTTCTATTTACAACATATTGTGGTCATAATCCAGTAAATTTTATGACCCAGGATGTTCATTCTATGGACCTGACCGATCCATTTGACTGTGACTGCCGAAAATAGTGCTGGAGTTAGATGTTGTTGCCCTTTTCAACCTGGGTTTTTTTTTGTAAACTGATGAACAATTAACCCTCGTGCTTTTGTACAGTTTGTAAGCTGAAGTTAGATGTTCTTGCCCTTTTCAACTTGGCTGTGACTGTCATATTTTCTTTGAAGCAAGGCAAATGGCTTGCCAGTCGTTTAATTTAGAGTGAAATATTGTAACAATTAACAAATCCCAACCAAGGGAAATAACATCACTCTCGCAGGCTGCTTGAGCTCACTGTGTATTACAGAAGCCAAGTGATTAGCCCCCACTAGCACCCACAAACTTATTTCGAACTAGAACATCAAATGGGCTGTAAATTTTCATAGGAAAGGCTGCATGACCGTGACAGATTTGGATTTTGACATTTGGGACCTGCGAGGAAATAGCCTATCCAAGGTGGTGTCGACTTACTAGCCAGTCAACAAATGATTCTGCCTACCAGCCGTTGGATTGACATCCAACATATGTCGTGTATCTTCTGTCTCTTGTCTTCTTCTTCCTTCGGCCAGCCAAACCAAACCACCCCATCGGCTCCACCTGCTCCCGCCTCCCATGGCTGGCTGCGCCTCCGCCGCCCTACCGTGCGTACCCTCCAACGTTGGCTAGTCCCTCCCTCTATTCCCCCACACGTCATGTTATTCTCCGGCGATGTCAGCCCCAACACGCACCCGCACCCGAACCAGTCAACCCTCATACTCCCCTCTGCCTGTGACTGGACCGGCACATCTTCCACGGCTCCTGTTCGTTCCATCCAAGGCCTCGTCATCGTCCTCTGCCTTGCGGCCTTGGTTCGCTCGCCGTGCGCCTTGCGCATCCCTCTTGCATTGTCAACATCGTCAACAACCGATAGGAACAAGGAGATGATTGTACATGGAGAGGATGACAGTAGGGACCCACCAGCTTCATGGCAGTACGCAAGCAAGTGCCTCTATATTACAAGCCCAAAAATATGGTTCCTCCTAATGGTTGGACATCTGGGGCTCACGCCATTGTGAACATAGTCAATAAACGAGAGAATTACACTACGAGCGGCTAACACCAGGGACCCAGCAGGTCGCGCAATTTTTTTAGGAACAAGCAGCTGTTATTTATACTAGTTTTAGCGACGAATCAGGGTAACAACGGGGCTGTGCGGGGCTGTGGCCCGTCTAGCCAGGGTTTTATTTATGTTTACCACATCATGAGCCCAGTTGTGTTTTTTCTTGCTGAAAATGGCTAGCCCAATTCTATTTTTTTAAGAAATACCCAAACGAGGCCTACTTGCTTTATTAGCCCTGCTGGGCTGCAAATCTTTCAAGACGAGGAGAGTTTCATTCGGTTTGCCCATAAATGGGCTATACATTTTTAAAACACATCAAACCGGGAATTAGTTTCAATTTTTTTTTCATTACAAGATTTTAAATTCCATTGATTTTTATGCATGGACAATTATTTGGATTTTATATTTATATAAATTATTTTTCAAAATAGTTTGAATGTGAATCGATATTTCGGGATTAAAAACAGTTGACCGCACTGAAATATGCAAAATTTCGTATACTTTTTAACCATGGCCACAATATGGGGTGTAATGCTAACAAAAAGAAGATGGGCTTCAAAAAAAATCTTAAGAATTAGCAAATGGGTTGTGCATTATTAGAAATAATGCACACGAGAGTAGTGACTGTTGGATGACCACCCAACGGCTGTCGTGCTTCTTCAATCTCCGCTCTTCCTGCTCCAGCCGCTCAAACAAGCGTCGGCGGTACTGCCTGCTCCCTCCTCCCGTGGCCGGCTATGCTGCTGTGCAGGCCTCACCGCTCCATCGTACTCTCATCGCTGGCCTAGCAATCCCTCTACTCACCCACACCTGTTGTTATTCTCCAGGGATGGCAGACGAACCAGTAAACCCTCGTACTCCTCCGCATGGGAAACAACCGCCGAGTCTTCCCTGGCTCCATGTCGTTCCCTTCCTAGGCCTCGCCGTCGTCCACCGCCCTGGTGCTCTGGGCGCGGCCTGGTCAACGTGGTCAATGAACGACATCCATCGGAAGTGGACTGTACATGGAGAGGCTGACAGCTGGGTCCATGGCCGCACGCAAGGAAATGCCTCCTTATTACGTGCAAAATAATGATTCCTCCACCTGACAGCTAGGACCCATGGGAAGGGCTTCTGTATTTCATGAAAAAAAATGTTCCCCCCGCTGACAGGTCGGACCCACTAGCTATATCTTCACACGCAAGGAAGTGCCTCCTTATTACGCACAAAAAAATGAATACCCCCTGCTAGCTGGGACCCACCATAGTGGGTGGCTGACTTGTGGGCCTACTAAGTTGACGGGGACAGAGGGCTTTGTCAACTTAGTCAATATGAACAATTCTAGCTCCAGTGACCGTACGGTGTCCATCCAACGGCCATAGTGCTTCTTCAACCTCTGGTCTTGTTGCTCTAGCCGCCCAAAGCAGCGCCGGACGTGCCGCCTGCTCCTGCCTCCCGTGGCCGGTTGTGCTGCCGTGGAGGCCTCACCGCCCCCATACTACTCCCACCGCTGGCCAGACCATCCCTCCACTCACCCATACCCCCTGTTATTCTACGGCGACAGCAGCCTCACACCGCAGCCAAACCAGTGAACCCTCGTACTCCTCTCTGCGTGGGCATCCACTGCCGCGTCTTCCCCGGCTTCGCGTCTTCCCCTTCCTAGGCCTCGTCGTCGTCCACCGCCTTGGTGCTCTCGGCGCGGCGTGGTCAATGTGGTCAATGACCGACTCCCATCGGAAGAGTACTGTACATGGAGAGGCTAACAGCTGGGTCCACGGCCACAGCTGGGTCCACGGCCACAGCCAGTTTTTTGTGATTTACCAAGTAAGTCGCTTTGTCAGGCCTGTTGGGATGCAAATATTTCAAGACGAGGAGAGCTTCATTCGGCTGGCCGAGAAAATGGCCTATCAGTAATGAGAAATGGGTTGTACATTTTTAAAACACATCAAAACGGCAATTGGTTTCAAATTTCTTTTTTCATTTTGAGATTTTAAATTGCATTGATTTTTATGCGTGGACAATTTGTTGGATTTTATATTGATATACATTTATTTTTAAAATCAGTTTGAATGTGACTTGAAATTTCGGGATTAAAAACAGTTCTGACCGCACTGAAATATGCAAAATTTCGTATAATTTTTTAACCGTGACCACAATATGGGTTGTAATGCTAACAAAAAGAATATGGGCTCCAAAAAAACCTTAAGAATTAGCAAATGGGTTGTAAATTATTAGAAATAATGGCAGATGGGTTGTATGCTGTTTTCCACAGATTTGAGGCTTTCCTAAAAAAAGGTTGACGCACAAGCACTAACTGTTGGATGTCCATCCAACGACCGCCGTGCTTCTTCAGTCTCTGCTCTTCCTGCTCCAGCCGCTCAAACAAGCGCCGGCAGGACTGCCTGCTCCCTCCTCCCCGCGGCCGGCTATGCTGTCGCACAGGCCTCACCACCCCACCGTACTCTCATCGCTGGCCTAGCCATCCCTCTACTCACCCACACCTGTTGTTATTCTCCGGCGACGGCAGACGAACCAGTAAACCCTCGTACAGTCACACTCCCCTCCGCGTGGGAAACAACTGCCAAGTCTTCCCTGGCTCCGTGTCGTTCCCTTCCTATACCTCCCATTGTCCACCGCCCTGGTGCTCTCGGCGCGGCCTGGTTAACGTGGTCAACGACCGACATGCATCTAAAGTGGACTGTACGTGCAAAGGCTGACAGCTAGGTCCACGGCCGCACGCAAGGAAATGCCTCCTTATTACACGCAAAATAATGATTCCTCCACCTGACATCTGGGACCCAACGAAAGGGCCTCCGTATTTCGCGAAAAAACGTTACCGCCGCTGACAACTCAGACCCACCAGCTATATCTTCGCACGCAAGGAAGTGCCTCCTTATTACGCACAAAAAAATGAATACTCCCCCTGCTAGCTGGGACCCAGTATAGTGGCAGGCTGACTTGTGGGCCTACTAAGTTGACAAGGACGGAGGGCTTTGTCAACTTAGTCAATACGCACAATTCTAGCTCCAGTGACCATACGATGTCCATCCAACAGTCGTAGTGCTTCTTCAACCTCTGGTCTTCTTGCTCCAGCCGCCCAAACCAGCGTCGGTCGTGCCTCGTGCTCCTGCCTCCCGTGGCCGGCTGCGATGCGGCGGAGGCCTCACCGCCCCTACTACTCCCACCGCTGGCCAGGCCATCCCTCTACTCACCCACACCCCTTGTTATTCTGCGGCGACGGCAGCCTCACACCGTAGCGAACCAGTGAACCCTCATACTCCTCTACGCGTGGGCATCCACTGCCGCGTCTTCCCCGGCTCCACATCGTCCCCTTCCTAGGCCTTGTCGTCGTCCACCGCCTTGGTGCTCTCGGCGCGGCGTGGTCAATGTGGTCAAGGAACGGCTTCCATCAGACGTGGAATGTACATGGAGAGGCTGACAGCTGGGTCCACGGCCGCAGCAAGGAAGTACCTCCTTATTACGCGCAAAATAATTATTCCTCCACCTCACAACGGGTACCCACCGGACGGGCCACCGTATTTCGCAAAAAAACGTCCCCCCCTGACTGCTGGGACCCACCACCTACATCTTCGCACGCAAGGAAGTGCGTCCGGGCAAAAAAAAAATGATTCGCCCCCTTGACTGTTGGGACCCACCAGCTACATCTTCGCACGCAAGGAAGTGCCTGACAGTCAGGACCCACCTGGTCGAAGCGTACGTAGTGTTGTCATTCTGGTCGCGAACGTGTACGTACATACTGGTCGATATAGAGGTGCGCACATAGCATGTACAAGTACGTACAACGGCCAGTGTGCAAGAAAGAAAATATAGCCACATACGTACATACGACCAAGGCTCGTGTACATGGCTGGGTCGGAACGGAGAAACTGTGTCGTCGTCATGTTCATGGGGAGCCAACCGGCTGGGTCGGAACAGAATGCGTCGTCGTGTTCATCGGGAGGGCTTGGATGGAACAGCCGATGGAAACGAGGCCTGGCGTATCGCAGAATGGAGAAAATGGTCTTGTGTTCGACCGGCCACGTTCGAAACAGGATCCTGTTCATCGGGAGGGGTCTGGCGTACCGCAAAATGGAGGAAACGGACCTCCTACGGCCGAAACAAGGTCCTGTTGATCGGGAGGGGTGTGGCATACCGCAAAACGGAGGAAACAGACTTGTGTTGGAGCGCTACGGTCGAAACGGGGGTCCTGTTCATCAGGAGGGGTGTGGCGTACCGCAAAACGAGACTCCACGGGATACTGTTCATCTCCACCGTCGACCCCCCTCCAGCCTCCACGGGCTACTGTTCATCCACCGTCGACCTCCTCCGGCCTCCACCTATGACTGTTCATCCACGGGCTCCTGTTCATCCAGCCTCCACCGCGCGCTACTCCACCGGCTACTGTTCAACCACCCCTCTCCACAGGCTCCTGTTCAACCACCCCTCCACGGGCTACTGTTCATCCAACCCTCCACCATGTACTGTTCACCCAGCCCTCCACAGGGTGGTCCTGTTCATCCAGCCCTCCATGGGGTCCTGTTCATCCAGCCCCAACCAGCTCGATTGATCGGGGTCCTGTTCATCCAGAGGCAACACTACTGGGTCTTGTTCATCCACCCCCACCGGGAATTGTTCATCCAAACCCCCCCAGCAACGCTCACCGTTCATCCAGAGGCAGCATTGATCGGCTTCAGTTAGCGGCAGTAGCAAAGGAATCGCTCGATCGGGTTCAGTTAACAACCATCGATCGATCGCTCGGGTTCAATAACGCGTAGCCTGCAGTGCAATCGCTCGGGTTCAGTAGGTGAACGTCTCACTCGGGTTCAGTTAGAGCCCAACGCCTCGCACCCACGCGCGTGTGTGTACGAGAGAAACACGCAAACCTCCGTGCATCGCTCGGCCCCGACCACCCACCGTAACCGGGAGCACCCCGATATTTTCCTCGCCCTCGCTTCTACCATGTTTTTTCCGTCATGGACGGCCCAAAGAATGTCATGCAGCTGCGTCTCTAGCCCACCCAGGACGAAAAGCCCATTTTCTGTCATGATTTTTTGTCATAGAAGTAGGAGCCCACCACATCCATGATGATACCGGGTTTTGTCACAATTATCGTCATAGAAGTATCATAAGTATGACAGGAAAAAAATTCGTTCGGCCCAAAATGTCACAGATGTGTCTTTTTTTCTAGTGTTTCTTCATGACTTATACATGTTCCTCGAACACTTTGTGTGCTACCAAACGTCACAACATAACTGGGTGATTATAAAGGTGCTCTACAGATGTCTTCGATGGTACTTGTTGAGTTGGCATAGATCGAGATTAGGATTTGTCACTCCGATTGTCGGAGAGGTATCTCTAGGCCCTCTCGGTAATGCACATCTCTATAAGCCTTGCAAGCAATGTGACTAATGAGTTAGTTGCGGGATGATGTATTATGGAATGAGTAAAGAGACTTGCCGGTAACGAGATTGAACTAGGTATTGAGATACCGATGATCGAATCTCAGGCAAGTAACATACCGATGACAAAGGGAACAACGTATACCGTTTATGAGGTTTGACCGATAAAGATCTTCGTAGAATATGTAGGAGCCAATATGAGCATCCAGGTTCTGCTATTGGTTATTGACCAGAGACATGTCTCGGTCATGTCTACATAGTTCTCGAACCCGTAGGGTCCGCACGCTCAACGATTGGTGACGATCAGTATTATGAGTTTATGTGTTTTGATGTACCGAAGGTTGTTCGGAGTCTCAGATGAGATCAGGGACATGACGAGGAGTCTCGAAATGTTCGAGACGTAAAGATTGATATATTGGAAGGCTATATTCCGACATCGGAAAGGTTCTGAGTGGTTCGGGTATTTATCGGAGTACCGGAGAGTTACGGGAATTCGCCGGGGAGTATATGGGCCTTATTGGGCTTTAGGGGAGAGATAGGGGCTGCCTAGGGCAGCCCCCCCCAAGGCCTAGTCCAAATTGGACTATGGGGAGGGGCGGCGCCCCCTCCTTCCTTCTCTTCTCTCTTCCCCTTCCTTCTCTCCTACTCCTACTACTTGGAAGGGGGGAATCCTACTCCCGGTGGGAGTAGGACTCCCCATGGCGCGCCATAGTAGAGGGCCGGCCCTCCCCCTCCTCCACTCCTTTATATACGGGGGAAGGGGGCACCCCATGGACACACAAGTTGATCATTGATTTCTTAGCCGTGTGCGGTGCCCCCCTCCACCATAATCCACCTTGGTCATATCGTAGCGGTGCTTAGGCGAAGCCCTGTTCTGGTAGCATCATTATCACCGTCATCACGCCGTCGTGCTGACAAAACTCTCCCTCGAAGCTCTACTGGATCGTGAGTTTGCGGGACGTCACCGAGCTGAACGTGTGCAGATCGCGGAGGTGTCGTACCTTCGGTGCTAGATCGGTCGATCGTGAATACGTATGACTACATCGACCGTGTTGTCATAACGCTTCCGCTTACGGTCTACGAGGGTACATAGACGATACTCTCCCCTCCCGTTGCTATGAATCACCATGATCTTGCGTGTGCGTAGGATTTTTTTTGAAATTATTGCGTTCCCCAACAGTGGCATCCAAGCCAGGTTTATGCGTAGATGTTATATGCACAAGTAGAACACAAAGGAGTTGTGGGCGTGGGTATATACATATTGCTTGTCGTCACTAGTTGATTCTTGATTCAGCGGCATTGTTGGATGAAGCGGCCCAGACCGACATTATGCGTACGCTTACGCAAGACTGGTTCTACCGACGTGCTTCGAACATAGGTGGCTAGTGGGTGTCTATTTCTCCAGCTTTAGTTGAATCGGATTCAATGAACAAGGTTCTTTCTAAAGATCAAAAAGCAATCACTATACCGCGTTGTGGTTTTTGATGCGTAGGTAAGAACGGTTCTTGCTCAGCCCGTAGCAGCCACGTAAAACTTGCAACAACAAAGTAGAGGGCGTCTAACTTGTTTTTGCAGGGCATGTTGTGATGTGATATGGTCAAGACATGATGCTAAATTTTATTGTATGAGATGATCATGTTTTGTAACGAAGTTACCGGCAACTGTCAGAAGCCTTATGGTTGTCTCTTTATTGCATAAGATGCAAGCACCATACAATTGCTTTACTTTATCGCTATGCGATAGCAATAGTTGCAAAAGCAATAGTTGGCGAGACGACCATGTGACGACATGTTGATAGAGATCAAGATGATGGAGATCATGGTGTCATGCCGGTGACGATGGAGATCATGATGGTACTTTGGAGATGGAGATCAAAGGCACAAGATGATGATGGTCATATCATGTCACATATTTTGATTACATGTGATGTTTATCTTTTATGCTTCTTATTTTGCTTCAGTACGGCGGTAGCATTATAAGATGATCTCTCACTAAATTTCAAGGTATAAGTGTTCTCCCTGAGTATGCACCATTGCGACAGTTCGTCGTGCTGAGACACCACGTGATGATCGGGTGTGATAAGCTCTACGTTCACATACAACGGGCGCAAGCCAGTTTTGCACACGCGGAATACTCGGGTTAAACTTGATGAGCCTAGCATATGCAGATATGGCCTCGGAACACTGGAGACCAAAAGGTCAAGCGTGAATCATATAGTAGATATGATCAACATAGTGATGTTCACCATTTAAAACTACTCCATCTCACGTGATGATCGGACATGGTTTAGTTGATATGGATCACGTGATCACTTAGATGACTAGAGGGATGTCTATCTAAGTGGGAGTTCTTAAGTAATATGATTAATTGAACTTTAATTTATCATGAACTTAGTCGTGATAGTTTTTGCATATCTATGTTGTAGATCAATTGCTCGCGTATAGCTTCCTCGTTTTATTTATGATATGTTCCTAGAGAAAACTATATTGAAAGATGATAGTAGCAATGATGCGGATTGGATTTGTGTCTGAGAATTATCCTCGTTGCTGCACAGAAGAATTATGTCCTTGATGCACCGAGTCCACACATGGCTCCACCCAAGGGAAACGGTTGCGCGAGTCCACGGAGGGCTCCACCAACGAAGGGTCCACGAAGAAGCAACCACCCACAAAGAGTCCACGAAGAAGCAACCTTGTCTATCCCACCATGGCCATCGCCCACGAAGGACTTGCCTCACTAGCGGTAGATCTTCACGAAGTAGGCGATCTCCTTGCCCTTACAAACTCCTTGGTTCACTCCACAATCTTGTCAGACGCTCCCAAGTGACACCTAGCCAATCTAGGAGACACCACTCTCCAAGAAGTAACGAATGGTGTGTAGGTAATGAACTCCTTGCTCTTGTGCTTCAAATGATAGATTCCCCAACACTCAACTCTCTCTCATAGGATTTGGATTTGGTGGAAAGAAGATTTGAGTGGAAAGCAACTTGGGAAGGCTAGAGATCAAGATTCATATGGTAGGAATGGAATGTCTTGATCTCAACACATGAGTAGGTGGTTCTCTCTCAGAACAAATGAGTTGGAATGATGTGTGTGTTCTGATGGCTCTCTCACTAAATGAGAAAGAGGTGGAGGGGTATATATAGCCTCCACACAAAATCCAACCGTTACACACAATTTACCAATCTTGGTGGGACCGAATCAGAAAACTCGGCCGCCCCCCTCCTCCACTCCTTTATATACGGGGGAAGGGGGCACCCCATGGACACACAAGTTGATCATTGATTTCTTAGCCGTGTGCGGTGCTCCCCTCCACCATAATCCACCTCGGGCATATCGTAGCGGTGCTTAGGCGAAGCCCTATTCCGGTAGCATCATCATCACCGTCATCACACCATCATGCTGACGAAGCTCTCCCTCGAAGCTCTACTGGATCGTGAGTTCGCGGGACGTCACTGAGCTGAACGTGTGCAGATCGCGGAGGTGTCGTACCTTCGGTGCTAGATTGGTTGATCGTGAAGACGTACGACTACATCAACCGCATTGTCATAACGCTTCCGCTTACAGTCTACGAGGGTACGTAGATGATACTCTCCCCTCTCGTTGCTATGCATCACCATGATCTTGCGTGTGCGTAGGATTTTTTTTGAAATTACCGTGTTCCCCAATAGGAAAGGGGGGCGCCGCCCCCTCTCCTAGTCCTATTTGACCTCCTTCCCTGTGGGGGGCGCACCACCCCTTTGTGGGCTGGTGTGCCTCCCTCCTATGGCCCATATGGCCCATATCTTCCCCCCGGGGGTTCCCGTACTATGATATGTACCCAATTCGGGACTGTGAACAACATTCGGTCACCAAATCACATAACTCATATAATACAAATTGTCATCGAATGTTAAGCGTGCGGACCCTGCGGGTTCGAGAACTATGTAGACATGACCGAGACACCTCTCCGGTCAATAACCAATCGCGGAACCTAGATGCTCATATTGGTTCCCACATATTCTACGAAGATCTTTATTGGTCAAACCGTAATGACAACATACGTCATTCCCTTTGTCATCAGTATGTTACTTGCCCGAGATTCGATCGTCGGTGTCTTCATACCTAGTTCAATATCGTTACCGGCAAGTCTCTTTACTCATTCCGTAATGCATCATCCTGCAACTAACTCATTAGTCACATTGCTTGCAAGGCTTATGATGATGTGCATTACCGAGAGGGCCCAAAGATACCTCGCCGATACTTGGAGTGACAAATCCTAATCTCGATCTATGCCAACCAACCAAACACCTTCGGAGATACCTGTAGAGCATCTTTATAATCACCCAGTTACGTTGTGACGTTTGATAGCACACAAGGTATTCCTCCAGTATCCAGGAGTTGCATAATCTCATAGTCAAAGGAATATGTATAAGTCAGTCATGAAGAAAGCAATAGCAATAAAACGTAACGATCATTATGCTAGGCTGACGGATGGGTATTGTCCATCATATCATTCTCCTAATGATGTGATCCCGTTCATCAAATGACAACTCATGTCTATGGTTAGGAAACTTAACCATCTTTGATTAACGAGCTAGTCCAGTAGAGGCTTACTAGGGACATTGTGTTTTGTCTATGTATCCACACATGTATCAAGTTTCCGTTTAATACAATTCTAGCATGAATAATAAACATTTATCATTATATAAGAAAATATAAATAACAACTTTATTATTGCCTCTAGGGCATATTTCCTTCAAACCTTGCTGCCTCCATGATGATGTGTGAGTAGTCCCCACATGACCTACGAGTCTATAACGGTAGCTAGATGGCTCTCTATCTCTCTTTGATCTTCAATACAATGATCCTTCGGAGATGTATTTGATGTAATTTTCATGGTGTGTTTGTTGGGATCCGATGAATTGTGGCTTTATGACCAAATTATTCATTGAAAGTATATGTATTCTTTTGAGATATATTATGTGTGATTTAATAGCCTTGTATTTCTCTTTGATCTATCCATCTTCTTTGCCCAAGTAGATTGATTTATCTTCAGTAAGAGTGGTGCTTGGTAGTAGGTTCAATCTTGTGGTGTCCTTACTTTGTGACCATAGAAGTTGCAAGGCACGTATTGTATTGTTGCTACTAAGGGTAAAACAATGGGTTCGAACATATTAATTGGTCTTACTTTGTCTACATTATGGCATCTTGCTAAAGCGCTACTCTGCATGTCATGAACTTAATACTTTGAGATGTATGTTGGATTACGGTCTTGGGATGGAGTAATAGTAGTAGATGCAGTTGGATTATAAGGTCTACTTGTCACAGACGTAATGACTATATATGAAAGAATCATAATCATAACTATGAGCTATTATGTCTATTGCCCAACAGTAATTTGTTTACCCACCGTTGCTATGCTATGAGAGATATGCCTCTAGTGAACCTATGGCCCCCAGTTCCATTTTCCATATTTACTAAAAACCCTAAATTTGCTTGCTATTTTTATTTTATTTTATTTTATATATCTACCACCGCCATATTTAATCCTTTGCAATTGGCGAGAACAAGTGGATTGACAACACTCTTGCCTTCATTGGGTGCGAGCATTTGCTTTGTGTGTGTGTGTGCAGGTACCGCTTATCCTGTTTGTGTGGCGTCTCCTATTGGTTCAATAAATCTTGGTTCTTAACTGAGGAAATACTATCTGCTACTATACTACATCACCCTTCCTCTTCGGGGAATCCCAACACCTATCACAAGTAGCAGTCCTCTCCAACAAGGGCAACCAAAAAAGGTATGTTACCCTTCATTTTTTTCCATAATGCGGAAATTAAATCCATCTCGTGTTCCAAGGTGGGCCTCAAACCTTAGTTGATTTACTCTCAGTTGATTTATCAAGGAAACCTTTAAACCTTCATAGGCTTGTCTTTGGCGAACCACGATCACTCATGATGCGCAATTGTCTAGTGCGTGTGCACCCGCAAGAGTAAATAGCACAAGCTTCGTATCAGTCTAGATCCTCATGATGTTCGATCACTTAACTAAAAATTGGGCTATGGTTTTTCTCTTGGTGAAATCTCTCAATACTCTAGCTTGCTCAGATATACTCTATGGGTTCAAATGGAGTAGCCAAATGTTGCAAGTTGGGGTGGGTGGGGGTGGGGCTTTTCGAGCTAGCCATTGCAAGTTGTTTTTATAGTCAAAACAACATTAAAAATGTTCAAGAATCTTAAAAATTCATGAATTTGAGAAAAGATCACAAATTTGAAAAACTTAAAAATTCAAAAATGTTCATCAATTTGGAAAAAGTTTATGAATTCGAAAAAAAGTTGTGATTATGAAAATTTTCATGGATTTGAAAAATGTTCATGAATTTTATGAAGTCCTTGAATTAAAAATGTTCATAAATTTGAAAAAAAATGAATCTGAATAAAAAGTTTGCGATTTTGAAAAATGTTCACGAATTGGAAAAAATTCACAAATTTTAGGTAGTTTCAGTATACAATTCTTTTTGCAAGTTTGAAATTTGTTCATGAATTAAAAAAATTGTGTACTAAAAATTATTCATGACTTTGAGTTTTTGGTGAACTTGAAGACTATTCATGAATAAAAAATAAAACCCACTAAACCGTACAAAACTAGGTCGAACAAAACTAGGAAAAACAAAAACCAAAGAAAGCCCCATACTAGAAAATGAGAGGAGACTTTCTAGTAGGCTCCCAAAACTAATGGAGGAGAATTGCATGGGCCAATACCACACTTAGACTGGTTATGGAAATGGTAATGGATGCTCTGAATCATAAGTATTGTTTTTTTAATGTTGGCAGGAGAACAACCAAATTCATTGATTAGAAGAAGGTGTTACAAGAAATCCCCAAAGGGGAAAAGCACCGCAAAAGGCAGCAAAAAGAAGAGAAACAAAAAAGGACCCGTCGGCAGCACCACAAACCCAAGCTCTACCATCAACATGAACACCATCGGAATCCATTGTCGGGATCTCCAAGGTGACGCCTCCAAGGAGGAAAAAGTTGCTGAGGACACCGCCGTCACCTGATCAAGCACTGACTGATCTTAGGTTTTCACCTGGAGATCTCACGCCATTGGGTATGAAGGGCAAACGGCTCAACAATGATACCTCCAAGGAGGAAGACGACATCCGTGGATGCCGTTATCGCCAGCAACGAGATGGTCGATGCATGATTTTCATCTAGAGTCGTGCCTTCCACCAACAATCCCAGATCCGAGGCCACCGACACCATGGAGCAGCATGACTCCAGGCAAACACTACCAGAAACGAATTTGTCGATGTTGCACGTAGGAACTCGGTGAGCTCACACCAATCTAACAGGTCCGCACCGCCACATGTAGGCCTGGCCGAGCCAAGCTGGATCTGGCCACCTCTACCTCTGTGCGCAGAAACTGGGCGATCCTCCACGCCACAGCGCACCAGAAAGGCCGAGGGAGAGCCGTACATAGCTGGTCAGCACTGTCGCGCACAAGAACTGTGTGAAAATCCAAGACAAACTACGCACCCCACACCGCCGCACGCAAGAGAAAGACTGTCTATGTTGAATCTGGTCTGCCTGACCTCCTGTAGCACTGGACAAACTGGATGACGCTACAGCTCAAAGAAGCCGGACGTGGACGCGCTTGAAGGAAAGAGACCACTAGCAACCCCGACACCACCACTATAGCCTCCACATGCCAAATGCAGCAAAAACAGATGCGCAACGCAGCCAAACAAGGCGTGTGTCGCGGCCAATTGACGCACTGGCCCGCGATGCCAAACTTCCGGCCAACAGGTGACAGGTAACCAAATCGAGCTCCTCACGCAGCACAATGCCTGCTCGCGACTGCCCATGTGCATCTTCGGTCCCCACTGCGACCTCGCGCACCGGCAACCGTGCTAGATCCACGCGGCTCAGTGCCTCACCTCAACCTCGCGCACCGGCGGCCGCGCCAGATCTGCGCCGCCCCATGCCATGGAGCAGCAACGTTGTGCCCTTGTGCATCACGCCCCTATCCACAACACGCACCTGGCCGCGCCCTCTCGCGTGTTGCAGCGCACCAATGCCATGCACACCCTCCTCCGCACGCATTAGGCCACCCACACACCGCGTCCACCAGCGCATGCTCATTTCACCCATTGCACCCACCAACGTTAGCATGTTGTACCCCTACACCTCTCCTCGGCGAGCATCCCCGCAGTGCCCAAACCTTGTGAGAGGAAAAAATGGAAGACCCTCCGCCGCGCGGGCTTTGCTTTGCCTGGCGGCGCTGCGAGGGGGAGTTTCTTTGGCGGCTAGGGTTTTGTGATGCCCCGAGACCGATGCGTCAGGTGTCTTCCAGTTATTCGCCGACGTTGCCATGTCATTTGCTTGCATGTTGCATCTTGTCATGTCATCATCTGCATTGCATCTGCATGTTTTCAAAACTTGCATCCGTCTGGGTTCCCCAGTTCCGCCCATCGTCCGTTCTGAGCCCAGACACACTTGCACGCGCCTGCGGCATGTCCGAAATATTATTTTATAAGTGGCCAGAAAATGTTCTCGGAGTGGGTTGAAAGTTGGCGTGCGGTGTTGTTTTGTGGTCAGTAGGCCGCCTGCCAAGTTTCATCGCATTCGGAGTTCGTTTGACGCCCCAACGGATAACTATAGCGGCAATATAGTCGGTCTATCATCGGACGTTTTCGGTCTTCGAAAACAGTCGTCAGGCCTCCCTCTCCTCTCTTCTCTCAACTCGAGACCATCTACACAGCCCACTACCTACCGCCAGGTCCAACCTAACCTCTCTCGTCAACCCGCGACCCTCCTCGCGCGCGCGCCCGAAAGCTGTCCCGGACCCGACCCGGACTGTCGCTACTGTTGTGTCCGGATCATCCCCAAACATCTACAAAATGTCACCGTTTTCTTATTTGGACTCTCTAGCTTTTTTATTCGCGACCGTCTGATTTTGATCGGAGGCACCAGATAGCCCCTAACCTTTTTCACCTGATGTATATATTTGGTCCAACCCTAAAAATTAGGAGGCCTTGTCCCATCCATCCTTTCCCTTCGCGCCGCCGCCGACCCACCTGGTCTCCTCCTCGTCTTCCCCACCTAGCCAACCAGCTTCCTTCTCGGATCCACCGCCGCCTCTCACCTTCTCCGCCTCGTTTTCGGCAGCAAGCCAACCAGTGCCTCCCCTCGATCCGGCCGTCCAGGAGGATGCCGCCGTGGTCACTAGGCACATCTCCCCGACGCCTCCTTCTCCCCATGTCGTTTCCCTCTGTATCCCTCTCTTTCTCACCTAGTTTTTCCTCTCTCTCTCTCTCTCTCACTCTAGTTCATAGGGACGTCGCCATGGCCATCGCGTCGATGTGTGACCACTGAAGCTCCACCGGCGACCAGAGCCACCGGCCGCCCGAGCCTCGTGCACTTCTGCCTCGAGGATCTCCTCGTCCCCAACCAGGACACCATGGTCGGCCTCCTCTGTTTGAACCGTCGTCGCCCCATTCTTCTTCAAGCCATGGTTGTGCTGCCGCAGAAGTGCCGCCATGGATGCTCGAACCTCCCTCTGCTTCTCGCATGGGACGACCCCAGCGTCGCGCCCCTGCTTTGCCTCGAACAGCTGCAGCGCCACACGCCTCCTGCACGCGCGCACGCACAACCCGAGCTCCCTGGCTCGATCCGGTCCCCGTTGACCGCGAGCGTCGGTTGGGTCTTAGTCGTGCCAGGCCGAGTTGCCTTCCCTCCAACTAATGGGCCAAGCCCATGGTGAGAACACCCCTGGCGCCCCACCCCTTTTTTCATGTTGTTGGGCCAGCAGATCCGGCCCAGTATCTATTTTTTGAGGCTCTACGAATTTAGCTATTATCCCAGGTTTTGCAGTTTTACAGAAAACCCCTTGCACAACCCTCCAACTAATGGGCCAAGCCCATGGTGAGAACACCCCTGGCGCCCCACCCCTTTTTTCATGTTGTTGGGCCAGCAGATCCGGCCCAGTATCTATTTTTTGAGGCTCTACGAATTTAGCTATTATCCCAGGTTTTGCAGTTTTACAGAAAACCCCTTGCACAACATGCATATAATAACTCACAAACGGTGCATCATTTTAAAACAAACTTTATATGAAAGATGCTTAGAATTTTGTGTAGTTTCATAATATGTCATTCTCATCCATGTTTAAAATGTTTAAACATGCTGTTTGGTTAAATTGTCCCTATGCCATCTTAAAATGATTTAATTCATAACTAAATAACCGTAACTCGGATTTTAATAAACTTTATATGTAAATGGGGTGGAAAATGCCTAGTTTAACATGGTGGCATAACTTTGCATGTTTAACAAATATAAAATTGTGTTTAGGACAGAATAGTACCAAACCTAATATATGCATATGGGGATTTACCGGAATTGTTGTTCGTTGCTTCCGGCCTCATTTAAACTTGACTAGATAGGTAGTTTTATTTTGCTTCACCCTCTTGCCACTTTAATCAACATTTAATCTTGTTGGGTACCTAAACGAGAGAGAACTAAATAAGTCACGTGGTGCTTCGTCAATATGCAACAGAGTTGCATATTGAGGTCCACTTAATTTGTAGGATTGTTTGTGCACTTTGCCATGCCATGGATATGTAAACCGGACATGCATCATACTTGATTGTGCATCATGACATGGTTATGTGATGGTTGTTTACTATGTTGTGTGCTTCTTTCCGGTGTTGCTTCTTTGGGTTGGTTCCGATAACGTCGCGTTTGTGAGGAACCGTTCGACTACGTCCGTTTGTCTTCTTCATGGACTCGTTCTTCTTCCTTGCGGGATTTCAGGCAAGATGACCATACCCTCGAAATCACTTCTATCTTTGCTTGCTAGATGCTCGCTCTTTTGCTATGCCTATGCTGCGATACCTACCACTTGCTTATCATGCCTCCCATATTGCTAAGCCAAGCCTCTAACCCACCTTGTCCTAGCAAACCATTGTTTGGCTATGTTACCGCCTTGCTCAGCCCCCCGTATAGCGTTGTTAGTTGCAGGTGAAGATTGGAGTTTGTTTCCTTGTTGGAACATGGATATTTTGTTGGGATATCACAATATCTCTTATTTAATTAATGCATCTATATACTTGGTAAAGGGTGGAAGGCTTGGCCTTATGCCTGGTGTTTTGTTCCACTCTTACCGCCCTAGTTTCCGTCATATCGGTGTTATGTTCCCGGATTTTGCGTTCCTTACACGGTTGGGTTATAATGGGAACCCCTTGATAGTTCGCCTTGAATAAAACTCCTCCAGCAAGGCCCAACCTTGGCTTTACCATTCGCCACCTAGCCTGTTTTTCCCTTGGGTTAGGCCAGCCCAAGGGTCATCTTTATTTTAACTCCCCCGGGCCAGTGCTTGTCTAAGTGTTGGTCCAAACTAGAGCCCCTTGCAGCGCCACCTCGGGGAAACTCGAGGGTTGGTTTTAGTTGTACGGATTGCTTATCCGGTGTGCCCTGAGAACGAGATATGTGCAGCTCCTATCGTGATGTCGGCGCATCGGGCGGTCTTGCTGGACTTGTTTGACCATTGTCGAGGATGTCTTGTAACCGGGATGCCGAGTCTGATCGGATTGTCTTGGGAGAAGGAATATCCTTCGTTGACTGTGAGAGCTTGTGATGGGCTAAGTTGGGACACCCCTGCAGGGATTTGAACTTTCGAAAGCCGTGACCGTGGTTATGGGCAGATGGAAATTTGTTAATGTCCGGGTGTAGAAAACCTGAAGTTGATCTTAATTAAAATGCACCAACCGCGTGTGTAACCGTGATGGTCTCTTCTCGGCGGAGTCCGGGAAGTGAACACAGTGTTGGAGTTATGTTTGACATAGGTTGTTCTAGGATCACTTCTTGATCATAGATTCTCGACCGTGCTTTTGCCTTCTCTTCTTGCTCTCATTTTGCGTATGTTAGCCACCATATACGCTAGTCGCTTGCTGCAGCTCCATCTCATACTTTTACCCTTCCCATAAGCTTAAATAGTCTTGATCGCGAGGGTGTGAAATTGCTGAGTCCCCGTGACTCACAGATACTTCCAAAACCAGTTTGCAGGTGCCGATGAGACCGTGCAGGTGACGCAACCAAGCTCAAGGAGGAGCTCGATGAAGATCGTGTTCGTTATGTTGTTTCCGTTTCCAGTTGATCAGTAGTGGAGCCCAGTTGGGACGATCGGGGATCTGTGTAGCTTTTGGGGTAGTCTTCTTTTATTTTGGTTCCGTAGTCGGACCTTGAGTGTATCTGGATGATGTAATGCTTTATTCATGTATTGTGTGAAGTGGCGATTGTAAGCCAACTATGTATCACTTTCCCTTTATGTATTACATGGGTTGTTTGCGAAGATTACCTCACTTGCGACATGCTTTCAATGCGGTTATGCCTCTAAGTCATGCTTCGACACGTGGGAGATATAGCCGCATCGAGGGCGTTACAAGTTGGTAATCAGAGCCTTCCCCGACCTTAGGAGCCCCCTGCTTGATCGAATCGCTGGCGTTGTCGAGTCTAGAAAAATGTTTTGAGTCATTTAGGAATTATATATCGGAGAGTTAGGAATTCTTTTTACTCCTCAGTCCCTTCGTCGCTCCGATGAGGCATCCTGACGTAGAGTTTTGACTCTTCTCTTCTCAAATTTCACTAAAAAATTAGGATCACGCAGGTATCTTGGAATCATTCCGATGGTTTTGTGACGAGAACATTGTTCTTGGTGCCTGTAAGTGCATCTAGTGCCACCCCTAGTTGGTTTTGGAGTATTGACGACAAACCTAGTTGAGGGACTAATGTGTTTGTGAGAATTGCAGGATAACACAGGTAGAAGTCCCTCATTGATTCGGTTTTCCTACCAGAGATGACCCCTAAAAATGTATGAAGACATTGAAGTCAAAGGTGGTATGTGAAGACATTCACATTGAAGACTATGACATGAGAAGACATCGCGTGAAGACTATGGAGCGCGAAGACTTAGCAGTTTCGTCGTTCTGTGTTTTTCTTTGTTGAGTCATAGGAACCACCGTACTGTTAAGTGGGGTCCAAGAGAACCAGTCAGAATGACTGAAGTGATGCTTACCCAAAATCCTATGTCTTCGAGTGAAGACTATGAGAGCGAATCTTGTCCAGAGTTGGACAAGTCAGCTTTGCTTGTAGCCCAAGTAAAGTTGTCGTGTGTGTTTGAAATCTGACCGTTGGAACATGTGTCAGTTCCTTAGTGACCCAGGGTCATTTCGGACAAATCAGGTCGGCTTGCCTAGTGGCTATAAATAGCCCACCCCCTACAACCATAAACGGTTGGCTGCTCAGAGTTAAAGCACGACTTTTGTCGTTTGAAAGCAACCCACCTCGAAGCCTTTGAGAGAGAATTCCTTGAGAGGATAAAGCCCTAACCACCCAGAGCCAAAGAGTGTTAGGCATCACTTAAGTCTTCTTGTCTGTGTGATCTGAAGACTTATTACACTTGAGGACTGTGAATCCTCCAGTCGGTTAGGCGTCGCGTTCTGAGCATCCAAGAGTCATTGTGGATCGCCGGTGAACGAAGTCTGTGAAGGTTTGGGCGAGGACTGGGTGTCCTTAGCTCAAGGGGAATAAGGTGAAGACGAGGTCTTCAGAGTTGAATCTCAGCCTCCCTAACCAGATGTACAGTTGTCACATCAACTGGAACTGGTCCAACAAATCATTGTCTTCAACGAGTCACTGGTTTCATCCTTCCCTTCCCCTTACTTACTGTTGGTTCTTGTGAAGTCATTGTACGATAGCATCACCATTTGACTTCACTAAGTGATTACGTGTATTGATTGGCTTCTCAACATCTTCCTACCTGATCCTTACCGCCTAGCTGCTATTTGTCATTGTGCTTTCACTTCATTAAATACATGACTATGGTTTGCCTAGTGTAGTCTACCTTCCGCTGCATGATAATAGGTTTATTTCTATCGTTTGTCTTCGAAACTCACATGTTTTGAAGACTTTCATAAAAATCGCCTATTCACCCCCCTCTAGTCGATCACTAGCACTTTCAGTGCCTCCTGACATTTAGGGGTTGTGGCAGTGTCCCGGGGAGTTGAGCTCCGAGGTGTTGTCGTCACAATTTTGTCGTTGCAGTTCTGGAATACCTGAGTTCGCCGACATAAAAAATCTCTTTTATGCAGTTGTTGGTGAGATAACCTCGACGCCATCCAGTACTGGGGCGGGAGTTCGGGAGTATTGCCATAACTCGTATAACGGATGCTTTTCAAAGGTTGAGGTAAACGATTTTCGAAGGTTTCTTGGTTATGTGTTGAAGGATGGATACAGCTGGATGTAGGATTTGCTAGTTTTGGGTGAGATATTATGCTTCCCCTGTATCCCCAACACCTGATTGCATAACCGAAAAAATTTGGGAGTTTATAAGTGGGAATTCAAGTAGCTCTTAGGATATCTTTCCGACAGCTCGACGTCTAGTGGTCTGCCTATCCACGGTTGGTTTTACAGTGGTCTCATTGTGTCTTAAAGATTCCTTGGCTTTGCCCTCGGGGACGCTTCGTATGTCATGTGCACTGCCTTGTACATGATGGTGTTGTACGATCGAGCCTGTGTAGGCCCCACCACGAAAACTTCAAACAAAATCTCTATCATATGTTTGTTCCGGCTTATTCTGCAAGCCAATCCTTTGTTTTGTTTTGAGTTGTGGTATTCGAGTTGCTTCAATGTCAAGTGTTGATTCCATACCTTCCCTCGACAGTGTTCTCATACTCCGATGTGAATACCAATCCTTCACGATAATCGAGATTGTCATGTCAATCCTTTTTCAACCGGCGTGTTTCTCTTCAAGTGGATCCGATCACTTCAACATTAGCAAGATCAATTATCAGTTCTTCTCAACAGTGTTTGCTTCATTCGTTCCAAGTTGCCTTTGTTTTCCCACCCACCCACCCCTTGTTTCTTCAAGGACTCTTATATCTTAATCAAGTATCCATCTTATTGAATGCGAGATCTCTCCATTCTTTTCCGTCAACATTCTTACCCGGTGATTATCTTGAAGATCCTAACGGAACCTCAAGTACATCATTATCCATTCTCTTTCTTCTCCGGTGGAACCAATTCAAGCTTTCAGTGTTTATCATATTCTTTTCCGTATTTCAAATGCCTTCTCATGCCGGTGCACCTCTTAATCATTCCTCTCGCTATTAATTGTTTCGGAGTGCTCAAGATATCTCGAAGATTCGTGTTTCCACTCTATTTTTGTTCAAGTTCTTTCGAGGTTGTTATCTCATTCAAGCCATTTAATTCAACCGATGCAACCTCTCTTTTAAATCATTTCAACAGTGTTTCTTTGAGTGGGCCCTAACCCACTAGTCTTTTTCCAGGATCTTACCTGACTCTTATAATTTTATCGGAGCTATTCTCAAATCTTTTAAAGTTTGACATAAGAATGAATTATCACCAGTCAAATGCCTTTCTCCAAGATCGGTTAAATTCTTTTCATCATTGGCTTAATCTTTCCATTCTTCATTCCGGAGTGCCTCAACAATTCTTGGTGGTGCTTCTCATTGTCATTATCAACATTTGAAGACCGAAGAAGAGTTTCTTTGCAATCATATCCGTTCTCTTGAAGATTCTTGGTTTAGCTTGTTGCCATCCTCTCATAATTGTTTCAATTGTGTCAATTTTTTTCATCCTTCCGGAGCAATTCAAGAGTCTTCTCATTTTGATTATCCGGAGTCCATCAATTCAGGTTTATTCATTCTCAGTTTTCAGTTATCATTCTCCAACCTACCGGTGCTTCTTTCAAATATCCTCTTCTCAGTTCGTGATCTCTTCGTTCTCATGTATCTTAACTCTCTAATATATGTTCGTTCATTTGCTAATTCTTACCGGTGATTCATCCTTTACTTCGTTCATTTAATTCTTACGGTGGTTCGTTCAAGATGTCTCTTCCTTCGTTATCATATCAATTCACTCGTTCTTTCCAATCCTACCGGTGGATCATCGAAGACCTTTCCAAGTTGACACTATATCTATCTTAATCTTTTCTACGAGAATAAGTAATATGTCAAATCCGTTGATTGTCATCAATTTAATTGGTGAAGGATAAGCATAATGTAATTCTTATTCTTGTTTCATCGAGTGAACTCAATTCCCTATTCCGGAGGCTCATCAAATTCCTGATTTCAATTGTTTCATCTTCTCTTTTTCCTGGAGTTCCAACCTTTTTCAATTATTTCACCACGGAGATTCATCTAAATCGGTACAAGGATTCACCTTGTGTTTTCAACTTCTCTTTCCTTCCGTTTGATCATTCTTTTGTTTAACGAAGTTCTTCATGAAGGTTCTACATGATGGTTCATCAAGGATTTAATTCCTTCTATAAGTTTTTTTTTCATTGAGATTTTTTCAGAAGAGATCAAGCTTTCTTCATCTTGCAATCCGGAGTGCAATTGTTTCTCCCTTATCTTTTGAGGTGGTGTTATGGCATTCTTGATAATTTGAGTTCATGCTTCATGATTCACATGTTGTTAAGAATGAGATATTTTATATCCATCCACCTCTTCGTTGGAGTTATCTTGTGTCATGTTTCACCTAAAGCCTTCCCTAAGGATTGTTGCTAATTGTGGTACTCATAAATGACCCAAGTTCTTCTTTTATCCTACCGGTGAAATAGTTTCTCGTCTCCTTGGTCATACCAATTCAATTCTTTTTCCCGTGATGGAAGGTTGTCACCTCATAATTTGAGAGGTATTCCATAAGACCATATCAAGCTTATCTTTTAGTTGTTGATTTTCCAACAACTCCGCTCGACCCTTCTCCTAAGGATGCCTTTTCAAGCTCTTTTGTGGAAGAAGTTGGCATTTTCTTCTCCATTCTCCTATTTCAATTATCTATCTTCTATTATTTCGTTCCAGAGGCATTGCGATGTTGTTCTTTTCACCCATCATCTCGTTTTGTCAAAGATCATGTTCTTTTCATGCCTATCCATTTAACCGGGGTGTTGTGCCCTTTTGCTCAAGTTTTTTTCGCCTTATCAAGCCTTGCACCTCTTTTCAACCGGAGTGTTGTTTGAGATCTTTCTAATCCCTTGTTCCATTCATTCAATAGTTCCGGAGGCAGTGTGTTGTGATTTCATCAAGTATCTTCTCATCTTATCAAGTTCTTATTCAATTCCTTTTCTTTTCAATCGGAGTGCTGCCCGAAGTTGTTCTTCCTTGTTCCTCTTTTCTAACGGAGTGTTTTCAACTTCGTCATCTCCGTTGTATTCTTTTCTCGAAATGGCTTAACCTTTTCAAGGTTCTTTGGTTTCACTCATTGGGCAAAGAAGCAACTTAGTTTTACCTCTTCTCTTTCTCTTCCGTTGTCCCTCCGGTGCCATTCTAGATCTCGGGACGAGATCCTCTCGTAGTGGTGGAGTGTTGTGACGCCCCGAGACCGATGCGCCAGGTGTCTTCCAGTTATTCGCCGACGTTGCCATGTCATTTGCTTGCGTGTTGCATCTTGTCATGTCATCATCTGCATTGCATCTGCATGTTTTCAAAACTTGCATCCGTCCGGGTTCCCCAGTTCCGTCCGTCGTCCGTTCTGAGCCTAGACACACTTGCACGCGCCCACGGCATGTCCGAAATATTATTTATAAGTGGCTGGAAAATGTTCTCGGAATGGGTTGAAAGTTGGCGTGCGGTGTTGTTTTGTTGTCAGTAGGCCGCCTGCCAAGTTTCATCGCATTCGGAGTTCGTTTGACGCCCCAATGGATAACTATAGCGCCAATATAGCCAGTCTATCGTCGGACGTTTTCGGTCTCCGAAAACAGTCGTTGGGCCTTCCTATCTTCTCTTCTCTCAGCTCAAGACCGTCTACACAGCCCACTACCTACCGCCAGGTCCAACCTAACCTCTCTCGTCAACCCGCGGCCCTCCTCGCGCGCGTGCCCGAAAGCTGTCCCGGACCCGACCCGGACTGTCGCTACCGTTGTGTCCGGATCATCCCCAAACATCTACAAAACGTCACCATTTTCTTATTTGGACTCTCTAGCTATTTTATTCACGACCGTCCGATTTTGATCGGAGGCTCCAAATAGCCCCTAACCTTTTTCACCTGATGTATATATTTGGTCCAACCCTAAAAATTCGGAGGCCTTGTCCCATCCATCCTTTCCCTTCGCGCCGCTGCCAACCCACCTGGTCTCCTCCTCGTCTTCCCCACCTAGCTAACCAGCTTCCTTCTCGGATCCACCGCCGCCTCTCACCTTCTCCGCCTCATTTTCGGCAGCAAGCCAACCAGTGCCTCCCCTCGATCCAGCCGTCCAGGAGGATGCCGTCGTGGTCACCAGGCACATCTCCCCGACGCCTCCTTCTCCCCATGTCGTTTCCCTCTGGATCCCTCTCTTTCTCACCTAGTTTTTCCTCTCTCTCTCTCACTCTGGTTCACAGGGACGTCGCCATGGCCATCGCGTCGACGTGTGACCACCGAAGCTCCACCGGCGACCAGAGCCACTGGCCGCCCGAGCCTCGTGCGCTACTGCCTGAGGATCTCCTCGTCCCCAACCAGGACTCCATGGTTGGCCTCCTTTGTTCGAACCGCCGTCGCCCCGTTCTTCTTCAAGCCGTGGTCGTGCTGCCGCATAAGTGCCGCCATGGATGCTCGAACCTCCCTCTGCTTCCCGCGTGAGACGACCCCAGCGCCGCGCCCCTGCTTTGCCTCGAACAGCTGCAGCGCCACACGCCTCCTGCACGCGCGCACGCATAGCCCGAGCTCCCTGGCTCGATCCGGTCCCCGTTGACCGCGAGCGTCGGCTGGGTCGTAGCCGTGCCAGGCCCAGCTGCCTTCCCTCCAACTAATGGGCCAAGCCCATGGTGAGAACACCCCTGGCGCCCACCCCTTTTTTCTTGTTGTTGGGCCAGCAGATCCGGCCCAATATCTATTTTTTTGAGGCTCTGCGAATTTAGCTATTATCCCAGGTTTTGCAGTTTTACGGAAAACCCCTTGGACAACATGCATATAATAACTCACAAACGGTGCATCATTTTAAAACAAACTTTATATGAAAGATGCTTAGAATTTTGTGTAGTTTCATAATATGTCATTTTCACCCATGTTTAAAATGTTTAAACATGTTGTTTGGTTAAATTGTCCCTATGCCATGTTAAAATGATTTAATTCATAACTAAATAACTGTAACTCGGATTTTAATAAACTTTATATGTAAATGGGGTGAAAAAATGCCTAGTTTAACATGGTGGCATCAATTTGCATGTTTAACAACTATAAGATTGTGTTTAGGACAGAACAGTACCAAACCTAATATATGCATATGGGGATTTACCGGAATTGTTGTTCATTGCTTCCGGCCTCATTTAAACTTGACTAGATAGGTAGTTTTATTTTGCTTCACCCTCTTGCCATTTTAATCAACATTTAATTTTGTTGGGTACCTAAACGAGAGAGAACTAAATAAGTCACGTGATGTTTCGTCAATATGCAACGGAGTTGCGTATTGAGGTCCACTTAATTTGTAGGATTGTTTGTGCACTTTGTCATGCCATGCATATGTAAATCGGACATGCATCATACTTGATTGTGCATCATGACATGATTATGTGATGGTTGTTTACTATGTTGTGTGCTTCTTTCCGGTGTTGCTTCTTCGGGTTGGTTCCGATAATGTCGGGTTTGTGAGGAACCGTTCGACTACATCCGTTTGTTTTCTTCATGGACTCGTTCTTCTTCCTTGCGGGATTTCAGGCAAGATGACCATACCCTCGAAATCACTTATCTTTGCTTGCTAGATGCTCGCTCTTTTGTTATGCCTATGCTGCGATACCTATCACTTGCTTATCATGCCTCCCATATTGCTAAGCCAAGCCTCTAACCACCTTGTCCTAGCAAATCGTTGTTTGGCTATGTTACCGCCTTGCTCAGCCCCTCTTATAGCGTTGTTAGTTGCAGGTGAAGATTGGAGTTTGTTTCCTTGTTGGAATATGGATATTTTGTTGGGATATCACAATATCTCTTATTTAATTAATGCATCTATATACTTGGTAAAGGGTGGAAGGCTCGGTCTTATGCCTGGTATTTTGTTCCACTCTTGCCGCCCTAGTTTCCGTCATATCGGTGTTATGTTCCCGGATTTTGCGTTCCTTACACGGTTGGGTTATAATGGGAACCCCTTGACAGTTCGCCTTGAATAAAACTCCTCCAACAAGGCCCAACCTTGGTTTTACCATTCGCCACCTAGCCTCTTTTTCCCTTGGGTTAGGCCAGCCCAAGGGTCATCTTTATTTTAACCCCCCTGGGGCCAGTGCTTGTCTAAGTGTTGGTCCAAACTAGAGTCCCTTGCGGCGCCACCTCGGGGAAACTCGAGGGCTGGTTTTAGTTGTACGGATTGCTTATCCGGTGTGCCCTGAGAACGAGATATGTGCAGCTCCTATCGGGATGTCGGCGCATCGGGCGGTCTTGCTGGACTTGTTTTACCATTGTCGAGGATGTCTTGTAACCGGGATGCCGAGTCTGATCGGATTGTCTTGGGAGAAGGAATATCCTTCGTTGACCGTGAGAGCTTGTGATGGGCTAAGTTGGGACACCCCTGCAGGGATTTGAACTTTCAAAAGCCGTGCCTGTGGTCATGGGCAGATGGGAATTTGTTAATGTCCGGTTGTAGAAAACCTGAAGTTGATCTTAATTAAAATGCACCAACCGCGTGTGTAACCGTGATGGTCTCTTCTGGGCGAAGTCCAGGAAGCGAACACGCTGTTGGAGTTATGTTTGACGTAGGTTGTTCTAGGATCACTTCTTGATCATAGATTCTCGACCGTGCTTTTGCCTTCTCTTCTCGCTCTCATTTGCATATGTTAGCCACCATATATGCTAGTCGCTTGCTGCAGCTCCATCTCATACTTTTACCCTTCCCATAAGCTTAAATAGTCTTGATCACGAGGGTGTGAGATTGTTGAGTCCCTGTGACTCACAGATACTTCCAAAACCAGTTTGCAGGTGCCGATGAGACCGTGCAGGTGACGCAACCGAGCTCAAGGAGGAGCTCGATGAAGATCGTGTTCGTTATGTTGTTTCCTTTCCAGTTGATCAGTAGTGGAGCCCAGTTGAGACGACCGGGGATATGTGTAGCTTTTGGGGTAGTCTTCTTTTATTTTGGTTCCGTAGTCGAACCTTGAGTGTATCTGGATGATGTAATGCTTTATTCATGTATTGTATGAAGTGACGATTGTAAGCCAACTATGTATCACTTTCCCTTTATGTATTATATGAGTTGTTTGCGAAGATTACCTCATTTGCGACATTGCTTTCAATGCGGTTATGCCTCTAAGTCGTGTTTCGACACGTGGGAGATATAACCGCATCGAGGGCATTACAGGTTTCGCCCGGGTCGCCCGTGGGGGGACGACACGAGCGAGCTACATCAATAGTATTGTAACTAGTGTTGTAAGTGGTATATAGGAAACAAACGTCCCGCACCGTGCATGAGAACTCCTAGTCCCCGCATAGGGTGGTGTGGGCATAGCAAATGCGCACCCTGGGCGCTATGGGTTGGCCCATACGGGACGCGGCACCCCTATTTTTTTCCTTTCTTTGTTTCTTTTCTAATTTTGTTTACTTTTCTTCTTTAAAAATCTTCAAAATTTCAGAAAAAGTTATTTTTTTCAACATGTTCATGATTTTACAAATTATTCCAAATTTAAAAGAATGTTCACTCTTTTTAAAAAATTTCTTCAATTTGAAAATGCCTCAAATTTTAAAAAATGTTCACCATTCTAAAAAAATGTTTTTGGGTTGATAAAAAGTTCATGAATTTTGAAAATTTTCTTGTATTCGAAAAAATGTTCTAAATTTGCAAAAATGTTCATGTATTTCAACTAATATTCTGAATTTTGGAAAATGTTTATGAGTTTGAAATATGTTCCTAGATTTAAAAAAAACATGAATTTGGGTGTTTAAGAAACGTTCCAATGTTCGCATATTCCATAAAATATTTTGAGATTAAAATGTTTATTATTTTTGTTTTTCCAAAAATTAAAAAAAATTCATGAATCTGAATAATGTTCTCTAATTTCAATTTGTTTTAAAAAATTGACAAATTTGAATAATCTTCCCTTGTTTGAGAAAATGTTCACAAAATAAAAAAAAAATTAAAATAGGAAAACTAATGATGAAAGAAACAGAGAAACCACAAAATACAGAAAAACCGGCACTCTCGCTAGGGGGTGTGCACGTTTGCTCGTTGTTCCCCGACCTACATGAGGAAAATGATTTGCCACTGTAATGCGAGGACTTGGCCTAGTTGATGGGAGGTCCTATTTGCCAGTACTACATCAAATAGTGACTTGTCACATAGCCGGCGACCGATTGGGATGGCCCAACAATGATGCGCACGGCGTGACTGTTTTTCTGTTTTTGTTCTTGTTTATATTTTCAGACTTTGCTCCCACTTTTCTGGCAAAATGTTCAAAATTTCAAAAAATTCTTCATAATTTGAAGAAATGTTCATTTTTAAAAACGTGTTAACATTTTTGTTCGATATAGTAAAATCACGTTTTGAAAAATTGTTTACAAATTTAGAAAAATGTTCTGGTTTCCAAAAAAATTATATGTAGAATTTCAATTTCACACTTGTTTGTCCGAGTTTTTGAAAACAGGAATAAAATTTGAAACTACTAGCTTTTTTCTTAAATTCCAAACATATTTTGGAAAAGACAAACTATTTTAGAAAAATGTGATTTATTTTGAAATTGTGAATATTTTTTTAATGAAAATAGTTTTGATATTTTAGAACATTTTTGATTTTTTGAACAATATTTGAATACGTAAACATTTGTTGAAAACACAAACCTATTCAAGCTGGAAACCTTTTTTTGGATGCGTGCTAAGTTTCTAAAACCTGTGAATATTTTTTTAAAGGGATTACTTTTTGAATTTGTTTTTTTGATTTTTGGGAAAAATGTTTTTAAAATGTAAACTCCTTTTATTTTTTAATTTTTTTAATTGAAAACATTTTTTAAGAAGACTTTGAAAATTTTAGAATTTTTGAAAGATAAACATAAATAGTAAAAAAGAAACAAAAAAATAAACGAAAATAGGAAAAGAAACAGTAATGAAAATCTTTGAATTCAGGCGAAAATGGGCCGGACTGGTGCGCACGAGTATGTGCGTTTTGACGAGGGTTTGCCGCAGTGAGCGGCAAATAGGATTTTCCTTGGTCGATCCCCCTAGGTCGACCTCCATCCACCGGGCCAAAAGCCCATCCCGCAGCACAGCCTGCTCACAGCGGTCGGCAACACACAGCGTATACCGAACAGATCGCTAACACGCAGG
>NC_041386.1:189819037-189890342 GCF_002162155.2 Triticum dicoccoides | reverse complement strand
CGCCGCAAAACCCCCACCAGCAAAGCCGCCGCAAAACCCTCATCACCATGGCTCCGGGGGACGCCGGCGTCGAGCAGCCACGTAAGGCGCATCGCGTGGCCAAGTCGGGCGCGAAGGCGCGGAAGAAGGGCAAAGGCGCCGCCGGCGACGATGAAGGGGGCGAGAGGAAGAACCCCAAGGTAGGGATGGGGCCCGCTGTCTCCTGGGTTTCTCTCTCGTAAAGCGTGGGCTTTCTCGCCGCTTGTTTTGTTATCCGTAGATTAGTCAAGTATTCGGCTGGCGAGCATCCTATCTGGGTGCCTGTAAGAGCCTCGCCTAGGATGGACGATTCTGTTTAGTGCTTGATTGCGGAACATTCCGGTACAAAGTATGAATCATGCCCAAATATTGCACTATAAACGATGGTTACCGTTTCTTTATTCCTTTTTCCTATCTGGTTTTGGAGGCTTTCGTTTAATTAGACTGCAATGCCTTTTTCCAGGCCTTTGCCTTCCGTTCAGCAACAAAGGCGAAGCGGCTACAATCTCGGTCAGCAGAAATTGAACAACGCCGTCTCCATGTGCCAATCATGGATCGCTCTATTGGGGAACCACCTCCTTTTGTTGTTGTAGTCCAAGGACCTCCGCAGGTATGATATGGCTCTTGAATGAAAATGATGCCTATGTATTCTTCTCTGACCATTAGCTTACTTCAAATCGATCAGGTTGGAAAGTCGCTGCTGATAAAATGTCTAGTAAAGCACTACACTAAACAAAACTTGTCAGATGTCCGCGGTCCCATCACGGTTGTATCAGGTTAATGAATATTTCACATCTCATACTTAAACAGTGGATAATGCTCTTCAAATTAACCAGATTATTGGGAATATGTATATATTTGTTACATATAGGTAAAAGCAGGAGGGTGCAGTTCTTGGAGTGTCCAAGTGATATCAATGGAATGATCGACGCGGCTAAAATAGCAGATCTTGCTCTGCTGCTTATTGATGGTAGCTATGGATTTGAGATGGTATGTTGTCAAAGCTGTTATTCTTATAAATACTTGTAGGCCTGTTAAGTTGTTTAGCAGACACTAGGGCTCACGACATAAATATGCTTCGTGGATTTAGATGCACCTTAGGAGCACATACCCACCGACTTCTATTCTTACAAAGAGATTCGATAAAATGCCGCATCTTACTCCCCTTGGATAAAATGCCCCACCTTACTTTATAAATTATAATCGATAGCGAGCCATCTTACTTTGTCATCCTCCTTTCAATATTTAAATCATTTTTGGCTAAATGGCCTCCAAATCAGGCTCAAAAAGATCAAAATGCTCCAGTAGCTTCTTCTTCCTTAGTTTGCCTCACCTCCTTTCTCTCCCAACAAGGGTGTTTGGATCTTAGCTTGGGTGCCGTCTCCACCCCACCTTGATGGCTGCTGGAGCTCACGATGGTGCCTACTCCTGTTGCCGGAAGGGTTGAGCTTTGCTTGGCCTGACCCCAACGCACCACTCCCTCCGCGTTGCTTCCCCATCCTCTGGCAGCTCTACAAAGGGAACCAACAGCGCACCCAGCATGGCTCTTGGTCCATTCATGTGAGTCCTCCATCGGGTCAGGATCCCTAGTGCTGCACCAAACTCTCAGGGAACCGAACTCTTCACTGTACTTCACTCGCACAAGCTCCAATACATTGCTGCTCCACTTTCTTCAGTTCAGTGGGGGAAAAACAAGCAACCGACCAACACACATGACTAGTGATTGATGGAATATGTAACAGTACATGCAAACCATCTATGATCGCACTACGCCGTTGCTGTTAATTGATGAATTATACCAATTGTCTGTGGTCCTTTCCTCCTTCTATGTCCTGGTGAAGATGACATATAAGGCTCTCAACGACTAGCTGTGGCAGAGTGCCATGCCACCTGTCGCCACGGTTCTCTCCTTGGTCGGGGTGCATGACAAGGGAAGTTCTCGCTGCAGTTGGTCGAGTCTGGGGAGAAGGCGGCGGGGATGAGAGTGCAGTGAGAGGGTTGGAGCTGATGAAGATAAAGGGTGTTTGCCTTCCCTGTGCTTTTGGATAGAAACCCCATGCGTTGCCACGGTATTGGAGATTTGATTTCTGAATATTATATAGAATTTAAATTCAGCAAGATTTAAATATGTGAGAAGTTTCTTGCAGCAAATAAACAATAATCTTAACATAAAAATTTGAACATGTCACACTTAAATGTGTAGGAGTTAAAACCCACTTAGAATACGCTATTGCATGTTGCATGCATGGCAGGGAGGCTATCATGTCCAGATCAGACGGTTACTAGTGAACCAAGGTAACAAATCTAACAGCTAAAACAATTTTGACGAGGTGGCTCAAGAGCTGGAAAATAGCAATCAATGTTTGCTAGTGGGGTTTGCCTATATATCTATATAAATACTCAAAAGGAATTCTATCACGCGAAAAGTAAAATGGGTCACTAGATCAATTACAAAGTGAGATGGGCATTTTCTCAAGGTCAAAGTAAGATAGGATGTTTTAGAAAATCCCACTTCTCTTACACATTAGGCTAAATGCTTTATTACAGTTATTAGATTTCCTGTCCATGACTATTTTGTCCCATTTTCATGGCTCGGTGTTCAACATGTTAATTCCCCAGATCTCAGTTTGTTAATTCCTACCAATTGGTGAAGCTGACCTGTTGTTTTGATCTATGTTTATCTGTTAAATCTTTTCTGTTAACACATTGTACTAAAGCTACCCAAATGAAACCTTGTATCCAGGATACATTCGAGTTCCTTAATATCATGCAAGTGCATGGATTCCCCAAGGTAATGGGAGTGCTTACACATCTTGATCAATTTAAAGATGTAAAGAAACTAAGGAAAACTAAGCAGCGCCTTAAGCATCGATTCTGGGCTGAGATAAAGGAGGGAGCAAAACTGTTCTACTTATCTGGTCTCATTCATGGAAAGTAAGTTTCTGTAAAGTTGGTATTTCATTGTTCAGACTCTTAGTTTGTTGGTAAATAACTGGAAATGTGATCCATGGGACATGGTAATTTATTTTAAGCCAATTTGAGATCACTGCTCGCCATATCATAATGAAATACTATGCAGTACTAGGTGATTTCCCCGTGCGTTGCTGCCGAATTTAAAGATTAAATTCGGATAAATTTTGTATGAACGAAAGGACCTAAATCAAAAGTTATTATTTTCAGAAGTAATTGTGTGTGAACAAATAGTTTGCATGTATGCTGGACCATTGAAGATGGACCAATTAAATTGAGGTATGCATGTGCTAGACAATAGTTTTAGTGTATGATGACGTGGCACATTTGGTGATGTGGAGGGCTGCATATTGAGAGAATTAGAGTTAGTGGGGATCAACTATTTAGGTATACTATGCAATATGCATTGGCTTCTCTATGCTGCAGCTTCATGGCATGGCTGTACATTAACCTGGATTTTTAACTTCCGTACTCCTACCACTTGTCCAATTCTGTGCAGATACACGAAAAGAGAAGTCCATAATCTTGCAAGGTTTATATCTGTTATCAAGCCCATCCCTTTGAGTTGGCGAATGGCACATCCTTACTTGTTAGCAGATAGATTCGAAGATGTAACTTCGTCAGAAAGTGTGCGCTTGAATAGGAAATGTGACAGAAAAATAACGCTGTATGGTTACCTTCGTGGATGTAACATGAAAAGAGGGACCAAGGTAACATTTAAACATATGCCTTTTCTTTCATCATTGCTGAACTTTGATTTGAATTAGGGATTAACTTATTTGTGCAAGGCTATTATACTTCATAACAGGCATTATTACTCCCATGATTGAGTTAATATATATATATATATGAATTCATCAATACAGTTTATATTTGGACTTAGTTGAATAGCTCAAAAATGGAGGTAAAGAACAAGATCTTACTTTTCAGTAAGCATGAATTTGATTTGGGTGAACCTACAGAAATTACTATTCGATAATTAATTATTGTTCAGTTTGAAATTGACTAGATGGAATGCATAGCACTATTTTTATTAACTGTACTAGACATCGCTCAATCTGTTTCAAAATAAAAAGTGTGCAGTTTAACTCTCGATCATTTTATTTCAACTTCAGCAGCAGCCGAATAATACAGAGCTTTCATTAATGATATGAACTCCTGACTTGCAACCAAAGGGAACACACCTTTTACTAAGCCATATGCTGTATTGCTATGAGCAAGTTACTTTTGTACATTCACATACAGTAGAGTGATCCCCGTGCTCCACAACTCCTTTAACACTAAAGTGATGAATGATTTAAGTGGGTGAGTTTTCTATGAAGTGGTTATCGCTGGGGAAAAAATCACATATTAGGTAGCCAGATTACTTTTGTGATGTCTTAATACATTATTGATTACTCCCTCCGTGCCTATTTACATGGTGCACACGTATTTTGAGATTCAACTTTGACCGTCAATTTGACCAATAAAATGTGGTATATGTCAAAAAATCGTACCATTCAATTTGTATTAAAATGTAGTTTTAAATGGTATACTTTTAAGTTTTAACATATAATTAATATATTATTGCTGAAAATGATGATCAAAGTTCAATCACGAAAAACGAGGATGCCATGTAAATAGGCACGGCTGGAGTACCTTGCCATGCCTACATGGTGACTTGGTTGTTAATTATTTGTTTAAAGATGGGAACATTCTTTAAAGGGACCAAATGCTTTTCAATAGGGTTAGAAAGCGAGGTTTTCTTCAATTATTATGCACTAAATTTGATGGGACTGCTGTGAATACCGAGGATGACTGCACAGGAAAGTGAGATATCAACCCCAAACACAATTTAGAGGTGTGTCAGTATTTAGTCCTTGCACATTAGAAGGAATTGGACTTCACCTCACTTAGAAGGATGCATGTACGCATTGTTGTTCCTGTTCTTTTCTCTCTGTGTTTGATTTCATCCTACTTTTTTGGATGCTAACACCTGCTGTAATTTGTGCAGGTGCATATCACAGGAGCAGGTGATTTCAGCTTGTCTGGTGTAACAAGTTTGGCTGATCCCTGCCCTTTGCCATCGGCTGCAAAGAAGCGAGGACTACGTGACAAGGAGAAGCTGTTCTATGCCCCAATGTCTGGTCTTGGGGATCTCCTGTATGACAAGGATGCGGTGTACATCAACATCAATGATCATCTTGTTCAGTTTTCAAACACTGATGACAACAGTGCATCTAAGAAACAAGGTACGACCAGCATGTTAAACTATAAATACCTGAATTTGGTCCCCTCGACTGTGATTGCCTGCAATTGGAGTTTTTTCATGTATACTTATTCAGGATAATAGTTTTGTATGAAATGACCATGCATAAACATGCTTTGGTTAACAAGGATATTTTAATGCCAAACTGGAAACTCAATTGATTGCTGATATTGTGTCGCTGACCTGGTATTGCATTCAAAAAATGTTGTGGCTTATGAGTGTTGCTGAGACATAGATTGCAAAGTGAGGCTGGCTGCTACATAGTTGCTGCTTGTGCCTCGGGAAAATAATCCGAGTAGAGAAACTTTTGCTGGTGGACCAGTTATTTGACTAAATTGCCCCTGTAATATCTTTATGGTTTTCCGATCATTCCATATAGTGCCATATGACTATTACAGAGCTTCTGAAAGTGTGTGCGACTTTCCTTTAATATAATATTTATCTCTAATAGTTTATCACATATCTATGCTTAATTGTTTGCTGGGCTGCTGACCATGCTACAGGGAAAGGTAATGATGTCGGTGTGGCTCTAGTAAAGACTCTTCAGAACACCAAATACTCCCTTGATGAGAAGTTAGATCAGAGTTTTATAAATTTCTTCGGCAGACGGCCTGCTGCTCAGTCCGAAGACAGTGACATGACAGGCAATGCCATTTCTTCAAGACAGAATGACCAGGGAGAAGCTAACATTTTGGCACAAGTAGGTGGTAATAACCTTAGTAGTGCAGGCACCCTGGAGAGCAATGGGCACTCTTCTTCTGAGTGCTCTAGTGATAGTGAAGGTGACAATGATGATGACATTCAGCCAAGTGATCATGGCGTTGACTTGAGAGAAGAAGTGGAATTTTGCAATGGAAGAATGAGGCGAAAAGCTGTGTCAGCTAATTTTCAAGATGTTGATGATGATGATGATGATGATGATGATGATGAGGTTTACCATTTGCCCTTAGTATCAATGCATATCAGTGGATAGCTTTCTTTCTCTTGTTTTGTGTTACATACTTGGTTTATGTTCCTTTTACTTCCCGCAAATGCTTTATATTTAAGAAATAATTGTTGAACATGCATTTATTTGTGAAATGTAACCCACCCAGGCAACCTATAAGACCATAGGTTGGTATTAGCTTTTCCTAAGTTCACCTGTCAATATAAAGTGGCATTTTGTAGGCATTTACTCATTTTTTAATTCTTCTATGGTACTATGGGTTTTCAGTCTGAGTCTGTAAAAATATTTTAACCTTGTTTTGAAATACAGGGTTCTGATAACGAAGATGATAGTCATAATGAAGATTCTGACGATGACCATCTATCTGAAGGTTCTTTATCATCAGATGGTAGTGGAGAAGCTCTTGATTCAGGTAGGAACCAATTTCACACGCATATCTTACGTCATGCACCCAGCAATCCTTGCACATACATATTAGTTATGCTAATTTCTTTGCTGAACCAATTTCCTTAAGAATAAAGCACTGACAATATTTTGTTTTGACATTTCAATTCTAACCTTTTTTATTTAGATGATGGAGCTGAAAACACTTCGAAGTGGAAAAAATCTTTACTTGCTAGAACACTGGCCAGACGGAGTGCCAGTCTAATGCAACTTGTATATGGGCAAGCTTCAGCAGAACTAGACAATGATAGCGGCGAAGAAGATAGCTCTGATGAAGAAATTTTTGTACCAAAAGGACAAAAAAAGGTAATTGTGTGTTGCATGCATGATAATTAACGGTAGACGAGGTATCTTATCTTCTCTAGGATAGATTATCCATGATCTCTGGTTTGATAGCCATATTCGATCAGAAATAGGTCAACAGAGAAGGGACTTCAGTAGACCCTTGTTTTTCCTTATTATACTTAAGCCATCTGTATGCTGGGGGCAAAGAAAATAGTGCCCAACTGCACTTTTTTGCTATCATTTTTATAGTTCTCCTGGTCACAATATTTATGAAGGTACACACTATGCAGTGCTAATATATGTTCATGTGAGCATTTTACCTCGTATATTTTATTGCGTGATGGGTTACCTGGAGAATCTACTATAGTGCACAGAGTTCTACATATCTTGCTAGTTTTGTTATTAGTGTGAATCAATAGATGACTTTGTTTTGTGATTCGCAGCAAGTAAAGAATGAATTACCAAGCTTTGACGATATTGATGCTGAGGATTACTCTAAGTTCTTGAAAGTGGAGCTACGTGATTGGTCTAACGAAGATCTCATCAAAAGCATCCGTGACCGTTTTGTGACTGGAGATTGGTCAAAAGCTTCTCTGAGAGGACGCGAGGTAGATGAAAATGGAGAGGGTGATGAAGAAATCGATGGTGATTTTGAAGATCTGGAAACTGGTGAGGTGCACAAGAGCCAGGCTGCTGAAAGTGCAGCTGGGAAGCCAGGTGTTCACAAAGAAGACGAACTAAAAGTTGAAGAACTAAGACTCAAGAAGCTTGCGCTTAAAGCAAAATTTGATTCAGAATATCCTTAATACGCGATCGTTTTATCTTTCTTTATTTCTCTTTCGATTTGCAGTTTGTTCTTGACGCGCTCTTTTGCTTGCCTCTTAGACTGGAACAGCACCTCCATGATCTGTTTATTTTGACCGGTTTCTTGAACTTTTTTTTATTTGACTAGAAATTAGAAATGCATTTTTGCTCATTTCTTGTTTCATTCCTTGACTGAAACCTACATATGATGGATCGGACCTCTCTGGCGAGGAAGTTGATAACGAGAAGAAATCGAAAAGAGAGCAATCTGACGCAGGGGGCTATTTTGACAAAGTATGCTGTGCCATTCTCTGCCCTTCTCAGCTCTGCTCCTGAAAAAAGAAAGGAGACTGATCTAGCTTTTGTATCTTTTCAGTTGAAGGAGGAAATTGAACTCCGCAAGCAAATGAATATATCTGAACTCAATGATCTGGATGAAGATACCCGAGTAGAAATTGAAGGATTTAGGACTGGTACTTACGTCAGATTAGAGATACATGGTGTGCCGTATGAGCTAGTTGAGCATTTTGATCCTTGCCACCCCATTCTTGTTGGGGGTATTGGCCTCGGTGAGGAGAACACTGGATATATGCAGGTCAGCCATTTTATATTTATACTTCCAGTTTTCTTGATCAGTAGCTTAAGGAATTGAAATATGCTGGTGCAGTTACTTGATGTTGGAACTACGAATACTCTACATAACTGTAAAATAATGTTACATGGAGCTTTCAACCTTCCACATTTACATCACGTGTAAATATTATCGCGGCAGTCAGAAGGAAAAAGTGGAACAGATCTTGACTGATTATTTGGTGGTGTAGATTGTAGTGCCGCAGATTAGTCAAATCTGGATGTTAGAGTTAACCTAGTTGCATGAGAAGTACACCTCCATTCCAAGTTACAGACTTACAGTGAAAACTTGGTGGATGCTAAGAGTTTTCAGAAAGTCTTGAAAACTGCAGTATTTGAGGAGGGTGATATTCTATTAATACGTGAAATCGCAAGTTGAAAATCATATTCATATGGGAGATACATAAAAAACAAATCAGCATGAATATTGATGTTTACTCCCTCTATCCATATATATAAGGCCTAATGCATTTTTCAAGCCTAAATTTGACCACATATTAGAGCAATAATATATGACATGCAAGTTACACAAAGCATACCGTCAAATTCGTGTGTAGAAGGAGCTTCCAATGATATAACTTTCACATTATACATCTCATGTACTATTCATCTTATCAATAGTCAAAGGTAATCTCGAAAAATGCATTAGGCCCTATATATATGGATGGAGGGAATAACTGTTTTTGTCTTCCAGTGGATATTTTGCCCTAGTTTTTCTGTATGATGTTTAATGAACACTATCCACTTTTGAATTATAAATGTGTGCTGTAGCATCTAACAGGCAATTGCAGGGGGTCATTTGGTTCATTTTTATTATACTGGCGGTGACCCACAATTTCACATATTACCCTGTTTGTTGTTGATACAGGTTAGCTTGAAGCGCCACAGATGGCATAGGAAAGTGTTGAAGACAAAAGACCCAATTGTTGTCTCTATTGGTTGGAGACGTTTTCAAACAACGCCTGTATATGCAATAGAGGATCGAAATGGCCGGCACCGCATGCTCAAATACACTCCAGAGCATATGCATTGCTTTGCTATGTTCTGGGGGCCACTGGCTCCACCAAAAAGCGGTGTACTAGCAGTCCAGAGTCTTTCCAGCAACAAGGTACATTCATTGATCAGTTCACACCAGTCCATAGATGGTTAGTGGTAAATAAGAAAAAATATGCTTGGTGTGACATTTAGGCATGTTATTTTCTAACAAATGTTCCTGTTTTTAATATCCTCAAGAGACAGTGATAATCAAAATCAGAGCTATCATAGTCGCAGACAAGTGACAACAGCCTAGTATCATAATCATCTAATCACAACCAAATCGAATGGAATCTTCAATTGTTGTGTTGCCAAGGCCCTGACTTATGTCCCCGACTTTATTTTCTCCACGTTTCATGCTTTCTCTTCTAAGACAAAAGTTGAACTCACCATTTCTCTGAAGAAGTTAGGCACTATGAATGCCATGGAAAGCTAGTCAGGAGTGACCATCATTTTATTGGATGGACATGTTCACTAAGTGTCTGTCACTGTAACATGCATCTCGGAGTTTCAGTTTGCACTACTTGATAATAGTTTGTAGTTTCATTCTGTTTTAGCAATAGTCATTTTAGTATATTTACTGATATGCTTTGCAATGATGCTTGCACATTCACGCAGGTACCATTTAGAATTACTGCAACTGGTTGGGTTCAGGAATTCAACAATACTGCCCGAATTATGAAGAAGATCAAGCTCACAGGCGCACCATGCAAGATATTTAAGAAAACCGCCTTAATTAAAGGGATGTTCACATCTGATCTAGAGGTTGCTAGGTTTGAAGGTGCAGCAATTCGGACAGTAAGTGGAATCCGAGGACAAGTTAAGAAGGTAATACATGAAAGGGCTTGCTTGAATAATCCGTGGTAGTTATTTATAGTATCTTATGATTTGATGAATCTAATCGTCTAATTTTATGCCTCCACAATTTCTCAACATTTTTATATCGTTGCATTGTCTTTGGTCTTGTAATGGACATGTAAGATGTAACAGCACACAAAGTGGCCTGGCTAGGAAACAAACCTTTTGCATACACATTTTTTTCCTCTCCTTGATCAAACCAAATTGAAGATCTTGAGAATGACCAACTATCGTCTCATGGGCTAGGTTTATAGCTAAACTCCCAAGTTTTAGTAGTTCTTAACTAGAACCTTTTAGCTTTTCAGGGACGCCAATGGAAGTGATAACTGTACAGAACCTTGAAAACTACAAGCGGACATTATAAAACTCTCAGTCTGTCCCTGTCATATCTATAATTATAGTTTTGGAGAGATTTGTGAAGGGGATATTTGGCAGCGCCAATGGACAAGTCGAAGTAGTATGTGCTTGTACTTGTCCGTCCTTATCTTCTCTACCCCTAGTAAGTTTTTTTTTGTGGATATACCCCTAGTAAGTTGATGCCTAAAAAGGCGGACAGTAACAAGGCGTTTCATAGAAATCTAGTACAAGCACGAGGTCATGATAAATGTACGGCTGTCAACCAGCTGAACCAGAGCGAATACAACCAAACTCAGCTTGAGCTCGTTTTTTTTACCATGAGCGTATTAACCCAAAGGTTAACTCAGACTCGGCTCGTAAAACCTCGGGTTGGGTCGCTGAGGACTCGACAAAGCTTGAGCTTTGCTTTACTCAGGCTCTTGGAGAATCATCATTATCTTCTGACCAGAACATTTGCTCAGAAACTAGGCACTGGTCTACTAAAGAAATGTTGCAAACCTAATTCTCATAGATGGTACCGCAACTTCAATCTTCTGCAGTGGCCAAGGTGGGAACCAATAAACTGGGCACCAGGCTGTGCAGGTTGTGCTTCGCTGTTTGCTGCAGGGAGCATTCAATGTGAATGATCCATAATGGGCTGCAAAGAGACTGTCATGGGCCAATTGAAGAATGTTCACGGGCTAGTCCAAGGAGGTTGTAGGCAGCGAATTGAGTTGTAACATCCAAGTTAGAATCTGTTGCCGTTAGAAACAACTGGGCTTTAATAACACGGGCTAAATGGATGTATCTAGCACTTACATCCATTTCAGCATCAATTAATATGGGACGGAGGGAGTATCATTTTAGATTTTGGTAAGTTAGCAACTTCAGAATTGTGTGGGCTAGTTTACGTGTTATTTGTAGCTCTAAGAAAACTAATAAATAATAAAGGAAGTGAAAAAACGTGGGCCATGTAGGCACCCCTATTGATGTATGTTTATTAGTAGATTGGAATCTTATCTGGATTCTGTGTAAGCACATTAGTTTGTTTTTGCTGTTGGAGAGGAAACTTCAAGGTCAATCTGGACTATGGAAACCCTGAAGCTGACAAATTCATCATTTTTCTGGTCATTTAAATATTCAAATGTAGGCACTAAATAGTATTCTGTTACAGGCAGCAAAGATCGAACCAGGAGATGCATTAAGGAGAAAAGGGGAAAATACGGAAGGCATTGCGAGGTGCACATTTGAGGACAAAGTTCTTATGAGTGACATTGTCTTCATGCGAGCATGGGTCAACGTTGAAGTTCCCACCTACTGTAATCTTGTGACCACTTCTCTTCAACCCCGAGATCAGATGTGGCAAGGCATGAGAACCACTGCTGAGTTGCGGAAGGCACACAACATACCTATTCCACACAACAAAGACTCGGTTTACAAGGTTGTGAGCCTTAATTTCTTGTCAGGAACCCTTTCTCGCTCTTAATATCCGTTTTTACCATCTCTCTCACATGTTATCATGGCAGGGTATTGAGCGGAAAGTGCGGAAGTTCAACGCCATAGAGGTCCCTAGAAAACTGCAACCTTTGCTTCCTTTTAAATCAAAGCCGAAGGATAGGCCTAAGGGCAAGAAAGGATCAGCTGTGGACATGATACCGGAGATTATGAATATTGGCGAGAAGAAGATACATGGAGCTCTTCAACAGTTGCATCTGTTAAAGCATGAAAAGGTGACATGTTATGTGCACATGAGCATATTCTAACTTGATGCATTGTTGTGCGTGGTGCTTATCATGCGCTTGATTTATGCAGACGAGGAAGGAGAAAATCAAGCGCGGGCTGCAGAAGAAAGCTCACGAGGCGCAGAAAGCCAAGACGGATGAGATAACAAGGAAGCGGCAGAGGGAAGATAGGCGTGAGAGATACAGGGAAGAAGATAAGAAAAAGAAGCGCGCCCGAAAGTAGGCGCGGAAGATACAAGGGGTCTGTCTCTGCACGCGCGTTTCCATGACATAGAAGCACCAGCCAGAGCACTGTCTACCCAAGACATGTTACTCCACTGGCACGGCTGGCAGCAGACGACTCATGAAACCTCTAGTAGCGATCTAGTTGGAGATGCATGTGATATTGCTAGTCACTCGCAAAAAGTTATGGCCAGTGACACCATGTTCACCGGTAAGCGTGTACCTCCGTGAATTTTGTCACCCTTACGAGTGACTAGCTGGGATCGTATGTTGAATTGTAAGTTGAGAGAGAGAACAGTTGGCCAATTTTGTTTCGTCAGGTTTTGTAACGGTGGAGCTTTGAGAGATGTTGACATTGGTTCTGATTGGCTGGTGTTTTTTCGACACGTGGACCTGCCCTTGTATGATTGGCTACTTTCTTTTGCATGCAATGTTTACTTATACTAGATGACCCGGTTGCGCCAATGGCGCAAGAACCCAGTTAGTAGCAATGTTAGTAGTGAATAGGTAGGGGATGTAGCTACAAACATAATGCAATGTGAATTTATCACAGATAGTAGAGTGAGGTAGATCGTTTTACAGAAACACGTACATAGGCTGTTGTAGAGCTTATTTAGTCATCTTCTTAGTCTGACTGGTTTTCAGGTGTGAACGTACGAATAAGCAGTGTCATTGTCGTATAATGCTTGCATGGTATACTTCCATAGGTACTTGAAGGCTCATGTGGCAAATGTAACAATTGATGTGTAATTTTTGGTCGATGCTAGGCGTAAGCCGGTTGATAACTCGCAATTATCGTCCGCTTTGATAACCGTCCGATCATGCACATCATAGCCGTTCACTCAAAGTCCCACGGATCCCACTTCCTCTCAGATGCACATGTTCGCCTCACGCGCCACAGCACAACGCCCAGTCGCCCACTGTCCCGCTACGATGCAACGGACGTCGATGTTGCCAGAGCTACGATGCAGCGGTCGCTGACGCCTCCGTACTTGTGATGCAGCGGTCGTCGACGCCGCCGAAGTTGCGCTGCAGCGGCCGCGACGCCGTTGGAGCAGTGATGCAGCAGTCGTGGACGCCGCCGGAGTTTGCGCTGCAGCGGCCGCGACGTCGTCGGAGCAGTGATGCAGCAGCCGCGCCGCCTCCAGAGTTACTATGTAGCAGCCGCCAGCCTTGCCGAAGCTGCAATGCAGCGGTCGTCGACGCCACCGGTGTTGTGATGCAGCGGTGGCGACGCTGTCGGAGCTGCTATACATCGGTCGCCGGAGCTGCAATGCAAACGGTCGTCGACGCCACCGGTGTTGTGATGCAGCGGCCTTGATGCAGCCGGAGCTGCAATGCAACGGTCGCCGACGCCGCCGGAGTTGTGATGCAGCGGCCGCTGGAGCTGCAATGCAACGGAAGTCGACGTCACCGGAGTTGTGATGCAGCGGCCGCCGGAGCTGCAATGCAACGGACGTCGACGTCGCCGGAGTTGTGATGAAGCGGCCGCCGGAGCTGCAATGCAACGGACGTCGACGTCGCCGGAGTTGTGATGCAGTGGCCGCGACGCCACCGGTGCTATAATGGAGTGGGCGTCTATGTTGGCTGTTGTGGACGAGTTGCGTCGCAGCCAGAGCAACCCTGCGACGAGGTGTCCTCGCAGTAGGAGTAGCGCCGAGCCGTCAACGAGGTGCATCGCAGCATGGCGGTGACGGGCGAATTGCTGCGTCGCGGCACGATGGCCGTGGGTGAGCGGGGCATCGCATCGCCGGCAGCAACGACGAGCGGCCGCCTCCTCACACATGTTGTGTCGCCCATGCTAGGTTGCAGCACCACGGTGGTGGCGCTTGGGGCTTCAGCACCCACCTTTTGCGGCGAGGATGTAGTAGGTGGTGGGCGCCGTCGACCCTCCCTGGTTCTCTGTAGCGGGGCGGGGTGGCCGGCGTTGCCATGGGAGCTCTCTCCTTCGAGCGGGATGAGCAGAGATGGGGAGGAGAGAGTTAATTGCACGTTGGTACCACACTTGCTCACCTACTCACCAATCGGTACCACCACTCGTGCATGTCGCAGTTCAGTACCAATTCAAGGCCTAAGTGATGCATAACGGGCTGACAGCCGTATAAGCGCGTATTGACCGCGTATCCGACAGGTCGGGCCCACATGTCAGGTGACACGCTGGCCGAATCGGCGCGTGCCCAGTGCACTGACTAGGACGAGGCCGACCTAACAGGCTAGGTCGAACCGAGCCGCCAGTTCGAACCCTAACTCTCGTTCCCCTCTCCCTCTCCTCCCCGTGCTCCTCTGCGTCAATGGCGACGGCGAATCCGGGCGGCGGCGGTGTAGGCGGCAGCTCGAGCAGCGGTGGCGGTGTGGGCGGGTACGGAGATCTTCCTGGCCTCGGGCCCGATGCGCACCCAGGATTGGCCGAGGATGACGTCGACAGTTCGTCGTACTACTCGAGCGGCGAGGAAGAAATGGAGGAGGCCCGGCTGAGCATGGAGCAGCGCTTGCGGATGGCAGAGATGTGGGTCGCCAACCCTCTCACTAGCCATCACTGGACCCATGGATGTGGTGGGGTGCTGTAAGTCCTCCTCCCTCTCCTCTGTTCTTTCTTCCAATTTGGGGGCTAGGGTTAGTGTTAATGAAAATGTCCAAATTTGCTGGCACTTGTAGTGTGGAGGAGGCTATCTGGGATGTTAGGATTCACTTTGATGCCCTACATAATTTGAATAGAAATATATGCAGTTCTGATGTCACTTTTCTCAATCTGTATGCACTGTTGCATACACAAGGATTTACATTCTCTGATGAATTGTATCACATGGAGAACACATGCATAGGAGAGCAGAGAGAGCATGGCCTAGACTTGATTGACACAAACATTAAATTGCAGAATATTAAGAAGCAACATGAGCATACTTTAGTTTTGAATCTGTTAGTTAGAGCAACAGCCACTGACAGTGCTGCAATTCAGAGAAATGCTGAACTACAGACCATTCTTTATGCACCACCAGTTGTGTATGATCTCAGTGAGCCAGCTGTGCTTGCTGTTGATGACCAAGGTGTTGTTTTTAATAGTCAGGGTAGTAGTAGTACCAATGTTGGTGCTAGTGGTTTTTGCACACAAGAGAGCAAAAATCTAGGTAAACAAAAGTTGAAATCTGTGATGGAGGATGAAGTCTTGTTGCAGGAGGGATATCACAGTAGTGATAATTCAGAAGGGGCATATGACAGTGACAACTACTTGGAGAAGTACAGGATTTCTCAAGACATAGAGATAATAGATGGAAAGAGACAAGCAGATGAGGAACAACTAGCAGATGATCAAGATGAATATTCAGATGATGAGTCAGAAGAGGAGGAACAACTTCATTATGAGGGTGACACTGAGGTTGAGGATCCGTTTGAGATGGAGGAGGAAGAGAGTGGGGATGAAGAGATGGAGGAGAGCTTGAATGTGGAGTTAGCTCAACAGTTGCAGGTAGAACCTCCAAAGAAGAAACAGAAGCTGCCAATTAGGAGGTGCCCCACCACTAGAACACATTCTAGTGTTTTAAAGGAGTTGAAGAAAGATTTCATTCCTTCATCAGATGAAGAAGAAACTGGTTGGCTGATGGATAGTGAAGATGATGGGCATGAGCCACTGCAATTTGTCCTAAAGAAAAATAAGAAGAGTAGGGCACAGAAAAGAAAACCTAGGATATGGTTCAATGAAAAAATGGAGCACCCACACCAGCAATTATGTAAGTACATGTGCTTCACAAATCAGCAACAATTCAGAGATGCTCTGTTGAGCTTGCACATTTCACAGACAAGAGATTTCAGATATCATAGAAACTCTGACCAAAGGATCATTGCAAGTTGCAGAAATGAGCACTGTCAGTTCCACATTGTTGCTGCTGTGATCAAAGGTGAAAAGACTTTTGCTATAAAAAAAATGAACCTGGAGCACACTTGCCCTACCAGTACAGAGTCTTCCACGGTTAGTGCAAAGTGGCTTGCAAAGACATATGAGTCATTGTTCAGGTCTGATCCAACCACTAGCATACAAACTCTGATTGATGCCTGCAATGAGAAGTATGGTGTTGAGGTTCCTAAGCACATGGCCTATAGGGCCAAAAACTTAGCTGTGGAAGCTCTCTTAGGAGAGCACAAGAAGCAGTATCCCAGGTTAAGGGACTATGCAGCAACCATCATGCAGACAAACCCTGGAAGTAGGGTTGTAGTTACAACTCTAGTTCCTAAAGCAACAAAAAAAATACCACATCCAGGGCCAAGGTTTCATGCAATGTTTTTCTGCTTAAATGGAGCAAGGGAGGGATTTCTCACTGGATGCAGACCTTTCATTGGTTAGTTACTTGTTTCTTTTCTTTAGTTTCATTGCTATGTACATGATTCCACCTTTGCTGTAGTTTCTTTGCTATGTACTGACTTAATTGGTTCTTTTTTTGCAAAACAGGTGTTGATGGATGCTTTATTAAGCTGACCATAGGTGCACAGATCCTTGCTGCCACTGGCAGAGATGGCAATAACAACATTTATCCAATTGCATTTGCCATTGTTGGTCAGGAGGATACAACAAATTGGTGCTGGTTTCTGCACCAACTCAAGATATGTCTAGGAGGAGAAGTTGGCCAATTTGGTCCTTATACTATCATGTCAGATAGACAGAAGGTAAGTACTTAGTTTGCTGTGTAATTTCAGTAGCATAGTTTCTTGGTTTTTTTCAACTATATCTGTAGTCAGTAGCTTAGTTTGTTGTTGTAATTTCAATAGGGGATACTCAATGCAGTGAATAGAGTATTTCCAAACTGCCACCAGAGATATTGTCTTAGACACTTATATGCAAATTTCCATAATGCTGGTTTTAGGGGGGAAGATCTAAAGAAATGCATGGATAATGCCAGTTATGCTTACAATGAATATAAGTTTAATATTGCTATGAATGATTTGAGAAATGAGTGTGTGGATGCTTGGAAGTGGCTTAATGCAATTCCTAAGAATACATGGGCAAGGCATGCTTTTGACACTAACTGCAAGACAGATTTGGTTGTTAACAACCTATCTGAGGTGTTCAACAAGTATATCCTTGATTTTAGGAAAAAGCCTATTAGGACTATGGTTGATGGTATTAAGGACAAGCAAATGGTGAGGTGGCATGAGAAGAGAGAGAGAGGAAAGGTAACTTTCTGGGAGATCACACCACACTATGCTGAGAAGTTAGAGCTGAAAAAGGAGAGGGCTAGATATTGCAAACCCATTCAAGCTGGTGTTAATTTATGACAAGTGACCAGTGGGCAGCAAACACACCCTGTGAACTTGGATAATCATACATGTGGTTGCAGAAAATGGGTCCTCAGTGGCCTACCATGTAACCATGCAATTTCAGCAATTAACAAGGCCAAGAGGTTTCCAGAGGACTTTGTTTGTAAATTCTTCAGAAAACCATTTTATGTGGCAGCATATGAACCTATGATCTTTCCTGTTCCTGGTGAACATGACTGGATAAGGACACCTAGACCAGACATAGAGCCACCAGAATTTCATGTTAGGAGAGGAAGAAAGCAAGAGAAGAGGATGAAGGGCAAGTTTGAAGTGCCAAAGCCAAAAGACAGCAGTAGAATGGCCACAATAACATGCTCTAACTGTGGTCTCCAAGGCCATAGATACACCAACTGCCTGAAACAATTGAAACCAGATTTGTCTATGAGGAAAAACAAACATGTGGTAATACCAAATCTCACTTCTTTTTTATTTGTTGACTAGTGCATTTGTTAATATTTTAATGTTGTCTACTAATACCAATCTCACTTCTTTTTGCAAGACCAAGAGGTCACAGCAGCAACCTACACCTGCAAGATCACAGCCCCTACCTGCAAGATCACAGCCTCCACCTGCAAGATCCCAGCCTGCACCAAGATCACAGCCTCCACCTGCAAGGACTGGTGCAAGATCTGGAGCAAGGTCTGGTGCAAGGACTGGTGCAAGTTCACACCCATCAACTAGTGGTGCAAGGCCATTCACTGCCCCAAGATATGCAACTCCTTCTACATCTTCTGCCCCAAGAAGTCACACTGGTTGGATGAGGTGGTTTGATCCTAGTGGTAACTGATGAGTGTGTGAAATGAGTTGTTGTTTCTCAAAACTATGGCAAGTGATCAATGTTTTGTGTCCTGAACCATGGCATGGTTGGATGCTTAGGTTTGATTGTACTGAACCAACAAGTCAAACTGGTTGGATGATTATGTTTGAGTGTACTGAATTGCTATCAACTATCTTAATGTTATGGGCAATGTTATGCTATCAATTTGGTGATTAGTGTTATTTGCAATGTTAAGGTTTGATTAAGGTTATTGGCAATGCCTAACCACTTTGTTTACCTGACCACTTTGGTTTAGGGGGTTCTCGACGTCGACGGACCCTAAATGCCTAACCACTTTGGTTTAGGGGGTTCTCGACGTCGACGGACCCTAAATGCCTGACAACTTTGGTTTAGGGGGTTCTCGACGTCGACAGACCCTAAATGCCTAACCACTTTGGTTTAGGAGGTTCTCGACGTCGACAGACCCTAAATGCCTGACAACTTTGGTTTAGGGGGTTCTCGACGTCGACGGACCCTAAATGCCTGACAACTTTGGTTTAGGGGGTTCTCGACGTCGACGGACCCTAAATGCCTAACCACTTTGGTTTAGGGGGTTCTCGACGTCGACGGACCCTAAATGCCTAACCACTTTGGTTTAGGGGGTTCTCGACATCGACGGACCCTAAATGCCTAACCACTTTGGTTTAGGGGGTTCTCGACGTCGACGGACCCTAAATGCCTAACCACTTTGGTTTAGGGGGTTCTCGACGTCGACGGACCCTAAATGCCTAACACCATAGTGGTTCACAACAAGGTTCACAACTTACTGGTTCACAACAAGGTTCACAACTTACTGGTTCACAACAACAACATATTGATTAACATAGTGGTTCACAGCAACTAAGAGTTAACATAGTGGTTCACAGCAACAACATAGTGGTTCACCACAACACCATAGTGGTTCACAACAACTTAAAGCAACAACATAGTGGTTCATCACAACACCATAGTGGTTCACAACAACTTTAAGCCACAACATAGTACATAACTTAGTTCACAACAACACCATACTTCACAAAAGGTCAGCAAAGCAAGCATTCTTCTTCTTCATGTTGATCTGGATCTTGCTCTTGCTCTTCCTCTACATCTTCATTCTGACAAGATGTCCAGGATCCCCTTCAATTTTTGCTTGTTCTTCTCCTCTGACTTCAACAGTTCAGCAATCTGAATCTTTAGCTGATCCCTCCTTGCTGTGAGCTTCTCATGCCCCTTCTTGAGATCACCCATGTGAAGGAGCAGCTGGGTGTTCTCCTGGGTGAGCTTTTCCTCAGACTTTTTGAGTTCATCAACCTGGAATTGCAGGTTCCTGGTGGATGTACTAAGCACTTCCTTCTCTTTTAGATGATTAAACTTCAGGTTCCTGATGCAAGTGCCTTGAGATTCTGTCAGGTTCATCAGTACTTTATACTTCTCCTGCAGCTTGAAGATCTCTGCATCTTTCTTCCCCATCTCTGTCTTCATGTCAGATACTGAATTAGAAACATGCACATTCTGCATCTTAGCCTGCAAATAGCTGAAATCTACCATCCTATCCTCTTGAGCATTGAACAGTTGGTGCACATCTTCAACCAATTTGTCATAGTTGGCCTCTAGATTATTTTTTTCTTCAGTCAACTGGTGAATAGTGAATGAACTCTCCAGGTTATCCTTCCTCCTATCACTCTTGCTGTCATGATACATTTCCCACAGCTTCAACAAGGCATTCTGCAATGTAGGAGGCCACTCTGGGTCAACCCAGAGAACAACACCACAGTTGTCATCTTCCTGCAATATAAACAACCATAGCATGAGCATCTTAAAACAATGTAGGACCCTAAATGACTAGCCACTGAATTAAAAATGAACTTTAAGCATCCTTGGGAAACAACTTTAATAATATAGCCAACTTTAATAATATAACACTAGGTGAATTTTAAGATTCTGACATTGAATCTCTCTGACCTTAAACAATCAAATAATTTGCAAAGTGAGTACTCTTGTACTGCAAACATTTTCTAATCCACTGATTAGCACCAGTAGTACTAAATGGCTACAAAAATGACCCTCACATAGCTACAAAATGACCATCAGAGCTATGGTACAAGAGTACTCATTAAACAATGTGCATCAGCACATGGCTAGATTAAAGAACATGAATTCCATGCACTGGACTGCACAATTCTATGCACATGGCTAGATTAAACAATACCATTAACACAGAGTTTGGACAGAATCTTACACTCATAGGACAGACTAAGAACCTCCTGCCCGTGTTAAATGCTTTGAATGCTACACGCCTCTCAGCCGCCACACCATGCTGATGGCAAAGAACTCTGGATGCTGTCTCAATGCCACTGTAGTCTTCGTCTTCAATGCTAGCAGGGATCTACAGGAACAAAAGGAAAACAAAATCCCCAAATCAAATCAAATCCCCCCAAATCTGATAACCCAACCCTAACCCTAGCTCTACAACTCACCCGGTAATGCATGGCTTCATCATCGGAGAGGTTCATGTATTGCGCGATTGAGTCCTGGCTGCTCTCCTCCTCCATGGCGCGACGGCGAGCCGGTTGAGGTGGCGGCGGCAGCGGGCGGAGGGCGGCGGCGAATCGGAGAGAGGAGGGAGAGCGAGAGTGAGAGTGAGGTCGAGCGAGAGTGAGGCGAGTCCGACCGAGCCCATGTAACCGACCGCACCGGCCTCGTCCTAGTCAGCGCACCGGGCACGCGCCGATTCGGCCAGCGTGTCACGTGACATGTGGGCCCGACCTGTCGGATACACGGTCAATACACGCTTATACGGCTGTCAGCCCGTTATGCATCACTTAGGCCCTGAGTTGGTACTGAACTGCGACATGCACGAGTAGTGGTACTGATTCGTGAGTAGGTGAGCAAGTGTGGTACCAACGTGCAATTAACTCGGGAGGAGAAAAAGACGAGTGGCGAAGTCGTGCGGAGGAGAAGGGACGCGAAGAGATAAGGCCGGCCGGCGGTAGATGGGCCAGAGGACACATGGCAAGCAACGCGGGAGGCTTACGTTTGTTATTATCAGCAGGTGGAAACAGAGCGTTTTCCGTAATTTTTTCGCAGCGATGAGACGCTTCGATTTTCTGACTTGATCTTTGTAAAGCTTCACTTTGTTACCCCATGTGCAATGATCATCAAAGCTTCCAGCCAGGTTCCCCTACGAATGATTTTTAAAATGGCTGGTGTAAGCATAAGTATGTACTGGTATTAGAAGATCGAATGAAAACATTGTTTGGACGTACGGATTATGGGCTTAATTGCAGGTGCTGACGTTTATAATTAGTAGGAGGTTTTTGAAAGATTAGCATCTATAGGAAGACAAATTAAATAAGGCATAATGGTATTACAGTGGCACAGGTAGATGGTTATGTTACCGAAAAAGGTAGATGGTTATGTACCATCGGATGTGTGCTTTCTTGCGATGATGTGAAGGGCCTGTGTAATTTTGAACAGTAAGATGCCTAAAAGGTGAATATAAGTAGGAGGTTAAAAAGGGAAAATTAGCAGGTTGCACTTACCACAACCATCACAGATGTTGATAACAGCTGGTTTGTATTTGCTGCGCCGCCGGAGTGAGATTACATTGTTAAGCTGATGAAGTGATTCAGAAGACCCTCCATCATTACTGCCGTCACTGATGTTGATAACAGAAAATTTGGCAATGCATTGTGCCATAGTTTCCTATGATCTAAACCGGTTGAAGACACGAAGCGTTCATGTATCTTCCTTTGATCACGAACCGGTTGGAGACATGAAGTGTTCATATTTTAATTATAATATGATCAAGGACAGAACCAAAACTAAGGTCCCCAAGGAAATGCAGTATTATCACTATGCTAAATATACATTTCAAACGCGTGTCAAATAAATTGGATCTAAAGATAGTGGCCGGGTATAAGCCAAGTATTGGAAGAGTGAGCATATAAGCATACCACACAACAATCTAAGCAGCAAATAACCGATAATTAAATGCACAGGATGATCTTAGGGGATTACATAAGATCCAAAAGGATGATAAACACATAAGTCTTGGTAGGCATTTATACTAATATTAAGTTATATAACAAGGGACTCTTGCAACTTGCTTATATTGGATAGACGATCAGGCACAGTTCCTTGGAAGTGCATTTGAAGGCGAAAGCATATGCTTACCCTCTGTTCATGCTAGATGACCCGTTGCGCCGATGGTGCAAAGGGCGAGAGCAAACCATGCAAGTTAGAATACTTAGGAACCGATATTCTTTAAACATAAGGAAGTAGTTTATAAGAAGCGCTATCCTAAAATAAATGTCTCAACTTTATACTAATTTTAGTGCAAAATTATACTAAGGTTGAGGTACTTATTTTGAGACGGAGGGAGTACATTGATAGTAGGTCCATAGGCTCAAAGAAAGTCATGAGCTTAGTTTATGGTAAGCAAAACTACAAAGGCAGAGATACATCATGTAGATTGCTTTGATCACTCAACTTCTGGTAACTAAGATATGTAGTCTTTCGTCGTCCTAATAGTTAACTTTTTGCCTCTTCTCTTTCAAGCCGCTTCTGTATAATCAAATTGTAGAATAAATGAATAGGAAGACCGATCGTAGTTGTACCCACGGAAACATTTGGGGGAGAACTTTGAACGGTGACCATTGTCTCAGGTCCTTGTTTTCCTCGATGAACAAATCTATGTAAGAATAAAGTGTTAGTATTGAATACATACAATGTGCTAGAAATTTGATTACAAATAATAATCGGATTACCTTATCAAAGGTTATGGAAGAGAGTATTGACTACATGTTCCATTGGTGTCGAAGATCACCTCATCATCTAAGCACATGGCGGGTATGTTTGGTGGGATGTTCCTTGGTAGGAATAATGTCTCTCACATTCTATCCCCGTCCAGATGGTGCGTATAGCATTGTCGACGGGCGTATGGAGGTGTGTCTCCGTCGGATCTCATGGGATTCGGTCGGTGCTGGTGTTTGGTGGATCTGTTTGGATTCGGTATTCGTTCGTGTTCGTTTGGGTGTGTACAGGTTTGATCATTCTGATTTTACAACTTTCTTCGTTAGTGATGGTTGCGGCTCTGTTACACTGCTCCTATGTGGCCTTAGAATGATGACTTCCTGACTGTTTACTACAAAAAGTTTCTCCAGCTTTGGCGAGGGAGGGGCGATGATAGCGGTGCACCTTCGGCTTGCCCCAGTGTTCGTAGTCGTCGTCAAGTGGTCCACGGACCTAGTAATAATTTTTATTATCTTTGGTGTCCTTTGTGCTCCCATAGTTGAATATGAATAGATTGGAAGTTTCTCACGCAAAGAAAGCATATCTTTATTATCACCTTAGCTCCCTTGTTCAATTGAGGGGTACGATTTTGACCGGGTCATCACGCTTGTTTCTGCAACATCACACTTGTTTATGTGAATAAAAGCTCTTCGAGAATATAGACTTTGAAAAAGGAAAAACACTCCTTGGGAATGGATGGTTGGGACCGCTCCGACATGTGTTTTCATTCTGTCGCTTGCTGTTCGGGGAGAGTAAACTCTAGGTGGCTAGGGAAAACTCTCCCCTCGAAACTTCACTGGCGAGCCTGTGGATTCACCTTCCCTTTTCTGCTGCTCCGTCGATCGGTGGTGGGAATGGGAATCTCGGTGCCTTCGATCCGGTTAGTAGTTTAGGTCACGTTTTTTAGTCCTCGCAGGTGCGACACTCGAGCGGATGGCAGCGCTACTTCTTCGAGTTTGTCTTTCATGTCCCGATCCTACTCGAGTTCGTCCATTTGAACATAGCCGACGAAGCTCTGGCATAGATTCCTATCGTCTCCTTGGGGTGATGAGGTTAGGGTTTCTCGTCATGTGGCGGGAATTGGTGTCAGATGCTTCAGATATAGGCAAGGGTTCAACAATGACGACTACAACTCCAGGTATTGAACAAGGTGCACATGCATGAAGACTTCTCGGCTATCATTGACCAGGTTAAGCCGGCTCACGTAGGGGAGCGGCAACAGCGGCGCGTCAGCGACAGTAGTGGCTATGCGATGGTATTGGAATCTCAATGTAGTTTTTATTATGTTTGATATGATTTGTATTTTCAGCGAACATTGATAATAGATATGGATAATTTTTGAAAAAAATAATTGAGTGCTAAGATTTTGACTGGTTGTCACACTTGTTTATGTGAATAAAACATATTCCCCGGTCCCATAACGTAAGATGTTTTTAACACTGATATGGTGTCAAAAAGTATTTTATATTATGAGACGGAGGGACTACCTGAGAATAATAGACCCTTTAAAAAGAAAAGAAAAACCCCTTGCGAGTAGATTTTTTTCTCCCCTTGGAATAGATGGTTGGCACCTACGAGCGGTCGGATATGCATTTTCCTGGTGGGCCACAATGTTCACGGGTGCAAGTGGCAGTGGGACACAACATTCACGGGTGGACGGGTGCAAGCGTTGTGGGCCACAATGGTTCAGCGTGAGCAAGCGGTAGTCTCCCACCGGATAAGCCACCATGCCACGCGTGTCTGGTGTGTGTGGGTTTGGCTGTGCGCGTGTCCTCTCATCGGGGCAGCCACTCAGTTCAGCTCTGGACAGAGGAGACTGGCAATTTGGATCCGCCGTAGTGTTGTTCTGGCAATCGGTGCTGCTTTCCCCGGCTGCTTCTTGGGCGGAGGAGGTTCCGGTTGTCGGTGCTGCTTTCCCCGGCTGCTTCTTGGGTGGAGGAGGATCCGGCCGTCGGTGCTGCTTTCCCCGGTTGCTTCTTGGGCGGAGGAGGGAGCTCGGTCCATCTGTTTGCCCAACCGCCCGGATCCATGGACCATGGGGACATGAAGGAAATATGCCCTAGAGGCAATAATAAAAATTATTATTTATTTCCTTATTTCATGATAAATGTTTATTATTCATGCTAGAACTGTATTAACCGGATACATAATACATGTGTGAATACATAGACAAACAGGGTGTCACTATGCCTCTACTTGACTAGCTCGTTGATCAAAGATGGTTAAGTTTCCTAACCATAGACATAAGTTGTCATTTGATTAACGGGATCACATCATTAGGAGAATGATGTGATTGACTTGACCCATTCCGTTAGCTTAGCACTTGATCGTTTAGTTTGTTGCTATTGCTTTCTTCATGACTTATACATGTTCATATGACTACGAGATTATGCAACTCCCGTTTACCAGAGGAACACTTTGTGTGCTACCAAACCTCACAACGTAACTGGGTGATTATAAAGGTGCTCTACAGGTGTCTCTGAAGGTACTTATTGGGTTGGCGTATTTCGAGATTAGGATTTGTCACTCCAATTGTCGGAGAGGTATCTCTGGTCCCACTCGGTAATGCACATCACTATAAGCCTTGCAAGCATTGCAACTAATGAGTTAGTTGCGGGATGATGTATTATGGAACAAGTAAAGAGACTTGCCGGTAACAAGATTGAACTAGGTATTGAGATATCGACGATCGAATCTTGGGCAAGTAACATACCGATGACAAAGGGAACAATGTATGTTGTTATGCGGTCTGACCGATAAAGATCTTTGTAGAATATGTAGGAGCCAATATGGGCATCCAGGTCTCGCTATTGGTTATTGACCAGAGAGGTGTCTCGGTCATGTCTACATACTTCTCAAACCCGTAGGGTCCGCACGCTTAATGTTCGTTGACGATATAGTACTATGAGTTATGTATGTTGGTGACCGAATGTTGTTCGGAGTTCCGGATAAGATCACGGACATGACGAGGAACTCCGGAATGGTCCGGAGATAAATATTGATATATGGGATAATAGTGTTTGGACTCCGGAAGGGTTCCAGAATTCACCAGAAGGGGTTCCGAATGTTTCCCGAAATGTTTGGGTACAAGAACACTTTATTTGGGCCAAAGGAGAAAGCCCACAAGGTTTTTGGAAAGTGCAAAAGGAAGTTTTGCGGAGTCTAGGGGCCAGACGCCAGGGTCCCTGGCGTCTGGGTCCAGACGCCGGGAACCCTGACGTCTGGCCCTGGAGTCCGAGAAGGACTCTTGCCTTTCGAGTGAAACCGACTTTGTGGAGGCTTTTACTCCAAGTTTCGACCCCAAGGCTCAACATATAATTAGAGGGGTAGGGCTAGCACCCAAGACACATCAAGAAACACCAAGCCGTGTGCCGGCAACCCCGTCCCCTCTAGTTTGTCCTTCGTCATAGTTTTCGTAGTGCTTAGGCGAAGTCCTGCAGAGATTGTTCTTCACCAACACCGTCACCACGCTGTCGTGCTGCCGGAACTCATCTACTACTTCGCCCCTCTTGCTGGATCGAGAAGGCGAGGACGTCACCGAGCCGAACGTGTGCAGAACTCGGAGGTGTCGTGCTTTCGGTACTTGGATCGGTCGGATCATGAAGACGTACGACTACATCAACCGTGTTGATATAACGCTTCCGCGAACGGTCTACGAGGGTACGTAGACAACACTCTCCCCTCTCGTTGCTATGCATCACCATGATCCTGCGTGTGCGTAGGATTTTTTTTTGAAATTACTATGTTCCCCAACAATGGCATCCGAGCCAGGTTTTATGCGTAGATGTCATATGCACGAGTAGAACACAAGTGAGTTGTGGGCGATACAAGTCATACTGCTTACCAGCATGTCATACTTTGGTTCGGCGGTATTGTTGGATGAAGCGGTCCGGACCGACATTACGCGTACGCTTACGCGAGACTGGTTTTACCGTCGTGCTATGCACACATGTGACTAGCAGGTGTCAGTTTCTCCAACTTTAGTTGAACCGAGTGTGGCTATGCCCGGTCCTTGCGAAGGTTAAACCAGCACCAACTTGACAAACTATCGTTGTTGTTTTGATGCGTAGATAAGAATGGTTCTTGCTAAGCCCAGTAGCAGCCACGTAAAACTTGCAACAACAAAGTAGAGGACGTCTAACTTGTTTTTGCAGGGCATGTTGTGATGTGATATGGTCAACACATGATGCTAAATTTTATTGTATGAGATGATCATGTTTTGTAACCGAGTTATCGGCAACTGGCAGGAGCCATATGGTTGTCGCTTTATTGTATGCAATGCAATCGCCCTGTAATGCTTTACTTTATCACTAAGTGGTAGCGATAGTCGTAGAAGCATAAGATTGGCGAGACAACAACGATACTACGATGAAGATCAACGTGTCGCGCCGGTGACGATGGTGATCATGGCGGTGTTTCGGAGATGGAGATCACAAGCATAAGATGATGATGGCCATATCATATCACTTATATTGATTGCATGTGATGTTTATATTTTATGCATCTTATCTTGCTTTGATTGACGGTAGCATTATAAGATGATCTCTCACTAAATTTCAAGATAAAAGTGTTCTCCCTGAGTATGCACCATTGCCAAAGTTCGTCGTGCCCAAACACCACGTGATGATCGGGTGTGATAAGCTCTACGTCCATCTACAACGGGTGTAAGCCAGTTTTGCACACAGAGAATACTCAGGTTAAACTTGACGAGCCTAGCATATGTAGATATGGCCTCGAAACACTGAGACCGAAAGGTAGAGCGTGAATCATATAGTAGATATGATCAACATAGTGATGTTCACCATTGAAAGCTACTCCATTTCACGTGATGATTGGTTATGATTTAGTTGATTTGGATCACGTGATCACTTAGAGGATTAGAGGGATGTCTATCTAAGTGGGAGTTCTTAAGTAATATGATTAATTGAACTTAAATTTATCATGATCTTAGTCCTGGTAGTATTAGCATATCTATGTTGTAGATCAATAGCTCGCGTTTAGCTCCCCTGTTTTATTTTTGATATGTTCCTAGAGAAAACTAAGTTGAAAGATGTTAGTAGCAATGATGCGGATTGGATCCGTGATCTGAGGTTTATCCTCATTGCTGCACAGAAGAATTATGTCCTTGATGCACCGCTAGGTGACAAACCTATTGCAGGAGCAGATGCAGATGTTATGAATGTTTGGCTAGCTCAATATGATGACTACTTGATAGTTTAGTGCACCATGCTTAAACGGCTTAGAATCGGGACTTCAAAGACGTTTTGAACGTCATGGACCATATGAGATGTTCCAGGAGTTGAAGTTAATATTTCAAGCAAATACCCGAGTTGAGAGATATGAAGTCTCCAACAAGTTCTATAGCTAAAAAATGGAGGAGAATAGATCAAGCAGTGATCATGTGCTCAGATTGTCACTTAAATCAAGTGGGAGTTAATCTTCCAGATAAAATAGTGATTGACAAAATTCTCTAGTCACCATCACCAAGTTAGTAGAACTTCGTGATGAACTATAATATGCAAGGGATAACGGAAACGAATCCCAAGCTCTTCGTGATGTTGAAATTGACGAAGGTAGAAATCAAGAAAAGCATCAAGTGTTGATGGTAAACAAAACCACTAGTTTCAAGTAAAGGGACAAAGGGAAGAAAGGGGAACTTCAAGAAGAACGGCAAGCAAGTTGCTGCTCAAGTGAAAAAACCCAAGTCTGGACCTAAGCCTGAAACTGAGTGCTTCTTCTGCAAAGGGACTGGTCACTGGAAGCGGAACTACCCCAAGTAATTGGCGGATAAGAAGGATGGCAAAGTGAACATAGGTATATTTGATATACATGTTATTGATGTGTACTTTACTAGTCTTTATAGCAACCCCTCAGTATTTGATACTAGTTCAGTTGCTAAGAATAGCAACTCGAAACGGGAGTTGTAGAATGAACAGAGACTAGTTAAGGGTGAAGTGACGATGTGTATTGGAAATGGTTCCAAGATTGATATGATCATCATCGCACACTCCCTATACTTTCGGGATTAGTGTTAAACCTAAAATAAATGTTATTTAGTGTTTGCATTGAGCATGAATATGATTGGATCATGTTTATTGCAATACGGTTATTCATGTAAGTTAGAGGATAATTGTTGTTCTGTTTACATGAATAAAACCTTCCATGGTCATACACCCAATGAAAATGGTTTGTTGGATCTCGATCGTGGTGATACACATTTTCATAATATTGAAGCCAAAAGATGCAAAGTTAATAATGATAGTGCAACTTATTTGTGGCACTGCCATATTGGTGTAAAACCCATGATGAAAATCCATGTTGATGGGATTTTGGAATCACTTGATTATGAATCAGTTGATGCTTGCGAACCATGCCTCATAGGCAAGATGACTAAGACTCCGTTCTCCGGAACAATGGAGCGAGCAACAGATTTGTTGAAAATCATACATACTGATGTATGTGGTCCGATGAATATTGAGGCTCGCGACAGGTATCATTATTTTCTGATCTTCATAGATAATTTGAGGAGATATGAGTATATCTACTTGATGAAACACAAGTCTGAAACATTTGAAAAGTTCAAAAAAATTTAGAGTGAAGTGAAGAATCATCGTAACAAAATAAAAGTTTCTATGATATGATCGCAAAAGTAAAATATTTGAGTTATGAGTTTGGCCTTCAGTTAAAACAATGTGAAATAGTTTCACTACTCACGCCACCTGGAACACCACAGTGTAATGATGTGTCCGAACATCGTAACCGTACTTTATTAGATACGGTGCGATCTATGATATCTCTCACCGATTTACCACTTTCGTTTTGGGGTTATGCGTTAGAGACAGCTACATTCACATTAAATAGGGCACCATCTAAATCCGTTGAGATGACACCGTATGAACTATGGTTTGGCAAGAAACTAAGTTGTCGTTTCTTAAAGTTTGAGGTTGCAATGCTTATGTGAAAAAGTTTCAACCTGATAAGCTCAAACCCAAATGTTGGGTACACCTTCTATCACAGATCCAAAGGCAAGTTATTCATTGCTGAGAATGGATCCTTTCTAGAGAAGGAGTTTCTCTCGAAATAAGTGAGTGGGAGGAAATTAGAACTTGATGAGGTAACTGTACCTGCTCCCTTATTGGAAAGTAGTTCATCACAGAAATCTGTTCCTGTGACTACTACACCAATTAGTGAGGAAGCTAATGATGATGATCATGTAACTTCAGATCAAGTTACTACCGAACCTCGTAGGTAAACCAGAGTGAGATCCGCACCAGAGTGGTACGGTAATCCTGTTCTAGAGGTCATGTTACTTGACCATGATGAATCTACGAACTATGAGGAAGCGATGATGAGCCCAGATTCTGCGAAATGGCTTGAGGCCATGAAATCTGAGATGAGATCCATGTATGAGAACAAAGTGTGGACTTTGATTGACTTGCCCAATGATCGGCGAGCCATTGAGATTAAATGGATCTTCAAGAGGAAGACGGACGCTGATAGTAGTGTTACTATCTACAAAGCTAGAATTGTCGCAAAAGGTTTTCTACAAGTTCAAGGTATTGACTACGATGAGAGTTTCTCACTCGTATCTATGCTTAAGTCTGTCCAAATCATGTTAGCAATTGCCGCATTTTATGAAATCTGGCAAATGGATAAACAAAACTGCATTCCTTAATGGATTTATTAAAGAAGAGTTGTATATGATGCAACCAGAAGGTTTTGTCAATCCTAAAGGTGCTAACAAAATATGCAAACTCCAGCGATCCATCTATGGACTGGTGCAAGCATCTCGGAGTTGGAATATACGCTTTGATAAGTTGATCAAAGCATACAATTTTATACAGACTTGCGGTGAAGCCTGTATTTACAAGAAAGTTAATGTACGGTAGAAGATAGAAAGAGAATGAAAGTCATTCCCTATGCCTTGGCCATAGATTCTATAAAATATGCCATGCTGTGTACCAGATCTATTGTATACCCTACACTGTTTTTGGCAAGGGAGTACAATACTGATCTAGGAGTAGATCACTGGACAGTGGTCAAAATTATCCTTAGTAAAATAAGGATATGTTTCTCGATTATGGAAGTGACAAAAAGGTTCATCGTAAAAGGTTACGTCGATGCAAATTTTGACACTAATCCAGATGACTCTAAGTCTCAATCTGGACACATTTTGAAAGTGGGAGCAATTAGCTAGAGTAGCTCCGTGCAGAACATTGTTGACATAGAAATTTGCTGTGATTGACTCGACCCATACCGTTAGCTTAGCACTTGATCGTTTAGTTTGTTGCTATTGCTTTCTTCATGACTTATACATGTTCCTATGACTATGAGATTATGCAACTCCCGTTTACCAGAGGAACACTTTGTGTGCTACCAAACGTCACAACGTAACTGGGTGATTATAAAGGTGCTCTACAGGTGTCTCTGAAGGTACTTGTTGGGTTGGCGTATTTAGAGATTAGGATTTGTCACTCCAATTGTCGGAGAGGTATCTCTGGGCCCACTCGGTAATGCACATCACTATAAGCCTTGCAAGCATTGCAACTAATGAGTTAGTTGCAGGATGATGTATTACAGAACGAGTAAAGAGACTTGCTGGTAACGAGATTGAACTAGGTATTGAGATACCGATGATTGAATCTCGGGCAAGTAACATACCGATGACAAAGAGAACAACGTATGTTGTTATGCGGTCTGACCGATAAAGATCTTCGTAGAATATGTAGGAGCCAATATGGGCATCCAGGTCCTGCTATTGGTTATTGACCAGAGAGGTGTCTTGGTCATGTCTACATAGTTCTCGAACCCATAGGGTCCGCACGCTTAACGTTCGTTGACGATATAGTACTATGAGTTATGTATGTTGGTGACCGAATGTTGTTCGGAGTTACGAATAAGATCACGGACATGACGAGGAACTCTGAAATGGTCCGGAGATAAAGATTGATATATGGGATAATAGTGTTTGGACTCCGGAATTGGTTCCGGATGTTTCCCGAAATGTTTGGGTACAAGAACACTTTATTTGGGCCAAAGGGGAAAGCCCATAAGGTTTTTGGAAAGTGCAAAAGGAAGTTTTGCGGAGTCCAGGGGCCAGACGCCAGGGTCCCTGGCATCTGGGTCCAGACGCTGGGAACCCTAGCATCTGGCCCTGGAGTCCGAGAAGGACTCTTGCCTTTCGGGTGAAACCGACTTTGTGGAGGCTTTTACTCCAAGTTTCGACCCCAAGGCTCAACATATAAATAGAGGGGTAGGGCTAGCACCCAAGACACATCAAGAAACACCAAGCCGTGTGCCGGCAACCCCGTCCCCTCTAGTTTGTCATTCGCCATAGTTTTCGTAGTGCTTAGGCGAAGTCCTGCGGAGATTGTTCTTCACCAACACCGTCACCACGCCGTCGTGCTGCCGGAACTCATCTACTTCTTCGCCCCTCTTGCTGGATCGAGAAGGCGAGGATGTTACCGAGCCGAACGTGTGCATAACTCGGAGGTGTCGTGCTTTCGGTACTTGGATCGGTCGGATCGTGAAGACGTACGACTACATCAACCGCGTTGATATAACGCTTCTGCGAACGATCTACGAGGGTACGTAGACAACACTCTCCCCTCTCGTTGCTATGCATCACCATGATCCTGCATGAGCGTAGGATTTTTTTTTGAAATTACTACGTTCCCCAACAGGACATGTCCACGATTCAACGCCCACCCGACGTTGTCACCAAGGTAATAAATAATTAATTTTAATCCATCCATGACTGACTGTTATTTCGATTCTCCTGAAGAAGCATATTCTCTTGATTAGCATGGTCTTCTACAACAGTATTATGCTCATGCAAATCACCATAGATAGCAGCAGCTAATTCAACTCGATCGAAAAGTACTTACAAAAGGCAAGCTAACATACCATGTACAATAATCATCCTGGACATCTGGATATCCAGTATTATAGTGGAATGAGTTGATTTTGCACCTGTAAAACTGAAACTGATTTCTAACTTCCTCTCCTTCTTCAGCAGGGTGATCTGCATTGGTTTTAGACATCAATCTATATAGCCCCAGTCTTCCAGTCTATGGTTGAGCTTTATCTTCTTCTGGTATGTGGCGACATCAAGCAGAGTCATCGTTGATAAATGGATATGTTTAAGATTGTTTGATGTCAGGTATGGACTTCAATCATATAGTAAAAAGGCAATAGGAGAGACATGAAACACAATTTGGCCCTAAAACATATGCTAACAATGGGTGTTACTGATAAGCAACCTTGTTTTGGTATATGTGAGACAAGTTGTTTCATATAGTTCTAAGCATGTTTTTATAAACTGTTGTAATTAGGCTAGGGTAATTTATAAAGATCATTGCCATAGAACATAAATACTCTCTTTTTACACTAATATAAGACATTTTTGCAGTTCAATTTAAACTGCAAAAACGTCTTATGTTAGTGTAAAAAGGGAGTATGATATAGATGAAGTAAACACTGCATTTTCACACAAAAATAGTGACATTATGATTGAACGTAGATTCAAAGGCGATAAATCATTACTACCGACCATACTTCATTGTGCGCCCATAATCCACAAAATCAGAAGTAAATGCATGCTCAATAGTCTTAATCCCAATGATAGATTTAAGGGAAATGACGCACATGGGTAGCATTGGAGGAGGCACCCATATTTCCATGAGCATATATTCGACTTTGTGCTCAGCATCGGTAATAAGTCTTGCCCTTGATGCAATAATAGCCTTGGCAATATTCTAGTTGTATTCGTCCATATCATCCACCGACACATCACTTCTGGTGGTATCATCTTCCTCTAAGTTGTCACTATTGCCAATTTCACTTAATACAATAGCAAAGAACACTTTGTTAGTTGCAAAATAAAAAATGTAGAAACATGTAAATCGTGTAGAGGTGGTTGATGTAGCACGTATTAACAAAGTATATTAATAGAAAGGTACTGACAGGTGATTAATGTAGCAGTATTAAGAAAATTCGCCACTTCTAGGCTCCACTTCGGAGCCGTCCGCACCAACTTTCCTAGAGCTATCTTGACCGCGTCACCATTTTGAACCTGTGATTGCCAAGAGAACAGAATAAGTAAACCATTATGTTGCCTTGATCATAAACACTAAACAGTCTTTACTAAAGCATTAAGATTGTCACCGACCTTCTAAGAGGAGGCTCAAACTTTTTTGCCGATCCCTCTCATCTGCAAGAAATAGTAGGTTGAACTAATCATGCAAAATATAGAATTTTATCAACATTTGAAATAACACAGCACCAAATAGCATACTATCAGCGGTCTCCGATTCGAGACCAGCAAAATACATATGTATGGAGGGCAGCATTGGTTTTCAAAGGGGAATGACTGGTTTAGCACCCCCATTCACATGTGTATTAATCAAGGCATCTGAATTACAACATTGCAGATAACATAGTATGGCCACAAAATCGTGGAGGTTCGACCAGTGATGAACCACGAAATTCACCATCAATAAACCATTCTGGAGTCCGTGTAGCACTAATATTAGCATAAGGTGGTTTATGTACCAGTTTTAATGTAACATTTTTCTAGGATTTTGATTAACACAGCTACTAACTACCGGTGTCACCAATGCCCAAACAGATGAACATGTAAAATACATGGCATGGGTGACAGATCAAAATCAAAGTCTAGCAGATGTGCGCCATGACACTTGTCGTGGTTTTGTCATGGCAGATGTCCTCGTGAAAGGACTTAGTCGTGGAGCCATCGCTACGGGTTAGCTTAAAGGGGTTAAACCGGACAAGGGACACGAGGGTTTTTATACTAGTTTGGCCCCTTCGATGAAGGTAAAAGCCTACGTCTAGTTGTGTTGGTATTGTTGGGATTTCGATGACCGGGGAGCGAATCTGCTTTGCCCGGCTCTCGAGTTGTTGTGTGTTGTCCCTAAACCGCTGCCGGGTCATCTCTTTATATACATAGGTTGACGCCCGCCAGTTTACAGAGTCCCGAGGCCGGATCATAAACGTGTCTGGCTCGGTCTCTATTCTTCCTATCTTACAATGCAAGTTACATAATAAGGTCGGTTTACATCTACAGGCCTTAACTCGCCTTTGGGCCTTGGGCCTTCGTAAAGCGCCATCATTCTTACGTCTTCATGGGCTTCTAATCTTCATAAAGTTAATCCAGTTACTCCTGGCCGGTTTATGTCCAGTAGTAATATCCCCAATGTCGGTGTCAAAACTAGCGGATCTCGGGTAGGGGGTCCCAAACTATGCGTCTAAGGCGGATGGTAATAGGAGGCAGGGGACACGATGTTTTACCCAGGTTCAGGCCCTCTTGATGGAGGTAAAACCCTACGTCCTGCTTGATTATTCTTGATAATATAAGTAATACAAGAGTTGATCTACCACGAGATCGGAGAGGCTAAACCCTAGAAGCTAGCCTATGGTATGATTGTATGTTGTCCTACGGACTAAAACCCTCCGGTTTATATAGACACCGGAGGGGGCTAGGGTTACACAAGGTCGGTTACAAAGGAGGAGATATACATATTAGTATTGCCTAGCTTGCCTTCACGCCAAGTAGAGTCCCATCCGGACACGGGACGAAGTCTTCAATCTTGTATCTTCATAGTCGAACAGTTCGGCCAAAGGATATAGTCCGGTTGTCTGGAGACCCCATAATCCAGGACTCCCTCAGTAGCCCCTGAACCAGGCTTCAATGACGATGAGTCCGGCGCGCGGTGTTGTCTTCGGCATTGCAAGGTGGGTTCCTCCTCCGAATACACCACATAAGAGTTTGAATACAAGGATAGTGTCCGACCCTGCAAAATAAGTTCCACATTCCACCGTAGAGAGAATAATATTTCCACAAATCTAATCTGCTGACACGTTTTGGCAGCATGACATCACGCCACGCCCGGTAATTATTTGAACCGTTTTTTTGTTTAACCAGCCCCGCACATAACACGAGGTGGTTTCTTGACACATCTTGTCAAAGCAGAGATCGTGTTCCCCTTATTATTTGATTCTCATCAATACAGACGTGGGTAACCCAACCGCGCCATCAATTACGGCGCTTGGTGGACAAGCGAGTTTTACCAGGCTAGTGGAGGCACATAGTTTAGTCCGCCCTTATAAAGGGATAAGATCTCACCTTTTTCTACCCACGCCTTCTTCCTCCTTGCTCATCCATTCTCGCGCACTTGAGCTCCAGCGCCCAAGTCCAGCATACTCCTCCTCAACTCTCTCAAAACATGTCCGGAGTGGGAGGCAAGTGGATGGCCTCCTCCGTCATAGAGGGGCACATCAAAAAGTTACGTGGAGCCGGATAGTTAGCCACGTATATCGCGCACCAGCTGCCAGCCGCGGGGCAGGTCATCCCTACCCCAGAACCCCATGAGAGGGTGGTCTTCCTCCACCACTTTGTCCGTGGACTGGGGTTTCCCCTCCATCCATTTGTCCGCGGCCTCATATTCTACTATGGGCTAGACTTTCATGATCTGGCCCCGAACTTCATCCTCAACATCTCGGCGTTCATCGTCGTGTGCGAGGCCTTCCTCCGCATCCGGCCCCACTTCGGCCTGTGGCTGAAGACCTTCAATATTAAGCCGAAGGTGGTGGGTGGCCAACAGGCGGAATGCGGCGGAGCCATGGTGGGCAAGATGCCCAACGTTACATGGCTCGAGGGCTCCTTCATGGAGACCATAAAGGGGTGGCAGTCGGGATGGTACTACATCACCGAGCCGCGCGACACCAACTGGGCGGCGACCCCCGAGTTTCGATCCGGAATCCCCACGCGGCTCACTTCCTGGAAGGAGAAGGGCCTGTCCTGGGGTCCATCAGTGGAGCTGGACGGACTCCAGAAATGTATTCGGAACATGACAAGCAAGAAACTTAAGCTTGTCAACATAGTCCAAGTCATGCTCTTCCGCCGGAACCTCCCGTGTCAGCAACGGGATTTCAACTTATGGGAGTTCGACCCGGCCCAGCACCAGACTCTAAGCGAGCTCTTCGACACGACGCACAAAGATGTTTGGAGGGTGCTGTTCAAGGGCGCCGAGGTCCCTCCCTCTATCACCAAGGACCGCGGGCTAAGCGCGAAGCGCCCTACGAATCTGGTAAGTTCTGTACATTTGGTAGGATATTTATTTCCCATAGCTTAACCCTGTGCGGGGTCTGAGCTCTCATGCCTTTAATAGGACTGGGTGGAGGCATCGGAGCAGATCGACTGTCCGGCCCCTCTGCCCGAAGACACTGCGGGCGCCCTCCTGACGGAGATGCTGACTCTGGCTCCTTATAAGGTGCCGGAGAAGACCAAGAAGAAGGACAAGGGAACCCGAAAGAGTTCCCGGCGCTAGGTGGTATCGGACTCATCGTCCGATACTCCGCGACGCACTCCTCCCATGAAGATGAGGAGGAGGAAGATGAAGATGCTCCCCCTCCAGCCGGGGGAGACAAGAAAAGGAAGGCCGCCCCAACCGGGGAGGCCGAAGGGTCCAAGAAAGGAAGGACTCTCCTTTCGGACTGCTCCACCACCGCCGCCGAAGGCGAAGGCGAGTGGCTGCTCAGGGCCAAGCCCCTGGCGAAGTCATAAGTATTCGGATACCAGAGTAACTCATAGCATTCCTTTGTCGCACTGCTTCTCCTAACGCCGAATATGATTATGCAGACCGCCCCAAGCCCGTATCGACGTATCCTCATCGGACGGCTCCTTGGATTCGTCGGATATGGATAGCGATCCACTTCCGACCGCCTCCTCCCCTTGCCCTATGGACAATACCGAGGTGTTGTCTCAAGGGGCACCGAGCCAGGGGGAGACAGTCCCGGAGGCGTCTCAAGGCGACCTTCCGGACTCCAGGAGCAAAGGGAGCAAGGCTCCCGGGGGCTCCAAGCTCGGCTCTCAGCCGAACACCGCGCCGGAACCTCCAGTGGTTCTGGACTCGGGCAGGCGGCCCCTTCCAGAAGGGGTAAGACGCCCGTGCCGGTGACCTCTGTCCATCCAGAGGCACCGGACAACCTGCTGGGAGCGCTTCACGGCGCTTCCATTGACGAAGAGCACTGCACTATTATGAGTGCGGTGATCAAGAAGGTTCAGCCCGCCAAGAGCGGACTGACTGAAGCCTGTGCCAGCCTTTTAACAGGCTTTGAGGTAAGTATTTAAAATATAGGAAAAATATTACCGCATAGACAGTAGCCCCTGATGCTCTGTTTGGTGTTCACAAAGAAAAGCTGAATAGAGGATCAAATAATACCTGCAGGAGTCTAACATAAGTATGTCTATATGCGTATGCAGGCTTCGCTGCTGACCTCTGCCGCACTCACTGCGGAGGTCGCTGCACTGAAGCAGGACCTCGAGGGGTCTGAGAAAGAGCTCGGCCTTGCTAAGAGGCAGCTCGAGGAGAACAAAGGTAAGTAATACCTAGTCTATATATATAAGATGCGATTGCAAAATGACAGGATCATCATGAATTTGCCAGGGGCCACGACCGAAGTGGCGACCCTGAAGCAAGCGTTGTCCGAGGCCAAAAACAAAGCGGCCCAGGAGCGCACCGAGAGGGAAAAGCAAGAGGCACGGGTGGGCGAGGTGCAGCAAGAGCTCCAAGCTCTCATGACGAAGCACGAGGCGTTGGAGCTTGACTCGAAGACGCGAGAGTCTGAGCTTGCCACGACCCTTGAGAGTGCAAAGAATGCCAAGGCTAAATCCCACAAGGCCCTCCAGGAGATTGAGGCGATGAGGAAGATAGCGGCGGGTAAGGCATTCAATATGCAAAGGAAGCATGTGAAAGTAAATTACTTGTTACTTACCCGAGTCCGTAGCTCTCCAGGAGCATTCGCAGATTTGCCCCGCAGCGTGTCGGATGCCGCAAAGTTTTACCAGGACGATGAGGGAAGCTCGACGGAGAAGCTGTTCTGGTCTCAGTATACTAGGACCGAACACCCGATGCCTATGAGCGACCAGCTGAAGCAACTGGTCGAGCTGCACAAGGCGGCCGAACAGACCATGAAGGGCTTTATAGTCCGGATGTGGCCTGGAAACACCCTTCCCAACAGCTACTTTGGCCTGGTGAGGCGGCTTGTGGATGCCTGCCCACGGCTGGAAGTCATCAAGCGGTCCGTCTGCATCGAAGGTGCACGCCGGGCTTTCGCTCTTGCGAAGGTGCACGCCGTGATGGACACCGTGAAGCTGGTGAAGGAGGGGCCGTCGCAGGGCAAGGAGCATCGCCACCCTGAGATGTATTATGAGGGTGTCCTGAAGGGTGCCCGTCTTGTAGCGGACGAGTGTGCGAAAGATGTAATATTTGAATGAACTTGCTCGTGTGATCCTATATTATGAAAACTTGTTCATATGCGCTATGCAACGCTTGTTTGAATTTAAAATATTTCCTTTTGTTTGGCTATTTATCAAATCTGAGAGATGGCTAGTCGTCGGCTTCTGCCCCCATGCCACGAGTGCTGGGGTGTTCGGCATAAACCTGAGCACTCTTGTTCCCATTTTTGGGTCCTTCGAGGGAGGTGCTCAGCACAACGAACAAGGCAATCGGACTATAATGCTTTATCACTCTCACTTAGCCATAGAATTCTATAATTTTAAATTTTGGCGAAGCCCCTAGTATTCGGAAGGCCGAATTTGGGGCGCTATACACGCCTTAAGCCGGACAAAGCCAACTCCTCGCTCTAAGCGGCATAAGTCTTTAGGGACTCGAAACCTCTTGAACAGCGACCAGTCCCTCGCCTTATCATGACAGTCAGTTTTAGCTTTCTCTACTGAGGTGCTTAGCCCAGCAGAACCGGGGCACAATCGCAGTAGTTCTCCCAGTGCTACCTTAGCCGATATAGCGGAACGTAAGGTACCAAAACATGGGAGTTGGGCAAACCCAACTATTGACCCAAGACATGATTCAGAGCTGATGCATATAATGCTATAAGTTCGGGGTGCCGCACTGTCGAAAGTGTTCGGACTTCTCACACCGTATTATTGGGTAGGCTTAAGCCCCTAGCGTATTGGCCGTACCATAGTGTACGGGTGCTGGATGTCATGAATGAACATATATATATATATATATATATATATATATGTAAAAAATAAGAATGCAATAATAGTCTTAGTGCTATGCATTGTTTATTCAAAAAGGTGCGTTAAAGCTGAATGATACAAGTAGCGCGATAAGCAAAAAGTAGGACTATTTGACATGTCCCTTCCAAGGGCAAGCTGAGGAATGGTATTAAAGCAAGTATTTCACTCGTTATTGTAATCCACCTGGGAGTTCTGCGGTGCGACGTAGCTTTCTGCCTCCTTGGTTGCTGCATCATGTGTCCGGCAATCATACTGCTGCACAGGATTTCCAGAGATTAAAGTCCTGAAAGAGAAAAATAACAAAGCGGGAAGCCCCTAGTGCGGTTGAGCCGCGTCTTGGGGCGTGTCGTAGTCGTGCCCCCTCCCCACCTGTGCCCATGGTATTTTTAATGCGTAATTATGTACGCGTGGCACGGATTTCGCCGTTTGGCTGGGACCGGGGTGGGGGCCGCATTGCTATGCGAGCTCAGAACGTTGATGACCCACAAGTATAGGGGATCTATCGTAGTCCTTTCGATAAGTAAGAGTGTCGAACCCAACGAGGAGCAGAAGGAAATGATAAGCGGTTTTCAGCAAGGTATTCTCTGCAAGTACTGAAATAAGTGGTAACAGATAGTTTTGTATAAGATAGGTTGTAATGAGCAACAAGTAACAAAAGTAAATAAAGTGCAGCAAGATGGCCCAATCCTTTTGTAGCAAAGGACAAGCCGGAACAAACTCTTATAATAGGAAAAGCGCTCCCGAGGACACATGGGAATATCGTCAAGCTAGTTTTCATCACGTTCATATGATTCGCGTTCGATACTTTGATAATTTGATATGTGGGTGGACCGGTGCTTGGGTGCTGTTCTTACTTAAACAAGCATCCCACTTATGATTAACCTTTATTGCAAGCATCCACAACTACAACAAAAGTATTAAGGTAAACCTAACCATAGCATGAAACATATGGATCCAAATCAGCCCCTTACGAAGCAACGCATAAACTAGGGTTTAAGCTTCTGTCACTCTAGCAACCCATCATCTACTTATTACTTCCCAATGCCTTCCTATAGGCCCAAATAATGATGAAGTGTTATGTAGTCGACGTTCACATAACACCACTAGAGGCTAGACAACATACATCTTATCAAAATATCAAACGAATACCAAATTCACATGACTACTCATAGCAAGACTTCTCCCTTGTCCTCAGGAACGAACGTAATTACTCACAAAGCATATTCATGTTCATAATCAGAGGGGTAATAATATGCATATAGGATCTGAACATATGATCTTCTACCAAATAAACCAACTAGCATCAACTACAAGGAGTAATCAACACTACTAGCAACCTACTAGCACCAATCCCGGACTTTGAGACAAGAATTGGATACAAGAGATGAACTAGGGTTTGGAGATGAGATGGTGCTGGTGAAGATGTTGATGGAGATTTCCCTCTCTCGATGAGAGGAGCGTTGGTGATGATGATGGTGATGATTTCCCCCTCCGGGAGGGAAGTTTCCCCGGGAGAACAGCTCTGCCGGAGCTCTAGATTGGATCCGCCAAGGTTCCGCCTCGTGGCGGCGGAGTCTCGTCCCGAAAAGTTCCTCTCTATTTTTTTCTCATCGAAAGACCTCATATAGGAGAAGATGGGCATCAGAGAGCCACCAGGGGGCCCACGAGGTAGGGGGCGCGCCCTAGGGGGGCGCCCCCACCCTCGTGAGAAGGGTGTGGGCCCCCTGGCCTTCATCTTTGGCGTGGATTTTTCTTTATTTCTTTTAAGACGTTCCGTGGAGTTTCAGGACTTTTGGAGTTGCGCAGAATAGGTCTCTAATATTTGCTCCTTTTCTAGACTAGAATTCCAGCTGTCGGCATTCTCCCTCTTTATGTAAACCTTGTAAAATAAGAGAGAATAGCCATAAGTATTGTGACATAAAGTGAAATAACAGTCCATAATGCGATAAATATCGATATAAAAGCATGATGCAAAATGGATGTATCAACTCCCCCAAGCTTAGACCTCGCTTGTCCTCAAGCGAAAAGCCGATAACAATAAATATGTCCTCATGTTTAGAGGTAGAGGCGTCGATAAAAATAAAATACGGACATGAAGGCATCATGATTATTCTTATAACAACAACATATATAGATTTTATCATATGATTACTTATGTTCAAGTGATGATCTATTCACAATGCAAAAGTACAAATCATAAACCTTATTGGGCTCCGACAAACTATAATCTCAGTCATTGAAGCAATTGCAATTTATCATAACATCAGAAAGATTCTATGTCAGAGCTAAAAAGCAAGTCCACATACTCAACTATCATTTAGTCCTCCATAATTGCTAACACTCACACGATACTTGTGGTTACGGAGTTTTAATTGGACACAGAGAAAGATAGGGGCTTATAGTTTTGCCCCACAACCTTTTACCTCAAGGGTAATGTGAACAATAACGGTTCATGCTCCCCTACATCTAATTAGATATATATATATATATATATCATGTTTTTTCCAACATGCTGAGCTTGCCAAAGGATAAAATAAAAAAGAAAGGTGAAGATCACCATGACTCTTGCATAAGGTAGAAGATAATAATAAAGGATAGGCCCTTCGTAGAGGGAAGCAGAGGTTGCCATGCGCTTTTATGGTTGGATATATAAAATCTCAATGCGGAAGAACGTCACTTTATATTGCCCCTTGTGATATGAACCTTTATTATGCAGTCTGTCGCTTTTATTACTTTCACATCACAAGATCGTATAAAGCTTATTTCTCCCACACCAATCAATCATACATATTTAGAGCAAGTTTTATTGCTTTGCACCGATGACAACTTACTTGAAGGATCTTACTCAATCCATAGGTAGATATGGTGGACTCTCATGGCAAAACTAGTTTAATGATATTTGGAAGCACAAGTAGTATTTCTACTTGGTGCTGAGAATTTGGCTAGCATGAGGGGGAAAGGCAAGCTCAACAAGTTAGAGGATCCATGACAACATACTTTATCTCAGATATAAGAAATACATAACTCATTACGTTGTCTTCCTTGTCCAACATCAACTCTTTAGCATGTCATATTTTAATGAGTGCTCCCAATCATAAAAGATGTCAATGATAATATATCTATATGTGAAAACCTCTCTTTCCTTATTACTTCCTATTAATTGCAACAATGACCAAAGCTATGTCTGCCAACTCCCAACAACTTTTAATCATCATGCTCTTTCTATGTGAAGTCATTACTCTCAATAAGATCAATATGAACTTTTTGTTTCTTTTTATTCTTTTTCTCTTTTCTTTTATTCACCCAAGATCATGGCAAAATAATCAAGCCCTTGACTCAACACTAATCTTTATTATATATAGCTCACGAACTCGATTACATAGAGAGATCATAAAGCAAAACTCAAAACTAGATCATGCCATAAACTTTATTCTACTAGATCAAGATACTACTAATAGGATTGAACTAAGAAAAACGGTAAAGATAAGAGTTGTGATTGTGATACGATACCGGGGCACCTCCCCCAAGCTTGGCAGTTGCAAAGGGGAGTGCCCATACCCATGTGATTATGTCTCCTTTGTCGGTGAAGAAGGTGGTGGTGATGTTGGCTTAGTTGATGGTTTAGGCTTCTCCCTTAATTTGCGCTTGAGGACGGCATTTTGATCCGTCAGATCATCAATTTCCCACTCTAGGTTTAATATCTTTTTGCATAGGTCCTGCTTATTTTCCTGCAAGAGACGAAAAGGGATAAACTCGAACTTGGGTTTCTTTACCCTATCAGGGAGACTTGACTTTTTGAACTCCACATGCATGTCCGCAGGTTGAGGTAATGGTGCTTCATCTTCATCTGAGCTCATCTCCTCCTTCCCCTTGGGTTCATAGTCCTCTTCTTCCTCCGTGGTCCATCCATTATGTTCCACATCTCCATAGACCTTTGGATTTGCTAAGTAATCATCCACATAGCTTTCTCCTTCCGAATCATGGGAAGACATGTAGATTTAATCTGCAACAGGACAGCTTGAAACAAAGACAGGAGATTTTTGCGTGATACGGTAGTCAAAAACTTCGGGAGAATGTATAATGAATTTTTGCCGACCAAAATACATAACATGCAAGAAAACGGAGTCCAGAAAGCACAAGAGGTGCTCACGAGGTAGGGGGGCGCGCCCACCACCCTCGTGGGGCCCTCGTGTCCTTCCTGGACTGCTACTTATTTTTCTATTTTTCTAAATATTCCAAAACGGAGAAATATTGCCATAAAAATTGTTTTGGAGTCGGTTTACTTACCGTACCACATACCTATTCCTTTTCGGAGTCTGAAACGTTCCGGAAAGTGTCCCTTATGTATTCCTCCGGGATTACGATTTCAATAATATTGGTTTCAACATTTATGGGATTACCTGAGATATAATGTTTGATTCTTTGACCGTTTACCACCTTCGGATTTGTGCCCTCAAAGTTGTTGATTTTTATGGCACCAGAACGATAGACCTCTTCGATAACATAGGGGCCTTCCCATTTAGAGAGAAGTTTTCCTGCAAAAAATCTTAAACGAGAGTTGTAGAGCAATACATAATCACCTACATTAAACTCACGCTTTTGTATCCTTTTGTCCTGCCATCTTTTAACTTTTTCTTTAAACAACTCGGCATTTTCATAAGCTTGGGTTCTCCATTCATTAAGTGAGCTAATATCAAATAACCTCTTCTCACCAGCAAGTTTAAAATCATAGTTGAGCTCTTTAATAGCCCAATATGCCTTATGTTCTAGTTCGAGAGGTAAGTGACATGCTTTTCCATAGACCATTTTATACGGAGACATACCAATAGGATTTTGGTATGCAGTTCTATAAGCCCATAATGTATCATCAAGTTTCTTAGACCAATTCTTTCTAGACCTATTAACAGTCTTTTGCAAAATTAATTTGAGCTCTCTATTGCTCAACTCTACTTGACCACTAGACTAAGGGTGATAAGGAGATGCAATTCTATGATTAACATCATATTTAGCAAGCATTTTACGGAAAGCACCATGAATAAAGTGTGAACCACCATCAGTCATTAAATATCTAGGGACTCCAAACCTCGGGAAAATAACTTCTTTAAGCATTTTAATAGAAGTGTTATGATTAGCACTACTAGTTGGAATAGCTTCTACCCACTTAGTAACGTAATCAACAACAACTAGAATATGTGTGTATCCATTAGAAGCAGGAAAAGGTCCAATATAATCAAAGCCCCAAACGTCAAATGGTTCAATAACAAGTGAATAATTCATAGGCATTTCTTGACGTCTACTAATATTACCAACTCTTTGACATTCATCACAAGACAAGACAAACTTACGGGCATCCTTGAAGAGAGTAGGCCAATAAAAACCAGATTGCAATACCTTATATGCAGTTCTATATCCAGCGTGGTGTCCTCCATAAGACTCGGAATGACACTTGCGTAGGATCTATTCCTGTTCATGCTCAGGTACACAACGTCTAATAACACCATCTACTCCTTCTTTATAAAGATGTGGGTCATCCCAAAAGTAATGTCTTAAATCATAGAAGAACATTTTCTTTTGTTGGTATGTGAAGCTAGGTGGGATAAATTTAGCAACAATATAATTAGCATAATCAGCATACCATGGAGTACTACGAGACGTACTTATAACATTTAATTGTTCATCAGGAAAGTTATCATTAATAGGTAGTGGGTCATCAAGAATATTTTCTAACCTAGACAAGTTGTCTGCAACGGGGTTCTCAGCTCCCTTTCTATCAACAATATGCAAATCAAATTCTTGTAGCAAGAGAACTCATCTAATAAGTCTAGGTTTAGCATCTTTCTTTTCCATAAGATATTTAATAGTAGCATGGTCAGTTTGAATAGTTACTTTAGAATCAACAATATAAGATCTGAACTTATCACAAGCAAATACAACTGCTAAAAGCTCTTTTTCGGTACTAGCATAATTTCTTTGAGCATTGTCTAGAGTCTTACTAGCATAATGAATAACATTTAATTTCTTATCAACTCTTTGACCTAGAACAACACCTACAGCATAATCACTAGCATCACACATAATTTCAAAGGGTAAATTCCAATCAGGTGGCTGAACAACAGGTGCAGAGACTAATGCTTTCTTAAGTATATCAAATGCTTCTACACAATCATCATCAAAGACAAATGGTATATCTTTTTGCAATAAATTAGTCAGAGGCCGAGCAATTTTTGAGAAGTCCTTAATGAACCTCCTATAAAATCCAGCGTGACCAAGGAAACTTCTTATACCTTTGATGTCCTTGGGACATGGCATCTTTTCAATAGCATCAACCTTGGCTTTATCAACTTCAATACCTCTTTCAGAAACTTTGTGCCCCAAGACAATACCTTGATTAACCATAAAGTGGCACTTTTCCCAATTCAAGACAAGATTAGTTTCTTCACATCTCTGCAAAACTCAATCAAGATTTCTCAAGCAATCATCAAAAGAGGAACCATAGACAGAAAATTCGTCCATGAAAACCTCACAAATCTTTTCACAAAAGTCAGAGAATATAGCCATCATGCATCTTTGAAAGGTAGCAGGTGCATTACATAAACCAAAAGGCATACGTCTATAAGAAAAAGTACCAAAAGGGCATGTAAAAGTAGTCTTTGATTGATCTCTAGTAGACACAGGTATTTGAGAGAAACCAGAATAACCATCTAGAAAGCAATAGTGTGTATGTTTGCATAATCTTTCTAGCATTTGATCAATAAAAGGTAAGGGGTAATGATCTTTCTTAGTAGCTTTATTTAATTTGTGGAAATCAATTACCATCCTATAACCTGTGATAATTCTTTGTGGAATCAATTCATCTTTATCATTAGGAACAACAGTAATACCTCCCTTCTTAGGGACACAATGGACAGGACTTACCCACTCACTATCAGCAACGGGATAGATTATACCTGCCTCCAGAAGCTTTAGTATTTCTTTTCTTACCACTTCTTTCATTTTAGGATTCAGACGACGTTGAGGATCACGAACTGGTTTGACATCTGCTTCCAAATTTATTTTATGTTGACATAGAGTGGGACTAATGCCCTTAAGATCATCAAGAGTATATCTAATAGCAGCACGGTGCTTCTTCAGAGTTTTCAATAATCTTTCTTCTTCATGCTCTGAAAGGTTAGCACTAATAATAACAAGATATATCTTCTTTTCATCAAGATAAGCATATTTAAGATTATCAGGCAAATGTTTGAGCTCAAACACGGGATCACCCTTGGGTGGAGGAGGATCCCCTAAAATTTCAACAGGCAAGTTGTGATGCAGAATAGGTTCCTGTTTAAAGAATACTTCATCTATTTCCCTTCTTTCATTCATGAACATATCATTTTCATGGTCTAGCAAATAATGTTCTAAAGGATCACTAGGAGGTACGACAATAGAAGCAAGACCAATAATTTCATCCTTACTAGGTAATTCTTCCTCACGATGTTGTTTACTAAATTTAGAGAAATTAAACTCATGAACCATATCATCCAAACCAACAGTAAACAATATTCTTAGTGCAGTCTATGGTAGCATTGACACTATTTAAGAAGGGCCTACCAAATAAAATTGGACAAAAGCTATCTTGCGGAGAAGTAAGAACAAGAAAATCAGCAGGATATTTAGTTTTCCCACACAAGACTTCAACATCTCTAACAATTCCAATTGGTGCAATAGTATCTCTATTAGCAAGTTTAATAGTAACATCAATATCTTCTAACTCAACAGGTGCAATTTCATTCTTAATTTCTTTGTATAAGTCATGAGGTATAACACTAGCACTAGCACCCATATCACATAAGCCATGATAACAATGATCTCCTATTTTAACAGAAATAACAGGCACGCCTACCACAGGTCTATGTTTATCTTTAGCACAAGGTTTAGCAATTCTAGCAGTTTCACCTTCGAACTGAATAACATGCCCATCAATATTATCAGACAAGAGATCTTTAACAATAGCAATATTAGGTTCTACTTTAAATTGCTCAGGGGGTGTATAAGTTCTAATATTGCTTTTTTTCCGAACAACAGTTGAAGCTTTAGCATGATCCTTTATTCTAACAGGGAAAGGTGGTTTCTCAATATAAGAAGTAGGAACAATAGGATCATTATAAGTGACAGTCTTTTCTTCAACTTTAATAGGTGCAACTACTTTTACTTCTATGGGAGGATGATATTTAAACCACTTCTCCTTAGGGAGATCAACATAAGTAGCAAAAGATTCACAGAAAGAGGCTACTATCTCAGAGTCAAGTCCATATTTAGTGCTAAACTTACGGAAAATATCGGTATCCATAAAAGATTTAACACAATCAAACTTAGGTGTCATACCTGACTCCTTACCTTCGTCGAGGTCCCAATCTTCAGAGTTGCGTTTAATTCTATCCAATAAATTCCATCTGAATTCAATAGTCTTCATCATAAAAGAGTCAGCACAAGAAGTATCGTGCATGGTGTGATTGTTTTCAGAAAGCCGAGCATAAAAACTTTGCATAATTATTTATCTCGAGAGCTCATGATTGGGGCATGAATATAACATTGATTTAAGCCTCCCCCAAGCTTGAGCGATGCTTTCTCCTTCGCAAGGCCAGAAATTATATATATAATTGCGATCACGATGAACAAGATGCATAGGGTAATACTTTTGATGAAATTCCATCTTCAATCTTTTATAGTCCCACGATCTCATATCATCACATATCCTATACCATATCAATGCGTCTCCCTTCAAAGATAAAGGTAAGAACTTCTTCTTAGCAACATCATTGGGTATACTTGCAAGCTTAAATAATCCACAAACTTCATCAACATATATTAAGTGCTCATCAGGATGCTTTGTTCCATCTCTTGTAAAAGGGTTAGCTAGCAGTTTTTCCATCATACTCGAAGGAAATTTAAAAGGAGTTTCATTTTCAATAGGTTCAGTAGGTTGAGGAGCAACTCTTTGCTCTACTGGACGGGGTGAAGATACCCCGAACAAGCTCCTCAGAGAATTACTTTCCATAGTAACAAGTGACAGTAAATTTCAGCACACTATATAAATTTTTCCTTACCAAATTCCACCTACCAAAGGCGCTACACTCCCCGGCAACGGCGCCAGAAAAGAGTCTTGATGACCCACAAGTATAGGGGATCTATCGTAGTCCTTTCGATAAGTAAGAGTGTCGAACCCAACGAGGAGCAGAAGGAAATGATAAGCGGTTTTCAGCAAGGTATTCTCTGCAAGTACTGAAATAAGTGGTAACAGATAGTTTTGTGATAAGATAGGTTGTAACGAGCAACAAGTAACAAAAGTAAATAAAATGCAGCAAGATGGACCAATCCTTTTGTAGCAAAGGACAAGCCGGAAAAAACTCTTATAATAGGAAAAGCGCTCCCGAGGACACATGGGAATATCGTCAAGCCAGTTTTCATCACGTTCATATGATTCGCGTTCGATACTTTGATAATTTGATATGTGGGTGGACCGGTGCTTGGGTGCTGTTCTTACTTGGACAAGCATCCCACTTATGATTAACCTCTATTGCAAGCATCCGCAACTACAACAGAAGTATTAAGGTAAACCTAACCATAGCATGAAACATATGGATCCAAATCAGCCCCTTACGAAGCAACGCATAAACTAGGGTTTAAGCTTCTGTCACTCTAGCAACCCATCATCTACTTATTATTTCCCAATGCCTTCCTCTAGGCCCAAATAATGGTGAAGTGTTATGTAGTCAACGTTCACATAACACCACTAGAGGCTAGACAACATACATCTTATCAAAATATCAAACGAATACCAAATTCACATGACTACTCATAGCAAGACTTCTCCCTTGGGAACGAACGTAATTACTCACAAAGCATATTCATGTTCATAATCAGAGGGGTAATAATATGCATATAGGATCTGAACATATGATCTTCCACCAAATAAACCAACTAGCATCAACTACAAGGAGTAATCAACACTACTAGCAACCTACTAGCACCAATCCCGGACTTTGAGACAAGAATTGGATACAAGAGAGGGTTTGGAGATGAGATGGTGTTGGTGAAGATGTTGATGGAGATTGCCCTCTCCCGATGAGAGGAGCGTTGGTGATGACGATGGTGATGATTTCCCCCTCCGGGAGGGAAGTTTCCCCGGGAGAACAGCTCTGTCGGAGCTCTAGATTGGATCCGCCAAGGTTCCGCCTCGTGGCGGCGGAGTCTCGTCCTGAAAAGTTCCTCTCTATTTTTTTCTCATTGAAAGACCTCATATAGGAGAAGATGGGCATCGGAGAGCCACCAGGGGGCCCACGAGGTAGGGGGCGCGCCCTGGGGGGGGGGGTGCCCCCACCTTCGTGAGAAGGGTGTGGGCCCCCTGGCCTTCATCTTTGGCGTGGATTTTTCTTTATTTCTTTTAAGACGTTCCGTGGAGTTTCAGGACTTTTGGAGTTGTGTAGAATAGGTCTCTAATATTTGCTCCTTTTCCAGACCAGAATTCCAGTTGCCGGCATTCTCCCTCTTTATGTAAACCTTGTAAAATAAGAGAGAATATCCATAAGTATTGTTTGACATAAAGTGAAATGACAATCCATAATGCGATAAATATCAATATAAAAGCATGATTCAAAATGGACGTATCTAATGTGCCAGGCGGTCTTGTTGCCGATTACTCCGGGCGTGCTTGAAGGTGGTCGAGTCCTTAATCGCCGAACTAGTGGATTGCCTTAAGAGGCTGCTTTGCGCTTCTGCTGCGAGGGCCGTAGTGTGCTCCTCCGTGCGGAGGGAGCGCTCTGTGTTTCCATTAACTGTGATGACCCCCTGAGGTCCTGGCATCTTGAGCTTGAGGTATGCATAATACGGTACCGCATTGAATCTCGCAAATGCGGTTCGCCCGAGCAGTGCATGATAGCCACTGCGGAACGGGACTATATCGAAGATTAACTCTTCGCTTCAGAAGTTATCCGGGGATCCGAAGACCACTTCCAGTGTGACTGAGCCTGTGCAATGGGCCTCTACACCTGGTATGACGCCTTTGAAGGTCGTTTTTGTGGGTTTGATCCTTGAGGGGTCTATACCCATTTTGCGCACTGTGTCCTAGTAAAGCAGGTTCAGGCTGCTGCCGCCATCCATAAGGACTCGAGTGAGGTGAAATCCGTCAATGATTGGGTCTAGGACCAGTGCGGCGAATCCGCCATGACAGATACTAGTGGGGTGGTCCCTGCGATCGAAGGTGATCGGACAAGAGGGCCATGGGTTGAACTTTGGGGCGACCGGCTCCAACGCATATACGTCCCTTAGCGCACGCTTCCGCTCCCTCTTGGGGATGTGGGTTGCGTATATCATGTTCACCGTCCGCACTTGTGGGGGGAACCTCTTCCGTCCTCCGGTGTTCGGCTGCCGGGGCTCCTCCTCGTCATCGCTATGTGACCCCTTATCTTTGTTTTTGGCATTTAACTTGCCGGCCTGCTTGAACACCCAACAATCCCTGTTGGTGTGGTTGGCTGGCTTGTCGGGGGTGCCATGTATTTGACACGAGCGGTCGAGTATACGGTCCAAACTGGACGGGCCCGGAGTGCTTCTTTTGAATGGCTTTTTCCGCTGACCAAGTTTAGAGCCTTTGAATCCGGCATTGACTGCCGTATCCTCGGTATTGTCGCTATTAATGTGGTGCTTATGTTTGTTGCGACGTGACCTGCCATTGCCATCCTTGGTATCCGAAGTAGCATGGTTCTTTGATATGTTATTGCTGCGAGCCAGCCAGTTGTCTTCTCCCGCACAAAAGCGGGTCATGAGTGTCGTGAGGGCTGCCATAGATTTCGGCTTTTCCTGGCCAAGGTGCCGGGCGAGCCACTCGTCGCGGATGTTATGCTTAAAAGCTGCTAGGGCTTCTGCATCCGGACAGTCGACGATTTGATTCTTCTTTGTTAGGAACCGTGTCTAGAATTGCCAGGCTGACTCCTCTGGCTGCTAAATTATGTGGCTCAAGTCGTCGGCATCCGGCGGTCGCACATAAGTGCCCTGGAAGTTGTCGAGGAATGCGGCTTCCAGATCTTCCCAACAACCAATGGACTCTGCTGGCAAACTATTGAGCCAATGCCGAGCTGGCCCTTTGAGCTTGAGTGGGAGGTATTTGATGGCGTGTAGATCATCACCGCGGGCCATGTGGATGTGCAGGAGGAAATCCTCGATCCATACCGCAGGATCTGTTGTGCCGTCATATGATTTGATATTTACGGGTTTGAAACCCTCTGGGATTTGGTGATCCATTACTTCGTCTGTGAAGCATAGGGGGTGTGCGGCGCCTCTGTACTGGGCTATACCGCGACGCAGCACAAATGAGTCTTGCCCGCTGTGTTCGGCCCGGCCGGATTTACTTTTACTGTATCCAGCATGACAGTTATCGTTTCACACAGTGGCGCGCCCTCGTGATCCGTAGATCGATCTTGCATGTTTTGCTTTGTCCTCCAATATGTCTCGCATATCTAGCATGTTTCCCCGTGTCTTGTCGTTTTTATTTGAATGGCGTCGGGGTGGGGGCTAGGTTTTTGGCTGAAATGCCTCTCTGTCGCGGCCACGAGGTGGCCACTCAGCCGCATCATATGCTGGAGATGTAGGTTTTAATGCTTCCTCCTCCAGTCGGGGTAGCAACCTGCGCTTTGGGTAACTCTTGGAGGGGCGTTCGAGTTCATATTCCTCGGCCACAAGGACTTCAGTCCATCTGTCGGCTAGCAAATCTTGATCAGCTTGAAGCTGTTATTGCTTTTTCTTAAGGCTATTTGCTGTGGCTATAAGCCAGCGCTTGAAGCGCTCTTGTTCGACGGGATCCTCAGGCACGACGAATTCGTCATCGTCGAGGCTTGCCTCGTCTTCGGAGGGAGGCATGTAATTATCATCCTCCGCCTCTCCATCAACCACTCTCTCTGGAGGGCTGACTTCTCCATCCTCCTGCCCTAAATCTTGCTGGAGGGGATTGTTGTCGTCTTCGGCACTGTCCGGAGTGCTATTATCTCCTGTGCCGGGGTCACCGCTTTTGCTTTGGCGAGACTTAGAGCGGCACCGCTGACGCTGGCGCTTGGGTTGCTTTTTGGAGGGGTCATCCTCCGCTGTCTCATCACCATTGCCTTCTTTGGGTGTGTCCACCATGTATATATCATATGATGAGGTGGTTGTCCAGTGCCCGGTGGGCAGCCGCATCGTCGTCCATGCTATCGATGTCTTCGGAGTCGAAGTCGAGCATGTCGATTAAGTCGTCGACAATGGCTACTAAGTGGGTGGTGGGTGGGCGGCGAATTTCTTCGTCATCCGCATCCCAATCCTGCCGAACATAGTTCGGCCAGGACTCTCCTGACAAGGAGAGAGACCTTAATGAGTTCAGTATGTCGCCGAAGGGCGAGTGCTGAAAGATATCCGCGGAGGTAAACTCCATGATCGGCGCCCAATCGGATTCGATAGGCACGGGCGCAGGCGGTTGGGAGTCCGTGGCCGGGGAGGAATCCGGTAGTCGGCGCCACGACTCTCATGAAGGGTAAGGTCGATACTCGGCTCGATCGCCGATGAGAGTGCGGCCTCCGTGGCGGGGTCTATCCACCCGCCCATGGAAGGCGCAACTAGCTCCGAATTGAGGGTCGGAGCGGTTGCCGGCGCGATCTCCTGGACACTGTCCGATGGCAGAGTTAGATCATGTTCATTGTGGTCATGTGGCGCACTAGGCAGGGGCTCGAATCCGTCGAAGATCAAATCTCCGCGGATATCGACCGTGTAGTTTAAGCTTCCAAACCTGACCTGATGGCCACGGGCGTAACTCTCGATCTGCTCCAGATGGCCAAGCGAGTTGGCCCGCAGTGCGAAGCCGCCGAATACAAAGATTTGTTCGGGGAGAAAAGTCTCACCTTGGACTGCATTGCTATCGATGATCGAAGGAGCCATCAAGCCTAACGGTGACGACACAGAGGAACTCTCAATGAAAGCACCAATGTCAGTGTCAAAACCGGCGGATCTCGGGTAGGGGGTCCCAAACTGTGCGTCTAAGGCGGATGGTAACAGGAGGCAGGGGACACGATGTTTTACCTAGGTTCGGGCCCTCTTGATGGAGGTAAAACCCTACGTCCTGCTTGATTATTCTTGATAATATGAGTAATACAAGAGTTGATCTACCACGAGATCGGAGAGGCTAAACCCTAGAAGCTAGCCTATGGTATGATTGTATGTTGTCCTACGGACTAAAACCCTCTGGTTTATATAGACACCGGAGGGGGCTAGGGTTACACAAGGTCGGTTACAAAGGAGGAGATATACATATCCGTATTGCCTAGCTTGCCTTCCACGCCAAGTAGAGTCCTGTCCGGACACGGGACGAAGTCTTCAATCTTGTATCTTCATAGTCCAACAGTCCGACCAAAGGATATAGTCCGGCTGTTCGGAGACCCCCTAATCCAGGACTCCCTCACCCAACATTAGGCCCCAGATTTGTTTGAACTTGTTCATGTCAATCTTCAACACTTAGAAAAAATCCTCCTTTGCATCTTCACCTTGATCTTGTAAACCGCCGTGACGTCATACTCCAGAATCTTAGTAAACCGCCATGATGTCACTCTGTTACTTAAAAAATGATATATCTCACCTTCAGTTAATGAGCCTCCAATGATCGAGGGGACCGCTCCTGTTAGGTATCCAATATTCTGGCTCCTTGATTCTCGCGCCTGTCACCTCCCCCTTTACCTTATAAATAGGGCCAAGGGTCATTTCCTTTTTCCCCTCCATCTCTTCGCTTCTTCTTCCTCCTCGCGACGCCCCTGCACCCAAGCGCCGCCACCATCACCGAGCTCCGCCTCTGCATCTCCTTCGGCCGCTGCATCGACCTGATCGCACCAGAAAGTCACGGCATATCTCCGCTGCTTCAACAGCCGCTGTAAGTCTTCCCCTTTCCTCCTCTGTAGATCTATCTAGGGTTTCAGTGTTCATCAAAGTTCATCGAAGCTCCGGCACTGTTCTTCCATGTTCCTCTTCAGTCCATAGATGAAAGATCTTAAGCTTGATGTATTTTGTGTGGTAGCTATAGCATTCCTTGTCTTTGCTATCAAAACAAACCCTAATGCGCATAAAAACTGATCTGGACCTTTTTGTGAATCACTTCAGGACCAACCTTTTTAGGTCTAAATCTTTTTGCTTTGCTGACCTGTGGTAGATCCAAAATGCTAATGTGATCTTTGCGAAATCTGTTTTTCCTCACTTAGCCATTTTTAGATCTGTACCTTCTATATCACATAGACGGTTTACCCTTGTATAGAGTAATCTATTATATACCATTAGTCCCCTTGTAAATCGGCAATCCCTTTATCTCCGTTGTCATACTCCGGTTTAATAGTATGTGTATACCTCTGTTTCTGCTTATCGCTTTGTCATTCATAATTGTATCAGCCTCCGGTTTTACCAATTTCACATACTTGGATTCCTTTATCCTGTTGTACCTTATGCATCACTATAAATGAATTGTAAACCGTCATTTCCTTCCAGCTTTTCACTTGCAATGGCCAAGCAGTTTTATTCCTGCAACTGGGCTCCCTCCTGGGTTACCGAGGAGCAACTGAATGGAATGGTCAAGATCGGAACCTTACTAAAAAAGAATGAGATCCGGTGGCGAGTTCCTGGACCGGAAAATCCTCCCACCCCTAAGCAGGGTGAGGTAATGGTGTTTGTTGATCACATAGGTCGTGGTTTCAAACCGCCTGGATCAAAGTTTTTCTGGGATGTACTTGCCAGCTTTCAACTCCACCCTCAAGATATTGGACCCAACTCGGTATCCAATATATGCAACTTTCAAGTTTTCTGTGAAGTGTACCTACAAGAAGAGCCAACTGTTGAGCTGTTTCGGGACTTCTTTCATCTGAACCGGCACACTGAATTTGTAGACGGACCCAATACTGAAATTGGTGGCATCTCCATTCAGAAAAGAAAAGAGGTTGAATTTCCTCACGCCAAGCTGCACAGTCACCCCAAAGAGTGGAATCAAACTTGGTTCTACTGTAAAGACACCTCCCCTGAAGATGAGAATCCTCTGTCGGGTTACCGTGCCCACCGGCTTGCCAATACTCATCCACTTCCACAACATCTAAGTGCCCAGGAACGGGCCCCATATGCACCTCAACTCACCAAGCCGAGAGCCTTCTTGGCCAACGGTTTAACAGGTGTAGACTTTGTCCGTTGGTGGATATCCTGGAGTATCTTGCCGCTAGGTCGCCGCTCCCGCTTAATGTGCGAGTACACTGGGGAAGCAGAAGACTCCCAACGTCATATCAATATTCAACTAACAAATGAAGAAGTCACTGAGGCTGTCAAGAAGATATTGAACGAATCAGAAGCTGTCTGTCGCCAAACCAGTTAGAACCTTTTTACACGCAAAACAAACCACCTGCTGTAAGGATTGTTCTTCCGCTTTACACCTGATATCTTTGGACTGTCCAATCTTTGGATACTCTTATGCTTATTTTTAAACAGGGTGATGATCCATTCTGGAAGAAGAAACCTCAAGAGAAAGCGGCAAAACCTTCCCGCCCTAAACCCAAAGCCGTCAAGAAAACCACAAAGTGGAAGGCATCTGAATACATCAGTTGGAACTGGATGACGACCCAGACGAACCGGAAGTTGAGGTAGAACTTGATTCACTTGGTTCACTTTTCATGCATCTCATTGACAATGATACTTATCAGGAGGACATTGAAGGCAGCCAAGCCTACGATGCAGAGGTAATTATCCTTTCCTCCGGTTCAGACTCCCTGCTAACACAAAAAATACGTCAAGCGGTCCAGAAAGTAAGCTTTTCTCATCCTCTTGCTCACTTGGATCCAACATTTATTTTGAAGAAGCAGCAGCACGAGGCTTGCCGCACAACTCGGCATAGCGGCCAAAAGGTCACTTCGACCGGTTTAGCAGACACCCCGGTTCGAAAGCACCGATCTGAGGTCTCACCCACTTCTGACACTTCTTATCCCAAGGCAAGCTATTTCTGACAACCTCTTAATCCGTTCGATTCGAATTATCAGGTGACACCTCCTTCATCTTCTGGCGAGTCAACAGCAACACAACTCCCTCCTCTCAAAACCGTAGCTGGGTAAGTACTTCACCCCTTTCTTTTGATGTTTCATACTTTATATGCTGTGCTAACCTTTGCATCTTGTTTTGTTTAGAGCCAAAGCTAGACCCAGTAAAAAGGCTCGAGTGAATAATCCGCCCGAAGACCAGGTGGTTACTGAACCGGAGCAGACTGCTGAACCGGAGGGTCCAACTCCTGAAGCTACCTTTGATGAACCACCCCCTTAAGATCACAATACTGATGAACAAGTAGAAGTTGATACTGTTGTGCCTGATGATGAATCATCAGATCCAATCCGGACTGGTGACAGATCTTCTAGTCCGGTGAGAGCTACTGACACTCCATCAACCCCAGAAAAGGCTACTGGAGACAAAGAAGGTGAGGTTATCATTACTGGTATTGGTCACACCTCTCCTAGCCATCCTGTAATCTTGGCCAAACATAGTGCCAAGGAAGAGCGTGTTGCCATGGAAAAAGGCAAATGGAGCACCGACTTGTCAAGCTACGCCCATCTCAGCGCTCAAGAACTTCACTCTGGTTTTCTAAACCGTCTGCACTCAGACCATAATTATGAAGCCGGTTTGGTGAACTTGATGAAGGAACGCTATGAGGTATTTTCATCACTTTTCCTTTCTTAAATCCAAAGTACGAGTATCAACCCAAGTAGCCCCAAGGGCCGGTTTATGATGGCAATCATAAACTGGGACTTTATAATACCTTCAACTCTTGCAAACCTATCCTTCATATACCAACTGATCTTTTGAAGTAAACCAGACATGATTATTGTATTCCTGTAGTTTTCGCCTGTCTAGTCCCCAAGGGCCGGTTTATCTTTCCAAGGTGAATCGGGTCTTTAATCCATGCATCCATTTGAACAGATGTTCATTAGCCCCCAAGTGTCAAGGATAATGCTTGCATTGTACTTGAGACTTGCAAATAAAATTTTGATGATAGAACAAATAGGCATTAGCCCCCAAGTACAAAGTGCATAACTTGTTATATGCTTGGTACTTCAAAATAGACATATCTCATTGCTGATATATCTTGCCTTTGCAGGCCGAGCTGAGTAAAAGGGATGCTCAAACCGCTGACCTTCAGGAGAACGTCAAATCTCAGCAAGCAGAAGCTTCCAAGGCCAAGGAAGAGTTGACAAATGCCTTAGCAGCCATGGAAAGGCTGAAAGAGACCTTTAACAAAGAGCGTGCAGACTGGGAAATAGAAAAGGCCGGTTTAACAAAGAAGGCCGAGGACGCACAGGCAGCCCTGAAGCCGGTGGTTGAAGAGCTGACCAGCTTAAAGCGGCATATTAATGCCATGACTTCTGTTGTGTTTGGTAAGTACTTTCTCATGAAGTTTTTGTAATTCGTAATATCTTATGAATGACTTGTTTACTGATGTTTAACCATGACAGGGACCCGCAATACTCATCTGGGCTCCAACATGCGGATGAAGCTTAAAGCGGCCTACACTTTGATAGAACAACTGTTTTCTGGATCCCAACGAGCCATTTGCACTGCAGCTTATAACAAGCCCCTGCCATCACTGATAAAAGAAACTATCGAAAAGCTGGCCATGCTACCTGCCCAGATCGACGAACTGAAGAGATCAGCCACGAGGTCAGGTGCACTGACCGCGCTAATCGGGGCCAAGGCATGGATTCCGGATCTTGAACCGGCAGATATCATCAAAGGCTATCCTGGTGTGAAAGAAGACGGTTCAGACTTCAATAATGACGATCTCCGAAGGCTGACAAAGGAGATGTGACCTATAGCAAGCAAATTGGCGGAGGACATAGATCTGTCACATTTTCAACCGGTTTACGATGCTGAAGGGAAAAGACAGCCCTCACTGATTCATAATGTAGAAGAGCTTGTTCCACCAATCCGTAATCATACTTACGCTCCTGATATTGACACTTCCAACCTTATTCATGAAGAAGCCGTTTTTCAAGCCTTAACTGGAATCGACTGGTCAACGACTGATTTCCAGCGACTGGGGAGGGATGAAGAGAATACGCCCACTCAAGATGACCCTCAATCGTCAAGCCGTCCAGATGAGGAATCCTAAACCGGTGGCCGGTTTACTAGTTGCAGTATTCCACTCTTGAAAACAATTATTCAATTTGGGTTATTTAAAGCGCCTTGTAATAGGATAGCGTGAACACCTTTATCTGCCATGCCATCGAGCATGTTTCTTTTGCTTGTTACTTAAAACTTGCCATGCCTTTGGGGGTTATGATATTCATAGTCCATTATGGCTTTTGTTCCTGCATATAAAAACTTGAAAATGTCCTAGTGGTTTACCACTGGACGGGTCACAATGCCCAAAAAATATATACATAACTTGGATGGATAACCAAGATTGTAATAACCAGATATAAAATAGATAATACCTATGACATACCTCGTTGGCTGACCAACTGTTTGTATAATAAGGGTGAAAAACACCAATCTGGAGTGTTGATGACTCCTTGCCCTCTTGTCGGTTCATATAAAAACCATACCGGGCTATAATAGCCACTGATTTGTTCGTATAATCATGGTGACATCTAGTTAAAACCAGACCGGAGCAACGTACTGCCGGGTTAGAACTGATCGTGTACTGACAATTGAGCGTTGAAAGCCACGTCGGGTTGTAATAAACACCGGTTTATCAGAAAATATTCATAAATCCCTTAGTCGTGGAGCCATCGCTACGGGTTAGCTTAAAGCGGTTAAACCGGACAAGGGACATGAGGGTTTTTATACTAGTTTGTCCCCTTCGATGAAGGTAAAAGCCTACGTCTAGTTGTGTTCGTATTGCTGGGATTTCGATGACCGGGGAGCGAATCTGCTTTGCCTGGCTCTCGAGTTGTTGTGTGTTGTCCCTAAACCGCTGTCGGGTCGTCCCTTTATATACATAGGTTGACGCCCGCTGGTTTACAGAGTCCTGAGGCTGGATCATAAACGTGTCCGGCTCGGTCTCTATCCTTCCTATCTTACCATGCAAGTTACATAATAAGGTCGGTTTACATCTAGATGGCGTAACTCGCCTTTGGGCCTTGGGCCTTCGTAAAGTGCCATCATTCTATGTCTTCATGGGCTTCTAATCTTCATAAAGTTAATCCGGCTACTCCTGGCCGGTTTATGTCCAGTAGTAATATCCCCAACAACACTGATTAGTGATTACATGACTTTGATAGGTAATACCGAATCACATGAAAAGTATAGTGTCCAATAGACCATATGTGGAGAGAGTTTCATGTTAAGAGAATGAAGAGAATGTTGCAGGTCAAGAAAACAAGTATAAGAGCTTATATATAGAATGGTTTAAACTGAGCATATGCCCTATGACCCTATCACATATTCCGTGGAATGAAATTATATGAAGAGAATGTTGTAAGTCAAGAAAAAAGTAGAAGAACTTATATATAGAACGGTTTAAACCGAGGAGATGCCCTATCACATATTGTGTGAAATGAAATTATATGACCAATTTACCTTGTAATGGTTGTCATCTAACTCGGTAGGAAAGAGAGCCCAACAGGCATGGTGTTTGGAGGGCCTATTTGTGCTATTTTTAAATATTGTTACCAACGTTGAGACAAGATGAAGCTAGCTACTATACAGACTGGGCATATAAGCCTAGTAGATGTGTTTTTAGGAGTGTAATGTGTTTACGACAATGTATCAATCTAGTTATCAGGGATGTAACCAACAACAGAGTAACTTGATTAAAGGCCTAAGCAATAGAGTGCAACGATACAAATATTTTCGGCAAATGGCACTCCATCGGCAATGAATTGTCATACATCACAACATAGATTAATGTTGGTCGTATGAAAAAAATACTAACATAGATTAATATTGGCACGCATCAGTAACCAAGTCCTAATTACAGTTGCAAAATAGCCAAATAGCCAAAACCAGCTAGTTGCTCAATGTTGCAACCATTCTGCACCATCAGTACTTACTTGCTACCATACACGTTGCAGCCACTCAAGCGTTGGGAACTTTTGATAGAGGCTATATTTTTAAACCATCTGTTCACGTACTAACATTTTGATCCGAGAGGCATATTTTTTAAAATTTTGGGATACACCCTATATGATAAGAACAATAGACAAATGAATCAAAAAGGCTGGATTTACCCAAGAGTACCAACCTTTCTTTAGCATGTTTCAGAAGAATAACATCGCCGGATTAAGTGAAGCAATATTTCACTCGAGTTGCTTGTCCTTGGTCGTTTCCAGAATCCATGCACAAAATAAGCTAGAAGGAGAGCAAGCATGAGAAGAAAATAATAACGAAAACAGAACACAACGCACAGAACACACAGGTAGAGCGAGTAAAATGTTGTATATGAAATGAGCAAAACAATGGAAAGTCAGAGAAGGAAGGCAGAACCTTGGCAGGAAGAAAGGCAGCAGACGAGGCGGCGGGTCGGCAGAACAGCAACAAGACCTAGAATACAGAAGAAAATAAGGACCCCGAGAAGATAGATTGGCAGGATAAGGAACTGAATCACAACACACATAATCTTTTCTTGCACAGAATGATGCTTCCAGTAGCATCTTTTTTCATTAACAGAAGTAAGAATGCATGGTCATAAACAAGCTGATCTAGCATAAGATACAGCAGGCAAGACAAACAAACTGGACATAGGCACCGCAAGCAGACAATAGAAAGGACAAACCTAAAGGGAAACAACAATTATACAAGGCATGATGCAAACAAAATATATAGGAAGCAAACCACTATACATACCACAAAAAAACAAAGGACAAGATTGGTGTTCAGACTCTGTGTGAATATTGAGATAATGATGACCTACCATGTGTACAAATTTATTTACCTTGCATCACTTATGCAATAATGTAATAGTAGAGCAACTGAATAAATTACTTCACCTTTTTGCATCTTCCAATCTTAAAGCGCTAGAGCAAGGTGGCCACATTTTGTGAATCTTCCAAATTTGAAGCACATTCAAACAGAAGCAGCATGGGGTACTTACAAATTAAAGGATTCAGGCGACATCTTCCCCTCTACCATGAACATGTTGACAATTTAGATATTTCACTTGAGCAAGTACTAATGGATATGCACATCAATCCTGCACGACCCACCACCAGAAATTAACCAAGAAAAAGTAACGGAAATCATCCCAAGAACACATCAAGATAGCTACCTCATGTCCGCTTCAGTTGCTCTGTTCCACTCTGCAACCACAATGATAAACCTGGGAAAACATGATAGATCAATGCAGGAGCGAAGTGAATCGAGCAATAAACAAAGGATTAGAGACCTATTGCGGTCAATGTCATTGCTCTATTGGTTGCCTGTCACCACTGACACCCTTGTTGCTGCTGTGGAAGAGGTTGACCTGAACACCTACCATGCTCCTCGCTGCCATGCACGAGCCCTTCGCAAGGATGAGAGTTAGTAGGAGGTGAAGTCAGCACGCAAGCAACTCCAATGCATACAAACGGTTCATATAAAATAGTGCACATGATACTTCTGTAACGATAACCAAGGGAATCCAAAGTACATGATAACATGAGTTTGGCTCTTTTTGACAGTAATAATCTTAATCATGAGTCATCACTATGCAAAATCTCAGAGCTAGTAAAAAAGAGTTCATAGTCTAGACATGTCAATGGTACATTTAGGAACCAACTGTGACCATACTCAACTATGATAGTTTTTATGCTGTTGTTCCCATGCCATTCTAGCACCTAGCTTTTAATGTTGCACACATTGGAAAAGGTAATTCCTTGGATAGATTAAAGTAGAAACATTATTGAGGGTTTGTGATAGGATGGTATATGCCTTCGACAAGTTAAGGTGACAGAATGATAGATCAGTTTGGAAAAATTGGTGTATTTTCTCTTCTGGGAAAGGAAGCAAAAGCTCTGCTATTAGAAATTTACTATACATACATGTTAAAACTTTTACATGCATGTGAAACATATTATTTAGCTTTCTGGGCAAAGAAGCAAGAATTCTGCTACTACAAATTTGAAGGAAATATGCCCTAGAGGCAATAATAAAGTTATTATTTATTTCCTTATATCATGATAAATGTTTATTATTCATGCTAGAATTGTATTAACCGGAAACATAATACATGTGTGAATACATAGACAAACAGAGTGTCACTAGTATGCCTCTACTTGACTAGCTCGTTAATCGAAGATGGTTATGTTTCCTAACCATAAACAAAAGAGTTGTTATTTGATTAACGGGATCACATCATTAGGAGAATGATGTGATTGACATGACCCATTCCATTAGCTTAGCACCCGATCGTTTAGTATGTTGCTATTGCTTTCTTCATGACTTATACATGTTCCTATGACTATGAGATTATGCAACTCCCGTTTGCCGGAGGAACACTTTGTGTGCTACCAAACGTCACAACGTAACTGGGTGATTATAAAGGAGCTCTATAGGTGTCTCCAAAGGTACATGTTGGGTTGGCGTATTTCGAGATTAGGATTTGTCACTCCGATTGTCGGAGAGGTATCTCCGGGCCCTCTCGGTAATGCACATCACATAAGCCTTGCAAGCATTGCAACTAATGAGTTAGTTGTGAGATGATGTATTACGGAACGAGTAAAGAGACTTGCCGGTAACGAGATTGAACTAGGTATTAAGATACAGACGATCGAATCTCGGGCAAGTAACATACCGATGACAAAGGGAACAACGTATGTTGTTATGCGGTCTGACCGATAAAGATCTTCGTAGAATAAGTAGGAGCCAATATGGGCATCCAGGTCCCGCTATTGGTTATTGACCGGAGACGTGTCTCGGTCATGTCTACATTGTTCTCGAACCCGTAGGGTCCGCACGCTTAAGGTTTTGATGACAGTTATATTATGAGTTTATGAGTTTTGATGTACCGAAGTTAGTTCGGAGTCCCGGATGTGATCACGGACATGACGAGGAGTCTCAAAATGGTCGAGACATAAAGATTGATATATTGGACGGCTATATTCGGACACCGGAAGTGTTCCAGGTGATTTCGGAGAAAACCGGAGAGCCGGAGGGTTACCGGAACCCCCCTCCCCCCCGGGAGAAGTAATGGCCATATGGGCCTTAGTGGAGAGAGAGAGGGGCTGCCAGAGGTGGGCTGCGCGCCTCCTCCCCCTGGTCCGAATTGGACTAGGAGAGGGGGGCGGCGCCCCCCCCCCCTTTTCCCTCTCCCTCCCCACTTCTTTCCCCCTCCTAGTAGGAGTCCTACTCCTACTAGGAGGAGGACTCCTCCTGGCGCGCCTATAGGGGCCGGCCGGCCTCCTCCCCTTGCTCCTTTATATACGGGGGCAGAGGGGGCACCCCTAGACACACAAGTTGATCTTCGTGATCGTTCCTTAGCTGTGTGCGGTGCCCCCCTCCACCATATTCCACCTCGGTCATATTGTAGCGGTGCTTAGGCGAAGCCCTGCGACAGTAGAACATCAAGATCGTCACCATGCCGTCGTGCTGACGGAACTCCTCCCCGACGCTTTGCTGGATCGGAGCCCGGGGATCGTCATCGAGCTGAACGTGTGCTAGAACTCGAAGGTGCCGTAGTTTCGGTGCTTGATCGGTCGGGACGTGAAGACGTATGACTACATCAACCAAACACTTCCGTTGTCGATCTACAAGGGTACGTAGATCACACTCTCCCCTCTCGTTTCTATGCATCACCATGATCTTGCGTGTGCGTAGGAAAATTTTGAAATTACTACGTTCCCCAACGGTGGTATCAGAGCCTAGGTTTTATATGTTGATGTTATATGCACGAGTAGAACACAAGTGAGTTGTGGGCGATATAAGTCATACTGCTTACCAGCATGTCATACTTTGGTTCGGCGGTATTGTTGGACGAAGCGGCCCGGACCGACATTACGCGTACGCTTATGCGAGACCGGTTCTCCCGACGTGCTTTGCACATAGGTGGCTTGCGGGTGACAGTTTCTCCAACTTTAGTTGAACCAAGTGTGGCTACGCCCGGTCCTTGTGAAGGTTAAAACAGCACCAACTTGACAAACTATCGTTGTGGTTTTGATGCGTAGGTAAGATTGGTTCTTGCTTAAGCCCGTAGCAGCCACGTAAAACTTGCAACAACAAAGTAGAGGACGTCTAACTTGTTTTTGCAGGGCATGTTGTGATGTGATATGGTCAAGACATGATGCTAAATTTTATTATATGAGATGATCATGTTTTGTAACCGAGTTATCGGCAACTGGCAGGAGCCATATGGTTGTCGCTTTATTGTATGCAATGCAATCGCGCTGTAATGCTTTACTTTATCACTAAGCGGTAGCGATAGTCGTGGAAGCATAAGATTGGCGAGACGACAACGATGCTACGATGGAGATCAAGGTGTCGCGCCGGTGACGATGGTGATCATGACGGTGCTTCGAAGATGGAGATCACAAGCACAGGATGATGGTGGCCATATCATATCACTTATATTGATTGCATGTGATGTTTATCTTTTATGCATCTTATCTTGCTTTGATTGACGGTAGCATTTTAAGATGATCTCTCACTAATTATCAAGAAGTGTTCTCCCTGAGTATGCACCATTGTGAAAGTTCTTCGTGCTGAGACACCACGTGATGATCGGGTGTGATAGGCTCTACATTCAAATACAACGGGTGCAAAACAGTTGCACACGCAGAATACTCAGGTTATACTTGACGAGCCAAGCATATCCAGATATGGCCTCGGAACACGGAGACCGAAAGGTCGAGCGTGAATCATATAGTAGATATGATCAACATAGTGATGTTCACCAATGAAACTACTCCATCTCACGTGATGATCGGACATGGTTTAGTTGATTTGGATCACGTGATCACTTAGAGGATTAGAGGGATGTCTATCTAAGTGGGAGTTCTTAAGTAATATGATTAATTGAACTTAAATTTATCATGAACTTAGTCCTGGTAGTATTTTGCAAATCATGTTGTAGATCAATAGCTCACGTTGTTGCTTCCCTGTGTTTATTTTGATATGTTCCTAGAGAAAATTGTGTTGAAAGATGTTAGTAGCAATGATGCGGATTGGATCCGTGATATGAGGTTTATCATCATTGCTGCACAGAAGAATTATGTCCTTGATGCACCGCTAGGTGACAGACCTATTGCAGGAGCAGATGCAGATATTATGAACGTTTGGCTAGCTCAATATGATGACTACTTGATAGTTTAGTGCACCATGCTTAATGGCTTAGAATCGGGACTTCAAAGATGTTTTGAACGTCATGGAGCATATGAGATGTTCCAGGAGTTGAAGTTAATATTTCAAGCAAATACCCAAGTTGAGAGATATGAAGTCTCCAACAAGTTCTATAGCTAAAAGATGGAGGAGAATCGCTCAACTAGTGAGCATGTGCTCAGATTGTCTGAGTACTACAATCGCTTGAATCAAGTGGGAGTTAATCTTCCAGATAAGATAGTGATTGACAGAATTCTCTAGTCACCATCACCAAGTTAGTAGAACTTCGTGATGAACTATGATATGCAAGGGATAACGGAAACGATTCCCAAGCTCTTCGTAATGCGGAAATTGACGAAGGTAGAAATCGAGAAAAACATCAAGTGTTGATGGTAGACAAGACCACTAGTTTCAAGAAAAGGGCAGAGCGAAGAAGGGGAACTTCAATAAGAACGGCAAGAAAGTTGATGCTCAAGTAAAGAAGCCCAAGTCTGGTCCTAAGCCTGAGACTAAGTGTTTCTACTGCAAAGGGACTGGTCACTGGAAGCGGAACTACCCCAAGTGATTGGCAGATAAGAAGGATGGCAAAGTGAACATAAGTATATTTGATATACATGTTATTGATGTGTACTTTACTAGTGTTTATAGCAACCCCTCAGTATTTGATACCAGTTCAGTTGCTAAGATTAGTAACTCGAAACGGGAGTTGCAGAATAAACAGAGACTAGTTAAGGGTGAAGTGACGATGTGTGTTGGAAGTGGTTCCAAGATTGATATGATCATCATCTCACACTCCCTATAATTTCGGGATTAGTGTTGAACCTAAATAAGTGTTATTTGGTGTTTGCGTTGAGCATGAATATGATTTGATCATGTTTATTGTAATACGGTTATTCATTTAAGTGGGAGAATAAATTGTTGTTCTGTTTACATGAATAAAACCTTATATGGTTACACACCCAATGAAAATAGTTCGTTGGATCTCGATCGGAGTGATACACATAATCATAATATTGAAATCAAAAGATGCAAAGTTAATAATGATAGTGCAACTTATTTGTGGCACTGCCGTTTAGGTCATGTTGGTATAAAGCGCATGAAGAAACTCCATGTTGATGGGCTTTTGGGATCACTTGATTATGAATCAGTTGATGCTTGCGAACCATGCCTCATGGGCAAGATGACTAAGACTCTGTTCTTCGGAACAATGGAGCGAGCAACAGATTTGTTGGAAATCATACATACTGATGTATGTGGTCCGATGAATATTGAGGCTCGCGACAGGTATCATTATTTTCTGATCTTCACAGATGATTTGAGCAGATATGAGCATATCTACTTGATGAAACACAAGTCTGAAACATTTGAAAAGTTCAAAGAATTTCAGAGTGAAGTGGAGAATCATCGTAAACAAAAATAAAAGTTTCTACGATATGATCGCAGAAGTAAAATATTTGAGTTACGAGTTTGGCCTTCAGTTAAAAACAATGTGAAATAGTTTCACTACTCACGCCACCTGGAACACCACAGTGTAATGGTGTGTCTGAACATCATAACCGTACTTTATTAGATATGGTGCGATCTATGATGTCTCTTACCGATCTACCACTATCGTTTTGGGGTTATGCATTAAAGACAGCTGCATTCACGTTTAAAAGGGCACCATCTAAGTCCGTTGAGACGACACAATCTGAACTGTGGTTTGGCAAGAAACCAAAGTTGTCGTTTCTTAAAGTTTGGGATTGTGATGCTTATGTGAAAAAGTTTCATCCTGATAAGCTCAAACCCAAATCGGAGAAATATGTCTTCATAGGATACCCAAAGGAGACTATTGGGTACACCTTCTATCACAGATCTGAAGGCAAGACATTCGTTGCTAAGAATGGATCCTTTCTAGAGAAGGAGGTTCTCTCAAAAGAAGTGAGTGGGAGGAAAGTAGAACTTGATAAGGTAATTGTACCTTCTCCCTTATTGGAAAGTAGTTCATCACAGAAATCTGTTCCTGTGACTACTACACCAATTAGTGAGGAAGCTAATGATGATGATCATGTAACTTCAGATCAATTTACTACCGAATCTCGTAGGTAAACCAGAGTGAGATCCGCACCAGAGTGGTACGGTAATCCTGTTCTGGAGGTCATGCTACTTGACCATGACGAACCTACGAGCTATGAAGAAGTGATGGTGAGCCTAGATTCCGCAAAATGGCTTGAGGCCATGAAATCTGAGATGGGATCCATGTATGAGAACAAAGTATGGACTTTGGTTGACTTGCCCGATGATCGGCAAGCAATTGAGAATAAATGGATCTTCAAGAGGAAGACGGACGCTGATAGTAGTGTTACTATCTACAAAGCTAGAATTGTCGCAAAAGGTTTTCGACAAGTTCAAGGTGTTGACTACGATGAGAGTTTCTCACTCGTATCTATACTTAAGTCTGTCTGAATCATGTTAGCAATTGCCGCATTTTATGAAATCTGGCAAATGGATAAACAAAACTGCATTCCTTAATAGATTTATTAAAGAAGAGTTGTATATGATACAACCAGAAGGTTTTGTCAATCCTAAAGGTGCTAACAAAATATGCAAGCTCCAGCGATCCATCTATGGACTGGTGCAAGCATCTCGGAGTTGGAATATACGCTTTGATAAGTTGATCAAAGCATATAGTTTTATACAGACTTGCGATGAAGCCTGTATTTACAAGAAAGTGAGTGGGTGCACTACAACATTTCTGATAAGTATATATGAATGACATATTGTTGATCGGAAATAATGTAGAATTATTCTGCAAAGCATAAAGGAGTGTTTGAAAGGAATTTTTCAAAGAAGGACCTCGGTAAAGCTGCTTACATATTGAGCATCAAGACCTATAGAGATAGATCAAGACGCTTGATAAGATTTTTCAATGAGTACATACCTTGACAAGATTTTGAAGTAGTTCAAAATGGAACAGTCAAAGAAAGAGTTCTTGCCTATGTTGCAAGGTGTGAAATTGAGTAAGACTCAAAGCCCGACAACGGCAAAAGATAGAAATAGAATGAAAGTCATTCCCTATGCCTCAGCCATAGGTTCTATAAAGTATGCCATGCTATGTACCAGATCTATTGTATACCCTACACTGTGTTTAGCAAGGGAGTACAATAGTGATCTAAGAGTAGATCACTGGACAGCGGTCAAAATTATCCTTAGTGGAATAAGGAAATATTTCTCAATTATGGAGGTGACAAAAAGGTTCGTTGTAAAAAGTTATGTCGATGCAAGTTTTGACACAGATCTGGATGACTCTAAGTCTCGATCTAGATACATATTGAAAGTGGGAGCAATAAGCTAGAGTAGCTCCATGCAGAGCATTGTTGACATAGAAATTCGCAAAGTACTTACGGATCTGAATGTGACAGACCCGTTGACTAAAATTATCTCACAAGCAAAACATGATCACACCTTAGTACTCTTGGGGTGTTAATCACATAGCGATGTGAACTAGATTACTGACTCTAGTAAACCCTTTGGGTGTTGATCACATATCGATGTGAACTATGGGTGTTAATCACATGGTGATGTGAACTATTGCTGTTAAATCACATGGCGATGTGAACTAGATAATTGACTCTAGTGCAAGTGGGAGACTGAAGGAAATATGCCCTAGAGGCAATAATAAAGTTATTATTTATTTCTTTATATCATGATAAATGTTTATTATTCATGCTAGAATTGTATTAACCGGAAACATAATACATGTGTGAATACATAGACAAACAGAGTGTCACTAGTATGCCTCTACTTGACTAGCTCGTTAATCGAATATGGTTATGTTTCCTAACCATAAACAAAAGAGTTGTTATTTGATTAACGGGATCACATCATTAGGAGAATGATGTGATTGACATGACCCATTCCATTAGCTTAGCACCCGATCATTTAGTATGTTGCTATTGCTTTCTTCATCACTTATACATGTTCCTATGACTATGAGATTATGCAACTCCCGTTTGCCGGAGGAACACTTTGTGTGCTACCAAACGTCACAACGTAACTGGGTGATTATAAAGGAGCTCTACAGGTGTCTCCAAAGGTACATGTTGGGTTGGCGTATTTCGAGATTAGGATTTGTCACTCCGATTGTCGGAGAGGTATCTCTGGGCCCTCTCGGTAATGCACATCACATAAGCCTTGCAAGCATTGCAACTAATGAGTTAGTTGTGAGATGATGTATTACGGAACGAGTAAAGAAACTTGCCGGTAACGAGATTGAACTAGGTATTAAGATACCGACGATCGAATCTCGGGCAAGTAACATACCGATGACAAAGGGAACAACGTATGTTGTTATGCGGTCTGACCGATAAAGATCTTCGTAGAATATGTAGGAGCCAATATGGGCATCCAGGTCCCGCTATTGGTTATTGACCGGAGACATGTCTCAGTCATGTCTACATTGTTCTCGAACCCGTAGGGTCCGCACGCTTAAGGTTACGATGACAGTTATATTATGAGTTTATGCATTTTGATGTAC
>NC_041386.1:189782490-189818454 GCF_002162155.2 Triticum dicoccoides | reverse complement strand
CTACTAGGAGGAGGACTCCTCCTGGCGCGCCTATAGGGGCCGGACGGCCTCCTCCCCTTGCTCCTTTATATACGGGGGCAGAGGGGGCACCCCTAGACACAAAAGTTGATCTTCGTGATCGTTCCTTAGCCGTGTGCGGTGCCCCCCTCCACCATATTCCACCTCGGTCATATTGTAGCGGTGCTTAGGCGAAGCCCTACGATAGTAGAACATCAAGATCGTCACCACGCCGTCATGCTGACGGAACTCCTCCCCGACGCTTTGCTGGATCGGAGCCCGGGGATCGTCATCGAGCTGAACGTGTGCTAGAACTCGAAGGTGCCATAGTTTCGGTGCTTGATCGGTCGGGCCGTGAAGACGTACGACTACATCAACCAAACGCTTCCGTTGTCGATCTACAAGGGTACGTAGATCACACTCTCCCCTCTCGTTGCTATGCATCACCATGATCTTGCGTGTGCGTAGGAAAATTTTGAAATTACTACGTTCCCCAACAAAATTTACTATGCATACAGGTCAAAGTTTTTTGCATACCTAGGAAATATATTAGTTAAGCATACCTAGAAAATATATTAGTTAAGCTTCGAACTGATGGATTCATGCAATGCCCTCTCTGCAAGCTCGTAAATCATGAAATGACTGTTTTGGACCATTAATCTTCTCCTCTAGCAAGCACCTGGGTAAAGATACTAAATCAAATACACACAAAAGTGACAACGAAATGCAGATTCTGTAGCACAAACTGAAGTTACAACAAATGAGATGTCCATTTTGCATCATGCTTTTATATCGATATTTATTGCATTATGGGATGTTATTACACATTATGTCACAATACTTATGCCTATTCTCCCTTATTTTACAAGGTTTACATAAAGAGGGAGAATGTCGGCAGCTGGGATTCTGGGCTGGAAAAGGAGCAAATATTAAAGACGTATTATGCACATCTCCAAAAGTCCTGAAACTTCACGGAAGACGTTTTCAGAATATATAAAAAATACTCAGCGGAAGAAGTTCACCAGGGGGGCCACACCCTGCCCACGAGGGTGGGGGGCATGCCCTACCCCCCTGGGTGCGCCCCCTACCTCATGGGCCTCCTGGAGGCCCTTCGGTGGCCATCTTCTGCTATATGAAGTCTTTCGATGGGAAAAAATATTATAATCCATCTTCTCGGACGAAACTCCGCCGCCACGAGGCGGAACCTTGCCGGAACCAATCTAGGGCTCCGGCGGAGCTGTTCTGCCGGGGAAACTTCCCTCCGGGAGGGGGAAATCATCGCCATCGTCATCACCAACGCTCCTCTCATCGGGAGAGGGAAATCTCCATCAACATCTTCATCAGCACCATCTCCTCTCAAAACTCTAGTTCATCTCTTGAATCCAATTCTTGCCTCCAAGTCCGGGATCACTACTAGTAGGTTGCTAGTAGTGTTAATTACTCCTTGTAGTTGATGCTAGTTGGTTTATTTGGTGGAAGATCATATGTTCAGATCCTATATGCATATTAATACCCCTCTGATTATGAACATGTTTATGCTTTGTGAGTAGTTACGTTTGTTCCTGAGGACATGGGAGAACTTGCTATTAGTAGTCATGTGAATTTGGTATTCATTCGATATTTTGATGAGATGTATGTTGTCTCTCCTCTAGTGGTGTTATGTGAACGTCGACTACATGACACTTCACCATTATTTGGGCCTAGAGGAAGGCATTGGGAAGTAATAAGTAGATGATGGGTTGCTAGAGTGACAAAAGCTTAAACCCTAGTTTATGCGTTGCTTCGTAAGGGGCTGTTTTGGATCCATATGTTTCATGCTATGGTTAGGTTTACCTTAATACTTTTGTTGTAGTTGTGGATGCTTGCAATAGAGGTTAATCATAAGTGGGATGCTTGTCCAAGTAAGGACAGTACCCAAGCACCGGTCCACCCACGTACCAAATTATCAAAGTACCGAACGTGAATCATATGAACATGATGAAAACTAGCTTGATGATAATTCCTATGTGTCCTCAGGAGCGCTTTTCTCTATATAAGAGTTTGTCCAGGCTTGTCCTTTGCTACAAAAAGGATAGGGCCACCTTGCTGCACTTTATTTACTTTTGTTACTTGTTGCTCGTTACAAATTATCCTATCACAAAACTATCTGTTACCACTTATTTCAGTACTTGCAGAGAATACCTTGCTGGAAACCGCTTATCATTTCCTTCTGCTCCTCGTTGGGTTCGACACTCTTACTTATTGAAAGGACTACGATAGATCCCCTATACTTGTGGGTCATCAAGACTCTTTTCTGGCGCCGTTGCCGGGGAGTGAAGCGCCTTTGGTAGGTGGAATTTGGTAAGGAAAAATTTATATAGTGTGCTGAAATTTACCGTCACTTGTTACTATGGAAAGTAATCCTCTGAGGGGCTTGTTCGGGGTATATTAACCCCGACCAGTAGAGCAAAGAGTTGCTCCTCAACTTAATGAACCTACTGAAAATGAAAATGTCTTCTTTGAAATTCCTTTGGGTATGATAGAAAAACTGCTAGCTAATCCTTTTGTAGGAGATGGAACAAAGCATCCTGATGAGCATCTAATATATGTGGATGAAGTTTGTGGATTATTTAAGCTTGCAGGTGTACCCGGAGATGTGGTTAAGAAGAAGATCTTCCCTTTATCTTTGAAGGGAGATGCATCGACATGGTATAGGCTATGTGATGATATGGGGTCATGGAACTACAAACGATTGAAATTGGAATTTCATCAGAAGTTTTATCCTATGCATCTTGTTCATCGTGATCGCAATTATATATATAATTTTTGGCCTCGCGAAGGAGAAAGCATCGCTCAAGCTTGGGGGAGGCTTAAATCAATGTTATATTCATGCCCCAATCATGAGCCCTCAAGAGAAATGATTATTCAAAAATTTTATGCTCGTCTTTCTGATAGCAATCGCACCATGCTTGATACTTCTTGTGCTGGCTCTTTTATGATGAAGACTATTGAATTCAAATGGGATTTATTGGAAAGAATTAAACGCAACTCTGAAGATTGGGACCTCGACAAAGGTAAGGAGTCAGGTATGACACCTAGGTTTGATTGAGTTAAATCTTTTATGGATATCGATGTTTTCCGTAAATTTAGCACTAAATATGGACTTGACTCTGAGATAGTAGTTTCTTTCTGTGAATCTTTTGCTACTCATGTTGATCTCCCGAAGGAGAAGTGGTTTAAATATCATCCTCCCATAGAAGTGAAAGTAGCTGCACCTATTAAAGTTGAAGAAAAGATTGTCACTTATAATGATCCAATTGTTCATACTTCTTATGTTGAGAAACCACCTTTCCCTGTCAGGATAAAGGATCATGCTAGAGATTCAACGGTGGTTCGTAAAAGCAATATTAAAACTTATACACCTCGTGAGCAAATTAAAGTTGAAACTAATACTGCTATTGTTAAAGATCTCTTGTCTGATAATATTGATGGACATGTTATTTATTTATGTGATGAAACTGCTAGAATTGCTAAACCTTGTGCTAAAGATAAACCTAGACCTGTGGTAGGCATGCCTGTTATTTCTGTTAAAATATGAGATCATTGTTATCATGGCTTATGTGATATGGGTGCCAGTGCTAGTGCAATACCTATTAGCCTATATAGAGAAATCATGCATGATATTGCACCTGTTGAGTTAGAAGATATTGATGTCACAATTAAACTTGCCAATAGAGATACTATTTCACCAATGGGAATTGTTAGAGATGTTGAAGTCTTGTGTGGGAAAACTAAATATCCTGCTGATTTTCTTGTTCTTGGTTCCCCACAAGATAGCTTTTGTCCCATTATATCTGGTAGACCCTTCCTGAACACTGTTAATGCTACCATAGATTGCAAAAGGGATGTTGTTACTATCGGTTTAGATGATATGACTCATGAATTTAATTTCTCTAAATTTAGTAGACAACACCGTGAAGCAGAATTACCTAGTAAGGATGAAATTATTGGTCTTGCTTCTATTGTCGTACCTCCTAGTGATCCTTTAGAACAATATTTGCTAGACCATGAAAATGACATGTTTATGAATGAAAGAAGGGAAATACATGAAGTATTCTTTAAACAGGAACCTATTCTGAAACACAATTTGTCTGTTGAAATCCTAGGGGATCCTCCTCCACCCAAGGGTGATCCCGTGTTTGAGCTTAAACCATTGCCCGATACTCTTAAATATGCTTATCTTGATGAGAAAAAGATATATCATGTTATTATTAGTGCTAACCTTTCAGAGCATGAGGAAGAGAGATTATTGAAAACTCTGAAGAAGAACCGTGCTGCTATTAGGTATACCCTTGATGATCTTAAGGGCATTAGTCCCACTCTATGTCAACATAAAATAAATTTGGAAGAAGATGCTAAACCAGTTCGTGATCATCAACGATGGCTGAATCCTAAAATGAAAGAAGTGGTAAGAAAGGAAATACTAAAGCTCCTTGAGGCAGGTATAATCTATCCCTTTGCTGATAGTCAGTGGGTAAGTCCTGTCCATTGTGTCCTCAAGAAGGGAGGTATTACTGTCGTTCCTAATGATAAAGATGAATTGATTCCTCAAAGAATTATTACAGGTTATAGGATGGTAATTGATTTCCGCAAATTAAATAAGGCCACTAAAAAGGATCATTACCCCTTAGCTTTTATCGATCAAATGCTAGAAAGATTATGCAAACATACACATTTTTGCTTTCTAGATGGTTATTCTGGTTTCTCTCAAATACCTGTGTCAGCCAAAGATCAATCGAAGACTACTTTTACTTGCACTTTTGGTACTTTTGCTTATAGACGTATGCCTTTTGGTTTATGTAATGCACCTGCTATCTTTCAAAGATGCATGATGGCTATATTCTGTGACTTTTGTGAAAAGATTTGTGAGGTTTTCATGGACTCTTTCTCCGTCTATGGATCTTCTTTTGATGATCGCTTGAGCAACCTTGATCGAGTTTTGTAGAGATGTGAAGAAACTAATCTTGTCTTGAATTCATAAAAGTGCCACTTTATGGTTAATGAAGGTATTCTCTTGGGGCACAAAGTTTCTGAAAGAGGTATTGAGGTTGATAAAGCCAAGGTTGATGCTATTGAGAAGATGCCATGTCCCAAGGACATCAAAGGTATAAGAAGTTTCCTTGGTCACGCCGGATTTTATAGGAGGTTCATTAAGGACTTCTCAAAAATTTCACGGCCTCTGACTAATTTATTACAAAAAGATATACCATTTGTCTTTGATGATGATTATGTAGAAGCATTTGAAATACTTAAGAAAGCATTGATCTCTGCACCTATTGTTCAGCCACCTGACTGGAATTTACCCTTTGAAATTATGTGTGATGCTAGTGATTATGTTGTAGGTGCTATTCTAGGACAACAAGTTGATAAGGAATTAAATGTTATTCAATATGCTAGTAAAACCCTAGACAATGCTCAAAGAAATTATGCTACTACTGAAAAAGAATTCTTAGCAGTTGTATTTGCTTGTGATAAGTTCAGACCTTATATTGTTGATTCTAAAGTAACTATTCACACTGATCATGCTGCTATTAAATATCTCATGGAAAAGAAAGATGCTAAACCTAGACTTATTAGATGGGTTCTCTTGCTACAAGAATTTGACTTACATATCGTTGATAGAAAGGGAGCTGAGAACCCCGTTGCAGACAACTTGTCTAGGTTAGAAAATGTGCTTGATGACCCACTTCCTATTGATGATAGCTTTCCTGATGAGCAATTAAATGTCATAAATGCTTCTCATACTGCTCCATGGTATGCTGATTATGCTAATTACATTGTTGCTAAGTTTATACCACCTAGTTTCACATACCAGCAAAAGAAAAAGTTCTTCTATGATTTGAGGCATTACTTTTGGGATGACCCACATCTTTATAAAGAAGGAGTAGATGGTGTTATTAGACGTTGTGTACCTGAGCATGAACAGGAACAGATCCTACGCAAGTGTCACTCCGAAGCTTATGGAGGACACCATGCTGGAGATAGAACTGCACATAAGGTATTGCAATCTTGTTTTTATTGGCCTACTCTCTTCAAGGATACCCGTAAGTTTGTCTTATCTTGTGATGAATGTCAAAGAATTGGTACTATTAGTAGACGTCAAGAAATGCCTATGAACTATTCTCGTTATTGAACCATTTGATGTTTGGGGCTTTGACTATATGGGACCTTTTCCTTCCTCTAATGGATATACACATATTTTAATTGTTGTTGATTACGTTACTAATTGGGTAGAAGCTATTCCAACTAGTAGTGTTGATCATAACACTTCTATTAAAATGCTTAAAGAAGTTATTTTTCCAAGATTTGGAGTCCCTAGATATTTAATGACTGATGGTGGTTCACATTTTATTCATGGTGCTTTCTGTAAAATGCTTGCTAAATATGATATTAATTATAGAATTGCATCTCCTTATCACCCACAGTCTAGTGGTCAAGTAGAATTGAGTAATAGAGAGCTCAAATTAATTTTGCAAAAGACTGTTAATAGATCTAGAAAGAATTGGTCCAAGAAACTTGATGATGCATTATGGGCCTATAGAACTGCATATAAAAATCCTATGGGTATGTCTTCGTATAAAATGGTTTATGGAAAAGCATGTCACTTACCTCTCGAACTAGAACACAAGGCATATTGGGCTATTAAAGATCTCAATTATGATTTTAAACTTGCCGGTGAGAAGAGGTTATTTTATATTAGCTCACTCGATGAATGGAGAACCCAAGCCTACGAAAATGCCAAGTTGTTTAAAGAAAAAGTTAAAAGATGGCATGATAAAAGGATACAAAAGCATGAGTTTAATGTAGGTGATTATGTATTGCTATACAACTCTCGTTTAAGATTTTTTGCAGGAAAACTTCTCTCTAAATGGGAAGGTCCTTACGTTATCAAGGAGGTCTATCGTTCCGGTGCCATAAAAATCAACAACTTCGAAGGCACAAATCCGAAGGTGGTGAACTGTCAAAGAATCAAACATTATATCTCAGGTAATCCCATAAATGCTGAAACCAATGTTATTGAAACCGTAACCCCGGAGGAATACATAAGGGACACTTTCCGGAATGTTTCAGACTCCGGAAAGGAATAGGTATGTGGTACGGTAAGTAAACCGACTCCAAAACAGTTTTTAAGGCAATATTTCTCCGTTTTGAAATATTTAGAAAAATAGAAAAATAAGAAGCAGTCCGGGAAGGACACGAGGGCTCCACGAGGGTGGAGGGCACGCCCTACCCCCTGGGCGCGCCCCCTACCTCGTGGGCACCTCGTGCGCTCTCCGGACTCCGTTTTCGTACACGACACGTATTTTGGTTGGTAAAAATTCATTATATAATCTCCCGGGGGTTTTGACTCCCGTATCACACAATTATCCTCTGTTTGTGTTCCGAGCTGTTTCTGCTGCAGATTAGAGCAAGATGTCTTCGCAAGAGTTAGTCGGGGAGAGTCGGGTGTCTCATCCGGCACCGAGATCAATGACAAACAACAATGTTGACCTCTTTGGGCTAGCAACAGAGGAAGAGATGGAGGCTGAATTGAAGAGGATCAAGAAGTCACTTCCCGCTTCTGAGCTGGATTCACAATGGGAGAACTTCAGAGCTTGGCTATTCCAAATTCGGTTATCCCTTCCAATGCTAGATTTCTTTCTTATGATAATATGAAGAAGAGTGTCACTGGTTCTCCCGCAGCTATGCAGCACCCTTGGGTGCAGGGAGCTTTGGCTGTTACAGGAAAACTCCGAAAGGAAATAATGGACCTCAAGCAGCAAGTCAATAAGCTCGAGGAGGAGAATCGTATCCTGAGGGGCATCATCGCCAAGAATATCACATCACCATCCCCGAGAAGAGAGACATAATCACATGGGTACGGGCACTCCCCTTGGCAACTGCCAAGCTTGGGGGAGTGCCCCGGTATCGTATCACCATCACTTTTATCTTTACCGTCTTTCTTAGTTCGATCCTTTTGGTAATATCTTGATCTCATAGAATAAAAGTCTTAGTATGATCTAGTTGTGAGTTTTGCTTTATAATTCTTCTATGTAATCGAGTCCGTGAGCTATATAATAAAGATTAGTGTTGAGTCAAGGGCTTGATTATTTTGCCATGATCCTAAGGGAATAAAAGAAAAGAGAAAGAAATAAAAAGAAACAAAAAGATCATGTGAGTCTTATGGAGAGTAATGAGCTCACATAGAAAAAGTATGGTGAATAAAAGTTGTTGAGAGTTGACAAGCATAGTTTTGGTCATCATTGCAATTAATAGGAAGTAATAAAGAAAGAGAGGTCTTCACATATAAATACACTATCTTGGACATCTTTTATGATTGTGAGCACTCATTAAAATATGACATGCTAAAGAGTTGACGTTGGACAAGGAAGACAACATAATGGGTTATGTTTTCTTACATCTGAGATAAATTATATTGTCATGGATCATCCAACATGGTTGAGCTTGCCTTTCCCTCTCATGCTAGCCAAATTCATTGCACCAAGTAGACATACTACTTGTGCTTCCAACTACCCTTAAGCCAGTTTTATCATGAGAGTCCACTATACCTACCTATGGATTGAGTAAGATCCTCCAAGTAAGTTGTCATCGGTGCAAGCAATAAAAATTGCTCTCTAAATATGTATGACTTATTAGTGTGGGAGAAAATAAGCTTTATACGATTGTGTGATATGGAAGAAATAAAAGCGACATACTGCATAATAAAGGTCCATATCACAAGTGGCAATATAAAGTGACGTTCTTTCGCATTAAGATTTTGTGCATCCAACCATAAAAGCGCATGACAACCTTTGCTTCCCTCTGCGAAGGGCCTATCTTTTACTTTTATCTCCTACCTTGCATAAGAGTCATGGTGATCTTCACCCTTCCATTTTATATTTTATCTTTTGGCAAGCACAGTATGTTGGAAAGATCCTGCTATATATGGCTAATTGGATGTGAGTTTTCATGAACTATTATTGTTGACATTACCCTTGAGGTAAAACATTGGGAGGCAAAACTATAAGCCCCTATCTTTTTCTGTGTCCGATTAAAACTCCATACCCATAAGTATTGCGTGAGTGTCAGCAATTGTGAAAGACTATATGATAGTTGAGTATGTGGACTTGGTGAAAAGCTCTTATATATTGACTCTTTCCTATGTTATGATAAATTGCAATTGCTCCAATGACTGAGATTATAGTTTGTTAGTTTTCAATGAGGTTTATGATTCATACTTGAAATTGTGATTGAATTGTTACTCTAGCATAAGAAATTATATGACAAGAATTATATAAGTTGTTGTTCTAAGAATGATCATGATGCCATCATGTCCGTATTTTATTTTTATCGACACCTCTATCTCTAAACATGTGGACATATTTTTCGATTTTGGCTTTCTCTTGAGGACAAGCGAGGTCTAAGCTTGGGGGAGTTGATACGTCCATTTTGCATCATGCTTTTATATCGATATTTATTGCATTATGGGTTGTTATTACACATTATGTCACAATACTTATGCCTATTCTCTCTTATTTTATAAGGTTTACATAAAGAGGGAGAATGCTGGCAGCTGAGATTCTGGGCTGGAAAAGGAGCAAATATTAGAGACCTATTCTGCACAGCTCCAAAAGTCCTGAAACTTCACGGAAGACGTTTTCAGAATATATAAAAAATACTCAGCGGAAGAAGTTCACCAGGGGGGCCACACCCTGCCCATGAGGGTGGGGGCGTGCCCTACCCCCTGGGCGCGCCCCCTACCTCGTGGGCCCCCTGGTGGCCCTCCGGTGGCCATCTTCTACTATATGAAGTCTTTCGATGGAAAAAAAATCAGAATTCATCTTCTCGGACGAAACTCCGCCGCCATGAGGCGGAACCAATCAAAGGCTCCGACGAAGCTATTCTGCCGGGGAAACTTCCCTCCGGGAGGGGGAAATCATCGCCATCGTCATCACCAACGCTCCTCTCATCGGGAGAGGGCAATCTCCATCAACATCTTCATTATCACCATCTCCTCTCAAAATCCTAGTTCATCTCTTGTATCCAATTCTTGTCTCAAGTCCGGGATTGGTACTAGTAGGTTGCTAGTAGTGTTAATTACTCCTTGTAGTTGATGCTAGTTGGTTTATTTGGTGGAAGATCATATGTTCAGATCCTATATGCATATTAATACCCCTCTGATTATGAACATGTTTATGCTTTGTGAGTAGTTACGTTTGTTCGTGAGGACATGGGAGAAGTCTTGCTATTAGTAGTCATGTGAATTTGGTATTCGTTCGATATTTTGATGAGATGTATGTTGTCTCTCCTCTAGTGGTGTTATGTGAACGTCGACTACATGACACTTCACCATTATTTAGGCCTAGAGGAAGGCATTGGGAAGTAATAAGTAGATGATGGGTTGCTAGAGTGACATAAGCTTAAACCCTAGTTTATGCATTGCTTCGTAAGGGGCTGATTTGGATCCATATGTTTCATGCTATGGTTAGGTTTACCTTAATACTTTTGTTGTAGTTGCGGATGCTTGCAATAGAGGTTAATCATAAGTGGGATGCTTGTCCAAGTAAGGACAGTACCCAAGCACCGGTCCACCTACATACCAAATTATCAAAGTACCGAACGCGAATCATATGAACGTGATGAAACTAGCTTGACGATAATTCCTATGTGTCCTCGGGAGCGCTTTTCTCTATATAAGAGTTTGTCCAGGCTTGTCTTTTACTACAAAAAGGATTGGGCCACCTTGCTGCACTTTATTTACTTTTGTTACTTGTTGCTCGTTATAAATTATCCTATCACAAAATTATCCGTTACCACTTATTTCAGTACTTGCAGAGAATACCTTGCTGGAAACCGCTTATCATTTCCTTCTGCTCCTCGTTGGGTTCGACACTCTTACTTATCAAAAGGACTACGATAGATCCTCTATACTTGTGGGTCATCAACAAACAATTGTTGCAATAGTAGTTCAAGCACAATGCTTAGTGTGATCGAGAACATTACAGTTCTGTTCTCGTTTAAGCCCAGTCATTTCATTGATGTCAAGGGTCCTCTGAAACATAATTGTTAAATTGAAAACATCAAACTGTAAAACCTCCTGAATATCACCAAAAAAAGAAGTGAATCCCTAGCATTAGATTGCAGGTTTGAGATGGCATTGGCCTAGTAGAGCAATTGCTGCTAGCTGCAACTTGTTTCGTTTGATAATACATTCTGACTTGATGTCCTGTATATCGGTAGGGTTCGATTTGGGCGGATCAAAATGTCGAACACCTTATGTGCAGACGTCACGCTCGTAAGCAGGGACGAGTCGGGCGTGGTGTCGATCTGGGCAAGCTCGTCGCTGATCACTAACTTCCCATGCCCTTCTCCTCTACTTCTCTGGACACTACTGTCACATCCTGGTGTCTTGTGGTCGCAGTCAAGGCCCTCGTTGTGGCGCTACTGTCGGCATCAGCCATCGATGTAGGGGGAGCCATGGAATTTGTACAACAAAGAGGAGGGGAGAGGGGGAAGGGGAGGGATGGGGTGCCATACCACCGTTGACCAGCGTCGTTTGTACATCCACGCCGCTAGCAAGGTTGAGGGCGAGGGTGCTGCCGGCATGGACCTCGTCAAGCTCCTGGCATCCAGTCACCGCTATCGCTCCCATGCTCCCTGCCGCCTCCATGTTTCTCCCAGAGCTTGGTGGTAGGCAGAGGGGCCGCCGCCACCCCTCTCCCTGGGCGCCACCTCCTCCCCCATCAGGTGGCTCTTCCTTGTTTCTTCCACTCCCGGGACGCCAAATCCGCTTCCACTCCCAGGACGCCAGATCCGCGGGCTCGCCACTGTTCAGCCGGAGAAGAACAAGATGGAGTAGATACTAGCGAGGAGGTCGCTCGGCTTGGCCCGGGCGACAGCACAGGAGGAGAAAAGTGAAGGGGGAAGGCGGCGCAGTGGAGACCAGGGAGGAGGGGAACGGGGCTCGAGAAGTGGAGGGACTGGCTGCTTGGAGATGAACGGACTGGGGGCTAGGTTTCCACCGCGCACTACGATCCAGCCCCATGCCTCTCGCTTTCTCACCCAAGACGCACATCGGGCGCACAAATACACTGGGCATGTAGATATTTGAGGCCCACCCGTCATGGACAAGGAGGCAAAACAAATGAGTCACAGAGGACTAACGGCCACGACTTTGACAGCGGCGTAAAAATCCCTATTGCCGCCACTGTTCAGCCGGAGAAGAACAAGATAGAGTAGATGCTGGCCAGGAGGTCGCTCACTTTGGCCCGGGCGAGAGCACAGGAGGAGAAAAGTGAAGGGGAGGAGGCGGCGCAGTGGAGACCAGGGAGGAGGGGAACGGGGCTCGAGAAGTGGAGGGATTGGCTGCTTGGAGACGAACGGACAGGGAGCTAGGTTTTCACCACGCACTACGATCCAGCCCCATGCCTCTCGCTTTCTCACCCAGGACGCACACGGGATGCACCAATACACTGGGCCCGTAGATATTTGAGGCCCACCCGTCATGGACAAGGAAGCAAAACAAATGAGTCACAGAGGACTAACGGCCACGACTTTGACAGCAGCGTAAAAATCCCTGTTGCTGTGAAATCATGCGGCCACAAAGCGCCGCGAATGCCGCTGGAATTGCGGGTACTCTAGCAGGCTTTATATGTTAGATGTGCATATGGGTTCCTATTTCCTTGTTGCCTGATGCTTTCTCATTCATATGCTCTGAGCTGAACTAGCTTTTATGTCGAGAGATGGACATGCGTACGCACAGACGGGGCGCCGTGTCCGATCCCGTTGTTGCGCACACGTGTGAACATGTCACAGCAAAATCAAACCCGAGCACACCAACTATCGTTCATTGTTGTAAATACAGTGCGTTTGTTTCCGGCAATGAAAGTTACTGTTCGGAGACGTGCAGATGGGGATAGCCAGCCAAACTCCTCGTCCTTTCCAAGCAGTTGGTTGGACTTGCACCCCGTCCCAAACCTAGAGACCACATTGCCAACTTACATTATCTTGAACCACATTAAAAAGATAAATAGAGTGATGCGCTCCTACTGAGGCGTCTCCATTTTTTTTTTAGAGAACATCGGCCTTTATTGATCAAGCAACAAATTTACAAAGAGTCTCCCGGATACACTCCGGAGCAAAATGAAAAATATAAAGACTAAAAGAGTTTAAACTTGATCTAGCTAAAACATGAGCTAAGATATTGAAGTGCCGACGAACATGCAAGAAAGAGGCATCAGGAAGATCACTTGCCACCACCTTGATATCATTCACAATGAAGCCAACAGCAGAACGGTCCCTGGCCGAAGAAGCCAACCGTTGCACCACGGAGAGGTAGTCTGTTTTGAAGACCAGATCAGCAAAGCCTTCATCTCGTGCAAACTTGACCGCGCGGCGAAGCGCCAAGGCATCACAACACCCACTCCAACTTTATTCAGATCTTCGGAAATAGCAGCATCAGAGAACACAACCAGCTTACCAACCGGCGGTGGAGACCAGAGAGGATTCGACAAAGAGGTCTCACGCCTGTGATCAGGTACATGTTTGTACAAGTGTTGGAAGATCAACTCAATATAGGCCTGGGTCCTAGCAGCAGTGCGCTTCGGGTGTGGGGCTTCCGGTTCATTTCTCGCAGTGTTGCGAGCCTCCCAAATATGCCAAATTGTCACCGTCATGACTGTTGCTTCCCGATCAAAGCATCGGGATAGATAATCGAATAGCCACTGCTTAGGTGATGCGAAGGACGACCGGCATAGTTTGATCTCAAAAGTCTCCTTGACCGACTCCCAAACTGCACAAGCGTGAGGACAGAATAGTAGAGCGTGTTCCACACTCTCCGGCCCGCCACAGAAGAAGCAATCAGTCCAAGTCAGGACATGGCGATGGCGCAGCTGCTCGCCGGAGGGAAGACAATCATGAGCCAAACGCCATAGCACAATTTTCATTTTATTGGGAGCCTTGACTTTCCACAGTGCTTTCCATAACTTTTCCTCCTCTGGCCAATTCGAGCTCTGGCCCAGACCGTTGCCACTGCGAGCCATTGAGAAACGTCTTGTTCTTGCCAGGTTGTAAGCAGACCGGGCAGAATACACCCCATATCGAGTGAATGGCCATCGGGCATAATCTGGACTCCCTATCTTGTGAATTGGAATATGCAGGATCTCATCAGCCAGTCTTTCAGAGAAGAAAGCCCTCACTGTTCCTTCATCCCAGCATCCGTTCTCTTCATCGACAAGACAATGGACCGTGGGCCATCGCCGGAATGGGTGAAATAGTGTGCAGCATTGTCGGCGGAGTAGACGGTATCCAATGATCAGACATAATATGGATGCTTCTTCCATTACCAACACCCCACTGTACCCCTTGTTTCAACAGCTCTCGGCCATGAAGGATAGCACGCCAAGTCGCCGATGCAGTCCTAGGTTAATTCGGTGTTGTAATGAACGCTATGCTTGGTTAATTCGGTGTTGTAATGGAAAAATACCATGGTGCACCCGGATGTCAGCGCAACCTATAGCACAACATAATTTAGTAATTACAAAAAAATAATTTAAAATCAAATATGATCAAGTTGGACATTCGTATAAAAAGATTCGTCAAGGAATAACTTTTATAGTATTCTGGATGATAAAAAGTTCAAAACGCTATATACAAGTATTGTTCACGCTATTTTGTCCTCAATGTTTTTTTCCTGAAGTCAACAACAATCATTCCTTGACAAAACTTTTATATGAAACACAATATATTTAATCTTGCACATATACAATGCGTTGGCGCTTGAGAGCCATAAGTTCACACAACTCGCCAAGTCGCTGGTGAGAACGAGAAGAGGTGCGCACGAATTGAGTGTAGCTCAGATGGTTAGATTTTTTATGGTGAAATCATCCCATTAGAAGTCTTAAATGGTTGCATTTTTCAAAATTCATCTTGAGCATTTCGATGATGTGCATTCAATGGGAGGGGATGTTCCTATTGATTATGGAGACGTCGGCGGCGACTTCGTCAATCTTAAGATGATGCGCCGGTTCAGTCTCTCGGAGATACTCATAAAGATAGAATGTGCATGTGTATATCGTTTCAGATTCTATATCGTATTAAAAAAAGACAAGGTGCGTGCCTCACAATCCCTGATCCCGCTAGACCGCTTGCCCCGAAAAAAGGGGATCTCATACACAGGCGGAAGGAGGCGAAACGTGGCTTCACTTTGCGAGCCGCCAGCGCCGCCACTGGTTCCCTCTCCCTCCGTCGGCCGCTCCGGCGGCAGGAGGGAGGGGAAACCTCGGATCTATGTGTGGGGTTGGTTTACAATAGGGTTAGGGGTGTGGGAGACGTTACCAAGACCATTGCTGCAGCGCCATGTCTGAATAAGTTTTCTCGGGCTCTGTTCGCAGTCAGATGGAACTCTTGCCTTCCTCTAGGAGCCAGCGGGGTGGGGGATCCCCGGATCTCGTCGAGGTCGTGGGCTATGGTGTCTGGAGGTCGGTCGGCATTGGCCGGTTGGATCCTCGGATGAAAGGTGGTTGTGTGAAGATGGAGATTCTTTTTCCTCCTCATTGGTATGATTTTCTGCTGTTTTCTCCCTATTTCTTTGTGCCGCTACTGGAGGGATGTACTACCTTGGCCGGGCGGTTGGCCCGGCCACGGCGTCGGAATCGGATCCTACTTCTCTTCTATCTAGAAGAGGCGTATGTAGCGGTACTCAAGTCCATAGATGACGAAGGCTGGTGCAGGCGTGTTGGACGCACATGTGTGTCCTTGAGGCTGTTTGGTTTGGTGCCTTAGCTGCCCTGTCAAAATATGGGTCGTTGACCAGGCTTTGAGGGGGCGTTTGGATCGACTCCAAAATATTGGCACGCCAACCCGTCTCGCCCCCTCCGGCTTGTTTTGCGCCAAATTGTTGTCGAAAACGCGGGTGCCAAAATTGTCTGTCTATTTTCTGGCAAGCTAACTGCGCCCACGTTTTGGCAGGCAAGCGAGGGAATGAACGAAACAACCCCCTTGTCTTTTTGGTTTTTGGTGCTGAAACGAAGAAAAGAGGGAACAGTGTGGCGGCAATTATGTCATGATTGAAGATGATGACCTGTTCGGGGCTAATTGCAGATTCTTATGTTGCAGAAGTCTTTTCACAAGATTAAGGAATGATGATACAGAGCTTTGAAGATATTCATGTTTTACCGGTTGTTTTAAGGTGCTCTTTGTTTTTCCTGGTTCTTTGTGTATGTGTTAAGTGCTGGTATGGGACAAAGACTTTGTATTATTTTGTAATTTTTAAAGGCTTATTTCGTGATTTGAATACAAGTATACTTAAAAAAAATTCCCTGATCCCACTGGATGTTACCGGGGCCCACGCGCGGCTTCCTCGGAAGCGGCTCCCCTGACGTATGGCACCTGCCGTTGTGGCACTGCCATATGGGCCTGTTTCCTGATGGGCTCACCTGTCGGTGATGGAACGGCACCCTGCCGAACGGTAGAGGATCCCCGTCCGGCTTCCTCTCTCGCCGGGTCGGCCTCTCGGCTGTCGAACGACACCGAATACCGATTGCGCCGACCCGGCATTGGTGGGCCCTCTATCCCATGGCTTATTCCGGGTTGGCTGGCTCACAGCTTGCATTTGGCAGCAGCGGCCGCGGTCTCTGACTAGTGGGACCCTGTTTTGGTGCTAACAACACGAATCTATCGGCTGACGGCTGTCCATATTATACTCCCTCCATTCCACAATGTAGTGCTTCCTCTATCCACGTGCTTCAACTTTGACCGTAAATTTAACTACCAAGACCGATTGCGGCGGGAGCAAAAATTATATCAGTGAATTCGTATTCGAAATAAGTTTTCAATTATATAATTTTTTCTCCCGTCGCAATTGGTCTCGTTGGTTAAATTTACGGTCAAAGTTGGATCTCGGAAAGCATGGACGCACTATATTTTAGAATGGAGAGAGTACTAGCTGACCCGACCTCACCCCATGCAATCCCGCGTCGTCTTAGGGCATGTACAATGGAGGCATCACCTTGATGCTGCTTCAGCCTTTCCACGTAGATAAACGTGCTAGAGCATCAGCGTGAGGTCATAACCACCCAACGCATGGCTGCCTCATTAGGCCTGCACTTTATCTCTCGTCATCCAGCAATTACTCAACTCCCCAGCGATGGCTGAAGGTCACACACTATACATAGTTCATGCATGTCTACACTTTTCCTCCTTTCTCTCCCTTTTTTCCTCTTTTGTCAGGGAGGAGCCGGACTCCTCTGCAGGAACCCGCTTGCCTCTGCAAGCTACACCATACATCATTTTGGACCATCCGAGTCGACGTGGACAGCTGGGGCATCTGTCCACGGTGTAGCATTGGCCATGCCCTTAGGTACCAGCACCGCTGTCAACAGTCCATGACGAGCGGTCCCCACGTCTTCCCCTGCACATGGCCGCGGTTCCCACCACCGAAAAACCTTTTTTTATTTTGACGGTACCGAAGAAGCTGTTTAAAAAAAGCCCGGGGAAAACGGGACGCGCAACTGAGGCAGCTGTCCTCCACCGTCACCACACCGCGCGCGCAGCACCCGTACAGTTCCACTGTTCAGCGGGGCCCGTCGTCTCGGCGCCCCCACTGGCCAGCGGAACACACATCAGGCCACGAGACGAGAGTGACACACGCACGCTACCGCGGCGGTGAAAAGAAGCAGAGCAAGCGCGGCAGCAGTAGTCCTAGAGCTGAGCGGAGTAGGTCACCGTTGCCGTTGCTGGCAGCCCACTTAATGCGGCGCCCGTAGTCCCGAAACCTCTCTCCCCTTCCCTTCTTCCTCCTTGACGCCACCCCTCGCCCTCCACCACCTCGGCCACCACTTTCCCCTCAAATCTCACCTCCTCCGCCACGCACTTCTCTCACCAGCACGCAAATCCGCCCCCAGATCGGTGCCGGGAGAGCCGTTTGATGGGCGATCTGTGAGCCGCGACGAAACGCAGGCTACTACAGCTCGCACCATGAGAGGAGGCCCGAGATGCGCGCTCCTGCTCCTCGTGGCCGCCGCGGCGCTTGTCCCCGCGGCGCGGGCGCAGGGGGCGACCGCGCCCGCGCCCTCGGCGGGGGCCCCGTTCGTGCCGCGGGACGACATCCTGCTCGACTGCGGCGCCACGGGGAAGGGGAACGACACGGACGGCCGCCAGTGGGACGGCGACGCCGGGTCCAAGTACGCGCCGCCCAACCTCGCCTCGGCCAGCGCCGGGGCGCAGGACCCCTCCGTGCCGCAGGTGCCCTACCTCACCGCGCGGGTCTCGGCGGCGCCCTTCACCTACTCCTTCCCGCTCGGCCCCGGCCGCAAGTTCCTCAGGCTGCACTTCTACCCGGCCAACTACTCCAACCGCGACGCCGCCGACGCCTTCTTCTCCGTCTCCGTCCCGGCCGCCAAGGTCACGCTCCTCTCCAACTTCAGCGCCTACCAGACCACCACGGCGCTCAACTTCGCCTACATCGTGCGCGAGTTCTCCGTCAACGTCACCGGCCAGAACCTCGACCTCACCTTCACCCCGGAGAAGGGCCACCCCAACGCCTACGCCTTCATCAACGGCATCGAGGTCGTCTCCTCCCCTGACCTCTTTGGCATCGCCACGCCGCAATTCGTCACCGGTGATGGCAACAGCCAGCCATACGAGATGGATCCTGCTGCTGCTCTGCAGACCATGTATCGGCTCAACGTCGGAGGCCAGGCCATCTCCCCTTCCAAGGACTCCGGCGGGGCTCGGTCATGGGACGACGACACGCCTTACATCTATGGTGCAGGGGCTGGGGTATCGTACCAGAACGATCCCAATGTCACAATCATCTACCCTGACAATGTGCCGGGATATGTGGCACCTTCGGATGTCTACGCCACCGCGCGATCAATGGGGCCAGACAAGGGTGTAAACATGGCCTACAATCTCACCTGGATATTGCAGGTGGATGCTGGGTACCAATACCTTGTGAGGCTCCATTTCTGTGAGATACAATCCCCATTTACTAAACCCAATCAGCGGGTGTTCAACATCTACCTCAACAACCAGACTGCCATTGAAGGTGCTGATGTGATCCAGTGGGCGGATCCCAATGGTATTGGTACCCCAGTGTACAAGGACTATGTGGTGAGCACTGTGGGTTCTGGGATTTTGGATTTCTGGGTGGCTCTACACCCAGATGCAGAGACGAAGCCACAGTACTATGATGCTATTCTCAATGGGATGGAGGTGTTCAAGCTGCAACTTACTAATGGGAGCCTCGTGGGGCTCAATCCTGTCCCAAGTGCTGATCCACCAGCGCATAGCGGGTCAGGAGACAAGAAATCTAAAGTCGCGCCTATTGTTGGTGGAGTAATTGGAGGTTTGGCAGTGCTTGCGCTTGGATATTGCTGCTTCATCTGCAAGCGTCGGAGGAAAGCGGCCAAGGCTAGCGGCATGAGTGACGGCCATTCTGGTTGGCTGCCATTGTCGCTGTATGGCCATTCACACACTTCAAGCTCAGCCAAGTCGCATGCTACAGGGAGTTATGCTTCATCTTTGCCGTCCAACCTGTGCCGCCATTTCTCCTTTGCAGAGATCAAGGCCGCAACCAAAAACTTTGATGAGTCACGGATCCTTGGCGTTGGTGGGTTCGGTAAAGTCTACCATGGAGAGATTGACGGGGGCACAACTAAGGTGGCTATCAAGCGTGGCAATCCCTTGTCTGAGCAGGGCATACATGAGTTCCAGACTGAAATTGAAATGTTGTCAAAGCTCCGGCACCGTCATCTTGTGTCGCTGATTGGTTACTGCGAGGAGAAGAACGAGATGATCCTGGTCTATGACTACATGGCTCATGGAACTCTGCGTGAGCACCTATACAAGACCCAGAATGCACCGCTTAGCTGGAGGCAGCGTTTGGAGATCTGCATCGGTGCAGCTCGTGGGCTTCACTACCTTCACACCGGTGCAAAGCACACCATTATCCACCGTGATGTGAAGACGACAAACATCCTCCTGGATGAGAAATGGGTTGCCAAGGTTTCAGATTTTGGTCTGTCCAAGACTGGGCCATCGATGGATCACACACATGTGAGCACAGTTGTCAAGGGCAGTTTTGGTTATCTAGATCCTGAATATTTCCGCAGGCAGCAGCTCACTGAGAAATCTGATGTGTATTCGTTTGGCGTGGTGCTGTTCGAGGTCCTTTGTGCTCGGCCTGCCTTGAACCCCACTCTTGCAAAGGAAGAAGTTAGCTTGGCAGAGTGGGCACTGCACTGCCAAAAGAAGGGAATTCTTGATCAGATTGTTGATCCCTACCTGAAGGGAAAGATTGTTCCGCAGTGCTTCAAGAAGTTTGCCGAGACGGCTGAGAAGTGTGTTGCCGACAATGGCATCGAGCGCCCTTCGATGGGAGATGTGCTTTGGAACTTGGAGTTTGCTCTTCAGATGCAGGAAAGCGCGGAGGAGAGTGGAAGCATTGGGTGCGGGATGTCAGATGAGGGCACTCCCCTCGTGATGGTTGGAAAGAAGGATCCCAATGACCCATCAATTGATTCCAGCACCACTACGACCACAACAACTTCCCTAAGCATGGGTGACCAAAGTGTCGCGAGCATCGATTCGGATGGGCTGACGCCGAGCGCGGTGTTCTCACAGATCATGAACCCCAAGGGGCGGTGAGGTAAAAATCTGGGTCTGCTTTTCAGTCAGTCACCGTTGGGGCGTGCCTAATTTATTCATTCAGCATATTTTCATGAGTTTGTGCTCTTGCTGTCTCGCAAGTTATGCATTAGAAGTCAGAGAATTGTTCCATATTAGATATTTCTGTCTTGCCTTGTTTTTTTTACTTCTTCCTCTTCTTCAGTGTTGTAATGACTCTATGCTTATTTGCATGTTGTTATTGTACCACCACTGCTATGTGTTATTGACCCAACATATAATACTGTATGAGAAAGATAGAGTGATGTGCGCGACCTTTGTTCCCCTTTTTTTCGCCTTCATGTCATATGCTCATTTCCGAATCCTGGTGATTGACAGGGGTTCTTTTTATTATTATTCTCAGAGCAATTTATTCTGCCTTACTTTTTTTTACCTAAACAAATACAGTATGTGCTTGTGCTATAGAGGTGTGGCATCCACGATTATAGAGGTCGGCCAGACGTTGATTGTTACACCAGTCATGCTCATATATGCTGGTGCTATGCTGTGTTCCATGTCGTCTTTGTCTTTTCTCTGATTATAGAACATCAATTGTTTTTTTTTCTTGCAGACATCAATTGTTTGTGAGTTGTTGTACTTAGTATTTAATTGCCATTATCCGGACACCCATTGCTACACACACGACGCTTGCAGCCGAAATGTGGACGACACTACATCACAGACCATCCACTGGCAAGTCTGAGCAGCCGTAAGCGCTTGGATCAGCTATCGTGCATGCATCGTTCAACACAAAATCGTCCATCAAGTAGTTCCGTTTCTTGATCCAGAGCAGTGTCCACTCTCCCTCTGTTATCTTGATCCGTTATTTGATAGAGCCGTGCAGCGCATGAACTAGGACGTCGTGAGGCTAAGCTTGATCGCTACTTACAGCTGTGCGCATCTGATCTGGAGAAAGAGTGGAATCGAATAAATCTAGCTCCCAGCTGTTCCGCCGAGAGAATTAGCTTCCTGTGTCCAGTCTGTTGAGTGGACGAATGAAGATTCGACAGATGGTTGGAGAGAGCATCGTGAAATCTCCCAGTGGGAGTGGATGGACGACGTTTCGGGAAGCATTGATCATAGATGCGGCCGAACACTAAATCGTGTGCCTGTTCTGATGCGTCTTTGCTGCCTTGTAGTATATGTCCGTTCGCTTTCTTGCCAACCTTCTATTCCTTGTAAGGAGTGGAGGAAGGTTTTTTTAGAGTCACAAACCAAACACGCGTCACCTCGTGGTTTGCGGTGCGCAACGGGTAACCCCGCCAAACTACCCCTCCGGCTACTTACTAGTAGCTTTTTTTGTGCCATGACACTATTGTGTAGTGTTTGACTCTTTTATGACTAAAGCGAGTCAGAATCTTTTGCACTTCCTTTTCATCTTTATGCTAGTCTCTTCGGTCGGATATTGCCAACTCTCGCATTGAGACACATACTTTGCTGGTACATCTAAACCCATGGGTAGAGTTTATCTTGTTCTTCTACACATAAACTCCACATCTGCTCAAAATAGTCACCATACCCACCTACCATGGTATTTTCATAGCCATTCTGATTATATCTTTTTTTAGCCAGATTGTTCTATGGTATTTTCATTAAATAATATAAAAAAGTACAGATCTTTTTTACGGTTAACCCATGTCGGTTTTAGGAAACATAAGAAAAAGGTTTAATCCGGGTCCAAAAACTGTGCTACCCAATTCCTAATCTTGTCAGCTTTATTTGGTTTTGCTCTTAATTTTGATGCCCATAATCCTTCCTTGAGATAAAACTTCCATGTACTGAAGTGTGGGGCTGCTGATATGAAAATCGTATCGTTTCTGACTGACCATATACTCCAACAACTCATGATGATGATATCAAGGGCTAATTCTGATGGAAGTAGGAGCAGTGATAATGTGATCTCATCATGAGTTGATATACCTCTATGTTTATCTTGCATGAGATAATTCCAGCATCAGATGGCAAATGGGCAATCCCAGAAAAGGTGGAGTGATGTTTATTCAGTCTTATCTGTACAGAGCACACAATTGTAATCCTCCAAGTACATATTCTTGCGGTGCAGTAGGTTTCTGGTGTTTAATCTGTCATGGTATAGCATCCGGAAGAAGATCTTGTGTCTAAGTCTGCATGATGTGCTCCAGAGGAGTTTGAAAATGTTGTGTGGTATGTCTGTCTTCTTGAGAGCTCTGTACATCTTCATGGGTGAGTAAGTGTTACTGCTCCAGGAATAGTGCCACTTGTCCTGCTTATTACTTACCATTCTGCTACCAAGCAGTTCTTGAAGTGTATTGAATTACTGATAAGCTTGGAGTGTTAGTGGCCTATGAAAATGCTGACTTGTGTCTGGCTGTTCAATAATCTTGGACAGAGAGATGACCCCATTAATGGCAAAGGAGTGTAGCTCTGGGAATGTAAGTGATAATGGTTTACCAGTCCAGTTACCAGTCCAGAACAGAGTTGTATCACCTAATCCTGCCTTGCATATAGCATGATGTTTGAAGATAGGAAGCAATTTGGTAACAGATTTCCACCAGAAAGATCCCACATTTCTGTCACCAGGCAATGTAGTTTGATAGTATTTCTCCCAGATGATGTTGACCCATGGAATGTCTTCTTTATTGAGGAATTTGTGGAGAAATTTCATGAGTAAGGCTTGGTTGTGAGTAGTAATGTCCAATACACATGGACCTCCATCTTCCTTAGGTTTGCAGACTTTCTTCCAAGAAATCAATGCAGAACCCTGATGAATAGACTCATATTTTCTCCAAAAACTATGCTTGAGATATATGTTGATTTGTTTCACCACAGTTTTGGGCAGAGATAAAGTGCACATGAAAAAAGTGGGCATGCTGGTGAAGACCGATTCTATCAAAGTGAGCTTATCACCGGAGGATAGGAGTGTTGAACAATTGAGTAATCTGTTTTCAATCCTCTTCATCATGGGCACATAATCTACTACATTGGGTTTGGATGTACTGAGAGGAAGACCAAGGTATGTGTGTGGCAAAGCACCAATCTTGCAACCCAGTAATGCAGATAACTCATTCATTTTTGAGGAAGGAGTGTTGATTGAGATCATGGTGGATTTAGAATAATTCACTTTGAGCCCTATGTAAGCAGCAAAATGGAGCAACAAATTTTTGATGTGGGTGAGTTGTTGAGCATGTGCATTGGCCACTAGGATAGTATCATCTGCATACTAGATGATTGGGTAGTCAGGGCATGAATTGTGCAGTAATGGAGAGGTTACCAGTGAGTTTTCCATGGCTTCATTCATCATTGTTTGGAGCATGTCTGTGAAGGAAATATGCCCTAGAGGCAATAATAAAGTTGTTATTTTATATTTCCTTATATCATGATAAATGTTTATTATTCATGCTAGAATTGTATTAACCAGAAACTTGATACATGTGTGGATACATAGACAAAACACTGTGTCCCTAGTAAGCCTCTACTAGACTAGCTCGTTAACCAAAGATGGTTAAGTTTCCTAACCATAGACATGTGTTGTCATTTGATGAACGAGATCACATCATTAGGAGAATGATGTGATGGACAAGACCCATCCGTTAGCTTAGCATATTGATCTTTCAGTTTTATTGCTATTGCTTTCTTCATGTCATATACATATTCCTTTGACTATGAGATTATGCAACTCCCGGACACCGGAGGAATACCTTGTGTGCTATCAAACGTCACAACGTAACTGGGTGATTATAAAGATGCTCTACAGGTATCTCCGAAGGTGTTTGTTGGGTTGGCATAGATCGAGATTAGGATTTGTCACTCCGAGTATCGGAGAGGTATCTCTAGGCCCTCTCGATAATGCATATCATAAGAAGCCTTGCAAGAAAAGCGACTAATGAGTTAGTTGCGGGATGATGTATTATGGAATGAGTAAATAGACTTGCCGGTAACGAGATTGAACTAGGTATGAAGATACCGACGATCGAATCTCGGGCAAGTAACATACCGATGACAAAAGGAATAACATATGTTGTCATAACGGTTCGACCAATAAAGATCTTCGTAGAATATGTAGGAGCCAATATGAGCATCCAGGTTCTACTATTGGTTATTGACCGGAGAGGTGTCTCAGTCATGTCTACATAGTTCTCGAACCCGTAGGGTCCGCACGCTTAACGTTCGATGATGATTTTGTATTATATGAGTTATGTGATTTGGTGACCGAATGTTGTTCGGAGTCCCGGATGAGATCACAGACATGACCAGGAGTCTTTAAATGGTCGAGAGGTAAAGATTGATATATAGAACGATAGTATTCGGACAACGAAAGTGCTCCGGAGGGTATCGGGTACATATCGGGTCACCGGAAGGGGTTCCGGCCACGCCCGACAAAGATATGGGCCTAATGGGCCAAGAGGGGAAACGCAACAGCCAGCAGGGGCTGCTGCGCCCCCCATATGGGCCGAACCAGAGGAGGAAGGAAAAGAGGGGAAGAGATAAGGAAGGGGAGGGATTCGGCCTCCCCCTTCCTTCCTTCCCTCCTCCCTCCTCCTCCCCCTCCGGAAAATATGGTAAGGGGGGAGGCCAAATTGGGGAGGACCCCAAGTAGGATTCCTCCTACTTGGGGCGCCCCCTTGGCTGCCTCTCCTCCCCTCTAACCTATATATATATGGGGGGGGGGGGCACCGCTAGAACACACAAAAAGCATTTGTTATCCGTGTTCGGCGCCCCCCTCCATATATTACACCCCCGGTCATATTCTCGTGGTTCTTAGGAAAAGCCCTGCGTGGATCACTTCACCATCACCGTCACCATGCCATCATGCTGACGGAACTCATCTACTTCCTCAGCTCTCTGTTAGATCAAGAGTTCGAGGGACATCATCGAGTTGAACATGTGCAGAACACGGAGGTGCCATACGTTCGGTGCTTGATCAGTGGGTGAAGGAAATATGCTCTAGAGGCAATAATAAAGTTATTGTTTATTTCTTTATATCATGATAAATGTTTATTATTCATGCTAGAATTGTATTAACCGGAAACTTAGTACATGTGTGAATACATAGACAAATAGAGTGTCACTAGTTTGCTTCTACTTGACTAGCTCGTTGAATCAATGATGGTTATGTTTCCTAACCATAGACATGAGTTGTCATTTGATTAACGGGATCACATCATTAGAGAATGATGTGATTGACTTGACCCATTCCGTTAGCTTAGCACTTGATAGTTTTAGTTTACTGCTATTGCTTTCTTCATGACTTATACATGTTCCTATGACTATGAGATTATGCAACTCCCGATTACTGGAGGAACACTTTGTGTGCTACCAAACGTCACAACGTAACTGGGTGATTATAAAGGTGCTCTACAGGTGTCTCCGATGGTACTTGTTGAGTTGGCATAGATCGAGATTAGGATTTGTCACTCCGATTGTCAGAGAGGTATCTCCGGGCCCTCTCGGTAATGCACATCACTATAAGCCTTGCAAGCAATGTGACTAATGAGTTAGTTGCAGGATGATGCTTATGGAACGAGTAAAGAGACTTGCCAGTAACGAGATTGAACTAGGTATTGAGATACCGACGACCGAATCTCGGGCAAGTAACATACCGATGACAAAGGGAACAACGTATGTTGTTATGCGGTTTGCCGATAAAGATCTTCGTAGAATATGTAGGAGCCAATATGAACATCTAGGTTCCACTATTGGTTATTGACCGGAGACGTGTATCGGTCATATCTACATAGTTCTTGAACCCGTAGGGTCCGCACGCTTAACGTTCGGTGACGATCGGTATTATGAGTTTATGTGATTTGATGTACCGAAGGTAGTTCGGAGTCCCGGATGAGATCGGGGACATGACGAGGAGTCTCGAAATGGTCGAGACGTAAAGATCGATATATTGGACGACTATATTCGGACATCGGAAAGGTTCTGAGTGATTCAGGTATTTTTGGGAGTACCGGGGAGTTACGAGAATACGGAGAAGAAGTATTGGGCCTCATGGGCCAAGTGGTGGAAGAGAGGAGGCAGGGCGTGCACCCCCCTAGACCAAACCGAATTGGACTAGGGGGCCGGCCCCCCTTTCCTTCTTTCCTCCCTCTCCTTCCTTCTCCCTCTCCTCCTTCCTTTCCTCCTCCTAGTAGGAGTAGGAAAGGGGAGTCCTACTCCTACTAGGAGGAGGACTCCTCCTGGCGCGCCCTGCAAGGATCGGCTGGCCTCCCCCTTGCTCCTTTATATACGGGGGCAGGGGGCACCCTAGACACACACAAGTTGATCATTGATCCCTTAGCCGTGTGCGGTGCCCCCCTCCACCATAATCCACCTCGATCATATCATAGTGGTACTTAGGTGAAGCCCTGCGTCGGTAGCAACATCATCACCGTCATCATGCCGTCATGCTGATGAAACTCTCCCGTGAAGCTCTGCTGGATTGGAGTCCGTGGGACGTCATCGAGCTGAACGTGTGCTGAACTCGGAGGTGCCATGCGTTCGGTACTTGGATCGATCGAATCGTCAAGACGTTTGACTACACCAACCGCGTTCTCATAACGCTTTTGCTTACGGTCTACAAGGGTACATGGACGATAATCTCCCCTCTCGTTGCTATACATCACCATGATCTTGCGTGTGCATAGGATTTTTTTTGAAATTACTGCGTTCCCCAACAGTGGCATCCGAGCCAGGTTTATGCGTAGATGTTATATGCACGAGTAGAACATAAAGGAGTTGTGGGCGTGGGTATATACATATTGCTTGCCGTCACTAGTTGATTCTTGATTCAGCGGTATTGTTGGATGAAGCGGCTCAGACCGACATTACGCATACGCTTACGCGAGACTGGTTCTATCGACGTGCTTCGCACAGAGGTGGCTGGTGGGTGTCAGTTTCTCCAACTTTAGTTGAATAGGATTCAATGAACAGGGTTCTTTCTGAAGATCAAAAAGCAATCACTATACTGCGTTGTGGTTTTTGATGCGTAGGTAAGAACGGTTCTTGCTCAGCCCGTAGCAGCCACGTAAAACTTGCAACAAAAAGTAGAGGACGTCTAACTTGTTTTTGCAGGGCATGTTGTGATGTGATATGGTCAAGACATGGTGATATATAAATTGTTGTATCAGATGATCATGTATTGTTAAAGTTATTGGAAACTGGCAGGAGCCTTATGGTTGTCTCCTTATTGCATAAGATGCAAGTGCCATATAATTTCTTTACTTTATCGCTATGCGATAGCAATAGTTGCAAAAGCAATAGTTGGTGAGACGACCATGTGACGACACGTTGATAGAGATCAAGATGATGGAGATCATGGCGTCATTCCGGTGACGATAGAGATCATACGGTGTTTTGGAGATGGAGATCAAAGGCACAAGATGATGATGGCCATATCATGTCACATATTTTGATTGCATATGATGTTTATCTTTTATGCATCTTATTTTTCTTAGTTCGGCGGTAGCATTATAAGATGATCTCTCACTAAATTTCAAGGTATAAGTGTTCTCCCTGAGTATGCACCGTTGCGACAGTTCTTCGTGCCGAGACACCATGTGATGATCGGGTGTGATAAGCTCTACGTTCACATACAACGGGTGCAAGCCAGTTTTGCACACGTGGAATACTCGGGTTAAACTTGACGAGCCTATCATATGCAGATATAGCCTCGGAACACTGGAGACCGAAAGGTCGAGCGTGAATCATATAGTACATATGATCAACATAGTGATGTTCACCATTGAAAACTACTCCATCTCACGTGATGACCGGACATGGTTTAGTTGATTTGGATCACGTGATTACTTAGATGATTAGAGGGATGTCTATCTAAGTGGAAGTTCTTAAGTAATATGATTAATTGAACTTTAAATTATCATGAACTTAGTCCTGATAGTATTTGCATATCTATGTTGTAGATCAATAGCTTGCGATGTAGCTCCCTGTTTAATTTTGATATGTTCTTAGAGAAAAATAAGTTGAAAGATGTTAGTAGCAATGATGCGGACTAGCTCCATGATCTGAGGGTTATCTCATTGCTGCACAGAAGTATTATGCCCTTGATGCACCGCTAGGTGACAGACCTATTGCAGGAGCAGATACATACATTATGAATGTTTGACAAAGCTCGGTATGATGATTACTTGATAGTTTAGTGCACCATGCTTTATGGCTTAGAACCGGGACGTGAAAAACGTTTTGAACGCCATGGAGCATATAAGATGTTCCAAGAGCTGAAATTGGTATTTCAGACTCATGCTTGAGTTGAGAGGTATGAGACCTCTGACAAGTACTTTGCCTACAAGATGGAGGAGAATAGCTCAACCAGTGAGCATGTGCTCAGATTGTCTGAGTACTACAATCACTTGAATCAAGTGGGAGTTAATCTTCCAGATAATATAGTGATCGACAGAGTTCTCTAGTCACTATCACCAAGTTACTAGAACTTCGTGATGAACTATAATATGCAAGGGATAACGAAAACGATTCCCAAGCTCTTCGTGATGCTGAAATCGACGAAGGTAGAAATCAAGAAAATCATCAAGTGTTGATGGTTTACAAGACCACTAGTTTCAAGAAAAGGGCAAAAGGGAAGAAGGGGAACTTCAAGAAGAACGGCAAGCAAGTTGCTGCTCGAGTGAAGAAGCCCAAGTCTAGACCCGAGCCTGAGACTAAGTGCTTCTACTACAAAGGGACTGGTCACTGAAAGCAGAACTGCCCCAAGTATTTGGCGGATAAGAAGGATGGCAAAGTGAACAAAGGTATATTTGATATACATGTTATTGGTGTGTACTTTACTAGTGTTTATAGCAACCCCTCAGTATTTGATACTAGTTCAGTTGCTAAGATTAGTAACTCGAAACAGGAGTTGCAGAATAAACAGAGACTAGTTAAGGGTGAAGTGACGATATGTGTTGGAAGTAGTTCCAAGATTGATATGATCATCATCGCACACTCCATATACTTTCGGGATTAGTGTTGAACCTAAAATAAATGTTATTTGGTGTTTGCGTTAAGCATGAATATGATTGGATCATGTTTATTGCAATACGGTTATTCATTTAAGTCAAAGAATAATTGTCGTTCTATTTACATGAATAAAACCTTCTATGGTCATACACTCAATATAAATGGTTTATTGAATCTCGATCATAGTGATACATATATTCATAATATTGAAGCCAAAAGATGCAAAGTTAATAATGATAGTGCAACTTATTTGTGGCACTGCCGTTTAGGTCATATTGGTGTAAAGCGCATGAAGAAACTTCATGCTGATGGGTTTTTGGAATCACTTGATGCTCGCGAACCATGCCGCATGGGTAAGATGACTAAGACTCCGTTCTCCGGAATAACGGAGCGAGCAACTGACTTATTGGAAATAATACATACTGATGTATGCAGTCCGATGAGTGTTAAGGCTCGCGGCGGGTATCGTTATTTTCTGACCTTCACAGATGATTTGAGCAGATATGGGTATATCTACTTGATGAAACATAAGTCTGAAACATTTGAAAAGTTCAAAGAATTTCAGAGTGAAGTGGAAAATCATCGTGACAAGAAAATAAAGTTTCTACGATCTGATCGCGGAGACGAATATTTGAGTTACGAGTTTGGTCTTCAATTAAAACAATGTGGAATAGTTTCACAAATTCGTGCCACCTGGAACATCACAACATAATGGTGTGTTCGAACATCATAACCGTACTTTATTGGATATAGTGCAATCTATGATGTCTCTTACCGGTTTACCACTATCATCTTTGGGGTTATGCATTAGAGACAACTACATTCACGTTAAAAAAGGGCACCATCTAAATCTGTTGAGACGACACCATATGAACTGTGGTTTAGCAAGAAATCTAAGCTGTCGTTTCTTAAAGTTTAGGGTTGTGATGCTTATGTGAAAAAGTTTCAGCCTGATAAGCACAAACCTAAATCAGAAAAGTGTGTCTTCATAGGATACCCAAAAGAAACTGTTGGGTACACCTTCTATCACAGATCCAAAAGGCAATATCTTTGTTGCTAAAGAGTGGATCCTTTCTAGAGAAGAAGTTTCTCTCGAAAGAAGTGAGTGGGAGGAATGTAGAACTTGATGAGGTAATTATACCTTCTCCCGAATTGGAAAGTAGTTCATCACAGAAATCAGTTCTAGTGATCTCTACACCAATTAGTGAGGAAGCTAATGATGATGATCATGAAGCTTCAGATCAAGTTACTACCGAACCTCATGGGACAACCAGAGTATGGTCCGCACCAGAGTGGTACGGTTATCCTGTTCTGGAAGTCATGTTACTAGACCTTGACGAACCTACAAACTATGAGGAAGCGATGATGAGCCCAGATTCCGCAAAATGGCTTGAGGCCATGAAATCTGAGATGGGATCCATGTACGAGAACAAAATATGGACTTTGATTGACTTGCCCGTTGATTGGTGAGTCATTGAGAATAAATGGATCTTCAAGAGGAAGACAGACAATGATAGTAGTGTTACTATCTACAAAGCTCGAGTTGTCGCAAAATGTTTTCGACAAGTTCAAGGTGTTAACTACGATGAGATTTTCTCACTTGCATCGATGCTTAAAAGTCTGTCTGAATCATGTTAGCAGTTGCCTCATTTTATGAAATCTGGCAAATGGATGTCAAAACTGCATTCCTTAATGGATTTCTTAAAGAAGAAGTTGTATATGATGCAACCAGAAGGTTTTGTCGATACTAAAGGTGCTACCAAAGTGAGCAAGCTCGAGGGATCCATCTATGGACTGGTGCAAGCATCTCAGAGTTGGAATATATGCTTTGATAAAGTGATCAAAGCATATGGTTTTATACAGACTTGCGGTGAAGCCTGTATTTACAAGAAAGTGAGTGGGAGCACTACAACATTTCTGATAAGTATATGTCAATGACATATTGTTGATCGGAAATAATGTAGAATTTTCTGGAAAGCATAAAGGAATGTCTGAAAGGAGTTTTTCAAAGAAAGACCTCAGTGAAGTTACTTACATATTGAGCATCAAGATCTATAGAGATAGATCAATACGCTTGATATATTTTCAATGAGTACATACCTTGACAAGATTTTGAAGTAGTTCAAAACGGAACAGTCAAAGAAGGAGTTCTTGCCTGTGTTGCAAGGTGTGAAGTTGAGTAAAGACTCAAAACCCGACCACAACAGATAATAGAAAGAGAATGAAAACTCATTCCCTATGCCTCAGTTATAGGTTCTATAAAGTATGCTATGCTGTTTACCAGCCCTATTGTATACCTTAGCATGATTCTGGCAAGGGAGTACAATAGTGATCTAGGACTAGATCACTGGACAACAATCAAAATTATCCTTAGAGGACTAAGGAAACATTTCTCGATTATGGAGGTGATAAAAGAGTTCGTCGTAAAGAGTTATGTCAATGCAAGCTTTTTACATCGATCTAGATGACTCTAAGTCTTGATCTGGATACATATTAAAAGTGGGAGAAATTAGCTAGAGTAGCTCCATGCAGAGCATTGTAGACATAGAACTTTGCAAAATACATACAAATCTGAATGTTGCACACATGTAGACTAAACTTCTCTCACAAGCAAAACATGATCATTCTTGGGGTGTTAATCACATAGTGATGTGAACTACATTATTGACTCTAGTAAACCCTTTTGGATATTAGTCACATGAAGATGTGAACTAATCACATAAAGATGTGAACTAGATTATTGACTCTAGTGCAAGTGGGAGACTGAAGGAAATATGCCCTAGAGGCAACAATAAAGTTATTATTTATTTCCTTATATCATGATAAATGTTTATTATTCATGCTAGAATGGTATTAACCGGAAACTTAGTGCATGTGTGAATACATAGACAAACATAATGTCACTAGTTTGCCTCTACTTGACTAGCCCGTTGAATCAATGATGGTTATGTTTACTAACCATAGACATGAGTTGTCATTTGATTAACGGGATCACATCATTAGAGAATGGTGTGATTGACTTGACCCATTCCGTTAGCTTAGCACTTGATCGTTTTAGTTTACTGCTATTTCTTTCTTCATGACTTATACATGTTCCTATGACTATGAGATTATGCAACTCCCGATTACCGGAGGAACACTTTGTGTGCTACCAAACGTCACAACATAACTGGGTGATTATAAAGGTGCTCTACAGGTGTCTCCGATGGTACTTGTTGAGTTGGCATAGATCGAGACTAGGATTTGTCACTCCGATTGTCGGAGAGGTATCTCTAGGCCCTCTCGGTAATGCACATCACTATAAGCCTTGCAAGCAATGTGACTAATGAGTTAGTTGCAGGATGATGCATTACGGAACGAGTAAAGAGACTTGCCGGTAACGAGATTGAACTAGATATTGAGATACCGATGATCGATGAGATACCGACGATCGAATCTCAGGCAAGTAACATACCGATGACAAAGGGAACAACGTATGTAGTTATGCGGTTTGACTGATAAAGATCTTCGTAGAATATGTAGGAGCCAATATGAACATCCAGGTTCCGGCGTTCCTCTATTGGTTATTGACCGGAGACGTGTCTCAGTCATGTCTACATAGTTCTCGAACCCGTAGGGTCCGCATGCTTAACGTTCGGTGACGATCGGTATTATGAGTTTATGTGATTTGATGTACCGAAGGTAGTTCAGAGTCCCGGATGAGATCGGGTACATGACGAGGAGTCTCGAAATGGTCGATACGTAAAGATCGATATATTGGACGACTATATTCGTACATCGGAAAGGTTTTGAGTGATTCGGGTATTTTTCAGAGTACGAGGGAGTTACGGGAATACGGGGAAGAAGTATTGGGACTCATGGGCCAAGTGGTGGAAGAGAGGAGGTAGGGCACGCGCCCCCCTAGCCCAAACCGAATTGGACTAGGGGGCCGGCCCCCCTTTCCTCCTTTCCTCCCTCTCCTTCCTTCTCCTTCTCCTCCTTCCTTTCCTCCTCCTAGTAGGAGTAGAAAAGGGGAGTCCTACTCCTACTAGGAGGACTCCTCCTCCTCCTCCTCCTCCTCCTGGAGCGCCCTGCAAGGGCCGGCCGGCCTCCCCCCTTGCTCCTTTATATACGGGGGCAGGGGGCACCCTAGAACACACAAGTGGATTGTTCCAAGCCATGTGCGGTGCCCCCCTCCACCATAATCCACCTCGATCATATCGTAGTGGTGCTTAGGCGAAGCCCTGCATTGGTAGTAACATCATCACCGTCATCACGCCATCGTGCTGATGAAACTCTCCCGTGAAGCTCTGCTGGATCAGAGTTCGTGGGACATCATCGAGCTGAACGTGTGCTGAACTCGGAGGTGCCATGCGTTCGGTACTTGGATCGGTCGGATCGTGAAGACGTTCGACTACATCAACCACATTCTCATAACGCTTCCGTTTACGGTCTACGAGGGTACGTGGACGATACTCTCCCTCTCATTGCTATACATCACCATGATCTTGCGTGTGCATAGGATTTTTTTTGAAATTACTGCGTTCCCCAACAGTGGGAATGAGAAGAAGTTCGACTGCATCAACCGTGTTGTCAAATGCTTCCGCTTTCGGTCTACGAGGGTCCGTAGATACACTCCCACCCTCTCGTTGCTATGCATCTCCTAGATAGATTTTGCATGAGCGTAGGATTTTTTTTGAAATTGCATGCTACGTTTCCCAACAGTGTCATCGAGCTAGGTCTATGCGTAGATAATATGCACGAGTAGAACACAAAGAGTTGTGGGCGGTGATCATTATACTACTTACCACCAATGTCTTATTTTGATTCGGTGGTATCGTTGGATGAAGCGGCCTGGACCAACCTTATATGACCACATTCATGAGACCGGTGCCACCGACATACATGCAACTAGTTTTACATAAAGGTGGCTGGCAGGTGTCTGTTTCTCTAACTTTAGTTGAATCGAATATGATAGCGGCCGATCCTTGTTGAAGGTTAAAACAACAAACTTGATAAATCACCGTTGTGGTTTTGATGCGTAGGTAAGAACGGTTCTTGCTAGAAGCCCGTAGCAGCCACATAAAACTTGCAACAACAAAGTAGAGGACGTCTAACTTGTTTTTGCAGGGCATGTTGTGATGTGATATGATCAAGACATGATGTGATATACGTTATTGTATGAGATGATCATGTTTTGTAAAGTTATTGGCAACCGACAGGAGCCTTATGGTTGTCTCTTTATTGTATGAAATGCAAATGCCATTTAATTGCTTTACTTTATCACTATGCGTTAGCGATAGTTGTAGAAGCAATAGTTGGCGAGATGACCACGATGCTACGGTGGAGATCAATGTGTCAAGCCAGTGACGATGGAGATCATGACGATGCTTTGATGATGGCCATATCATGTCACATATTTTGATTGCATGTGATGTTTATCTTATTTACGTCTTATTTTGCTTAGTACGGCGGTAGCATTATAAGATGATCCCTTCACTAAAATTCAAGGTAGAAGTGTTCTCCCTGAGTATGCACCGTTGCTATAGTTCTTTGTTTCGAGACACCACGTGATGATCGGGTGTGATAGACTCTACGTTCACATACAATGGGTGCAAAACAGTTTTGCACATGCGAAATACTCGGGTTAAACTTGACGAGCCTGACATGTACAGACATGGCCTCGGAACACTGGAGACTGAAAGGTCAAACGTAAATCATATAGTAGATATGTGACGCCCGGATAATTAAGCTACAGTAAACCTCTACTAATGATGCCATGTCACCTCCGTTACTGTTGTTAATCTTGCGTTAGTTCAAAACCGGTTCAAATCTAAATTTGAATTAAAGTCAAACGATAAAAGTTTTCACACGTTAAAACTAAAATGTTCTCTGTGTGACAAATAATCGCTAGAAAACATTGGAGGTGAAACCACATTTTAATAAATTATTTAAATGCACTATATTAAATAAAACAACAACTTAAACAATTAAATAAATGCCCTTTATTAGTTATAAAATATTAAACTATTTTATTGGGGTTTAAACTTTTGTGGTCTTGGTGTAATTAGTAAAACTAATAATATATTTTACAAAACTAAAATAAACTGATGAATGTAATAAAACAGATAGGAAATAGACAAAATGAAAATGAAAAACAAAACTAAATAAAAGTAAACCCCCCTCCCATGGCCACTAGGCCGCTAGGCCCATCTGGTCCCAACCCGACCACGCAGGCCGGCCCGCCCGCGCGCCTCTGGCCTAATTAGGCCGGCCTCCCCCCGTAACCCTAACCCACGCACCACTCCCCCCCACTCGCGCACCCACTCTCCCCCTTCCTCCCCCGATCCAGATCGGATCGGGCTCGAC